>NC_041223.1:18307051-18385579 GCF_002837175.3 Physeter macrocephalus | reverse complement strand
GTGTTGAGCCTGCGCTCTGCCACTGGAGAGGCCACAACAGTGAGAGGTCCACATAAAGCAAAAAAAAAAAAAAAAGGATCAACTGTATATTTATTATTTATGTTGGTTTATATGTTAATTTATTTTATGTAGCTTTTCCCAAACTTATTTGACTTTAGCATCTTTTGTTCACAGAACATCTTGTGGTTGTCTAGGGTTCCGTGGAATATACTTTGAGAAATGATGGCCTGGTGCTTGAATTATAATTTAATTATAAGACAGTTCCCCAGATTTGGTAGCTATGTTCAGTTTACCCTCTGATGGCATCATTCATTGCTAAAGCTGTATGATAGTGGACTCTTATTCTGAGGGGCAGAGCAGTTATCTAGATAATGATGATAAAATGGCCAAGAAAGAATAATTTGAATTCATTTAAGGTAATTTTCTGATGTAAAGTTGTATAATTTTATGCATATCAAGATGGTTGATAGTCATATTTTTTCAGAAAGTCTCTGTTTGGGTGTCTGAAATTACTCGACAGATGATTTTTGACCAAAACAAACAAAAAGTGATATCTCCCTTTAATCTAGTTTTTATGAATATCAAAGAACATTTCCCTGGCAGTCAGACAATCTGGAATGTAATTCTAGCTCTGCTGTCTGTGAAATACTTTGTAGAGATAATTACTGTTTTCTGGGACTTTGTTTCATCCTATGTAAAATGAAAGGATTGAACAAGGTTCAGTTTTTAAGGTGTAAAGTTTTATGATTGTGTGGAAATTAAGCAGGATTTGTACCATCTATTGTCTCTGCAAAGTCATTTCATCTTGGTGGGCTGTAAATTCTGTATGTCTGTATGGTAAGCCTAGTAGGTAAGCTCTGCTTCCCTCTCTCTCTCTTTTGGCTTGTTTCTCTCCTATGGCAGATAGGCTTTCATTTTTTAGGAGGGAAGAACTTTGGTAGTCCTGGCATGGCTCAGGTACTTACCCTGAAGCAGTCATCATGGTTAAGTGATTTGCTGACCCAGGGCCCCAGAGGATCTCCCGTGTAACCCTGGGTATGTGCGTGTGATGTGTTGCAGAGTGAGATTTTTCTGCTATTGTCATGTTCACCAAAGTCAGGTTATTCTCAGAGGAAATGGAGATGGTAGATAGTCAAAATCAATAGGTATCCATTATAGGAAATGACATTTTAAGATTTAGTTCGTGGAGCTTATTCATCAGTACAATCAATCCATTTATCAAAGAATAACACAGGATTAGAGAACTTTTATTCTGTTAAGCGTTGCTGAAGGAAAGATAAATTCGAAGTTCACATAAGTAAAGGTAACTTAATGTAATATTTTAAGGATGTGACATATTAAAAATTTCTATTAATCTACTTTTAAGATTTACCTGAAGCATAAAACATTCAATAAATAACAAATCCATACAGCAGTTCTTTAATGTAGTCCATTACAGAGTTTTCCCCAGTTTTTATATTTGAGTGTTATATGATAGCAAAGAGCAGAACAAGGTTATTTTAGTCAGAAGGTGCAAAGACATAATCAAAAGCAGGCTATTCTTGGAAAACTGTTAATAGTTTAGTAAGACCAATGTTTAAAATTCCTTTGGGCGAGTAGCAGGAAACTAAGACAGAACTGCATACAGAGGCAAAAATATACATTGTAGTATGCTAAAGAGTTTGGACCTCATGATGGAGACCTAGGAAATGATTTTATAGTGAGAAACATAAAATTTATATTTGGAAATACTGCTTTGATGGTATTGCATCAGATGAGCTGGGAGGTCAATTAGGAAGCTGTTGTCAACAGTAAATAATGAAGATGTCAATTGTGACTGCTAATGAGAAGCAATGGACATACATAATAAAATTCTGGAACTAGAATCAATAGGACTTTGTTGATTGTGGCTGGGTAATTTTGGGGGATGGGAAGCAGGGCATAGTAAGAGACAAGAAGAAATCACATGTTACATGGAGTTTATATGATTTATTAAGTCGAGTTTTATATTTAACCAGATCTTTTCAATGATTTATCAAAGTAGTTCACAGGTAGTTGAAAGAGTAAGCACAAATTTTTCTACTGAGGTGGCATAGCAGTTAAGCAGTAAAATGACACTTAGTGGTGAAATCCAGTGATGCTCTAAATGTCGTTTAGTTATATGTGCTTTATAAAATCTTAGCTAGTGCCTTATTACTTGATTTGATTTAGAAAATGGTTAGTCTAGGATTACAGATGAGTAAACCTTTCAGAAACATAAGCAATAACCAGTGACATAATTTTAAAAACCTGAGTTGAAAAAAAGATCAGAGTATGCAAATCAAAAGGACTCACTAATTTCCAAGCAAGATTAATGAAAAATCTCTATAAATACTGTAACATTTTTAATTTATAGAGATAATGAAACTACTCTCTTAGCATCCTTGCATGGGGTGGACAAAAAGTTTATTTATAAAGAAGTAAAAATCAGACCGGCTTTAAACTTTAAGTTTAAATGCTGGACACAGTAGAGCAATGCCAAAAGACTATTGAGCAAGACAAACGTTAAGAATTTTGTACCTGGCCAGGTTTTATGTATCTGGTCTTCTTCAGAGCAAACATTTAAATTCCTGACTGAAAGGTCATATATCTCTGAACAGATTGAAATAGAGGTTGAAATTCTTACTTTGTTCCTTGTACAGCATGAGGGACTAGCTTTCAGATTTAAGCCTCCTTTTTTCCATACCTTTCTGATTACCCCAATTCTCTCTCCCACCTCAAGAAACCAGTCTTCTCCCCTGGCAGTCCTTTCCTGTCCCTTGATCTGGTGTTCTACGTAACTGTTATCACTAGTCACTTGTTGGTTCTTGTAAGTTAGGATGCCAGAGGTTCAAGATTCCATTGCATCATCATTTTCTGCATAAAGAGGTGAAGAGATGTTTCCCTAGGATCTTAAGGCAGGATTAGATGTTCTAATACCGGTTGAATGGTGTGTATTTATAAAAATTTGGTGTAATAAAAGTGCCATTTCATATCAGTGGGGAAAGCTCTGATGGTTCAGTAATAAGGCTGGCAGGTGCATACCTGGACTCGTCACATTGTACACTTTAAATACTTGCACTTTATTGTCTGGCAATTATAGCTCAATAGAACTACACAAATGGTGCCAAAATTATTAAAGAAAAAATACCTTCCCTATATCAACATATACTTCAGAAAATAAATGTAGTAAATGAAACTATAAAGCAATTACAAGAAGAAGCAAAAAAAAAAAAAAATTGTAATGATATTTGTGTGGGGAAGAACTTCCTAACCATGAAACCAAAGAGGCGGTGACAGAAAAGATGATAGTTTTTTTTCATACATATACACATATGATGATACAGGATCGTAGCGTACCAGCCTCTTCTCCCTAAACGTTCCCCGACATTAGCAGCCCAGTCCCTTTTCCTGCCCCACCAGATAAGCTATGTCAAAAACCTTACAGGTGTTCTTCCAAAATATATACATTTCTGAAATCATATGTATTTACACACACATATACAAATATATGAGATTTTTTTGGTCATTGTTTTACAAAAATAGAACTATATTAGTATTTTTTGCATCTCACTTTTCTTAATCCACTGTACTTGAGGAAAATCTCTCCATGTCATCTGGCATAGCCCTAATTCCTTCATTTCAATGGTAGCGTATCAGCCAATTGTTTGTCTCACAATTTTTCACAGTTTATTCAGCCATGCCAAATTGATGGGCATTAACTTTATATTCAGTTTCTGATCACTACAGATTGTGCTGCCTTTACCTTTCTGTACATATTCGATAGGAGTTGGTCCTTTTGTTTCTGTGGAATAAATTCTTAGGAGTAGAATTACTACTCCTTGAAATTTACTAGTTTGACATATTTCTATTTTTCATAAATGTTCTCAAACTGCTTTTCAAAAAGACTGTATCCTTCGCATTTTTTACCAGCCATGTATAAGTACCTCTCTTCCATTGTTCCTGCCAGCAGTGGTATTATAGCTCATTTTACTTTCTTTTTTTTTTAACTTCCTGTTGGCCCAGAGTCTTAAGAGTTGGCCAGAGATGAATGACTGGGGCCTTTTCCTTTCCTAGGTCTTTCCTGGGCATGCACACTGCCTTGCACATGTATACAGGCTTTTAGATCCCTAGAGTATGTCCAGTTCTTCAGGATTTTTAAAAAACTCCTGCCCAGGATCTTATTTGCCTCAACTAAAACCACAGCCTTAGGCAGCTATGATATTGCCCGCAGATTGCTATTATTTCTGTGATGCCCTGGAGGTAGGGCTTTTTGTCTCCCTGCGCTGATGTCTGTTCTGTCAAATGAAATTGCCACAATGCCTTGGGAGTAGAGTTTTTCAGGGAGCTGCAGATAGGGACAAAGTACTGATTGCCCTCTAGGGAATCTGGTTTTAATGGAACTGCAAATAAACTTCAGTCCTCTCTGTTGGCTGATGATGCTATTGCCTTTTCATGGTACTGGGCCACTGAGCTGGGGAACAAAGGGAATAGGAATAGCCCTTGTCAAAGCATTCCAGTCCCCCCTGTCTTACCAAGGTTTGGTCATTTCCATTGAGTAGATAATGTTAATGCTCGTTTTGTGGCTTCAGTTAATTTGCAGAGTTCTGAAGTGATTAACTTTAAGTGTCTTGCCAGTATTTCAATTATAGTAAGTGAGCCAGTTCAAGGAGGTCACACTTTGTCATTCTGGAAGTCAGTCTCCTTTTTTAGTTTTGTTAGCTGTTCATAGGCATTGAGTCCACCATGTGAACTTTAAGGTCATTTTGTCCAAATTTAAGAAAAGCTGTTGGAATTCTAATTACATTAAATTTGTAAGTTAATTTTGGGAGAATTGCCATTTTAGGATTTTAAGTTTTCTTAAATAGAAACATGATTAAGACTGATAGACTTATTTAATCAATCACAAGTGACACTAGGGAGAGTATTTGCAACATATGGACACAATGTTAATGACCTTTGAATATTAAGTTTATTTTTAAATATAAAGAAGATAACATACAAGCATGGGTAAAAGATATAAGTTATTTTTAAAAGAAGAAATACAGATGATCATAAAGCCTAAGAATTTTCTGTTAGGGATTAAATCAATACAAATTAAAATGAGACACCCTTTCCACTTACCAAATCAGAAAAAAAAAGAGCACTGTTCAGGAAGCATGTAGCAAAATACTCTCCTACACTTTCTTCTTCCTTTCTGGAATACAGTTCTACCTAAGTATTTCTTTTCTAGAAATTAATCCTAAAGAAAAATTATTAATTTATTCACTGATTAAACAGTTATTGAGTGTCCACTCTGTGCCAAACAATGTTTGTCACCATGGATGTATCAACAGAAAACACACACTTAAAAACCTTTGCTTTCATGTAATTTACATTCTTGTTGGTGAGGCAAACAACAAACAAAAGAAAATACAAACTTCATTAGAATGAGCTAGTTACTATGGGGGAAAAAGCTGGGAAAGAGGATAAGAAGTGTTGGGATAGCGTGTGTGTTTGGGATCTTCACAAATAGTATAATAATGGTGAGGCTGATTAATCCCTAAGAAATGGGAATAATATGTTTTATTTTCTTTAATTTTTCTGAGTTGTTAATACAATGAACATGTAAAAACTAGATAACAGAAATCAACCTTTTTAAAAATAATCAAAATTCTTTGACAGTATGAGTTTCTGACACATTTTATAGAGGTTGGTTTATTTTATCAGTCTTCTGGACTTTGCAATGGATGGATTTTACTTTAAGAGAGTAAATGTAAATGAGTAAGAGAGTAAATGTAAATGTAAATCCATGCTAATGAATTTATTAGCATAGGGATTTAATTTTGCAACCTGTCACTTTGGGTGAAAATGTGATTTAGATTTCTTTTTCTCAAATAAGCTATTTTAAAACTTGAATTCATTGAGCAAATTGAGACCCTATTTTGCTTATCTTCAATTAAGAACATTGGAAAGACTGAATTTCTCTTACTAGAATTTTATCACATAAATGTTGTTGACAAGTTATTTTATTTACTTTCTAGCACTGAATTTCAAACAGTAAATTGATCATTTAAAATATCTTATTTTGTATTAAATACTTCTTTCAAGACCACTTTAAAATGTTTCATGGTGGATTTCATTATATTTCATCTTATAAACTATCAATGTATAAGAATTTAGAGTAACTTAGAATTTTAGAATTTAATGCAGGAAAATATATTTTAGGAAAACAGTTAAAGGATGGGAAGAAGCCAGAACCATGCAAGCCTATCCTCAAGGTGGAATTCAAAACGACTAGACCTGGGTAAGATTTTACTTCACTGACAGTATTCATTGTATATCATTACTAAAGTAGCACTGACGGCTCTCTTATCATTTATTTTTGGAAGCCTACTTTAGAATGGTCTAACCCAGTCATAAATTTTATGCTTTCTTTATTTAACAAGATAACTAAAATGGATAATTTTAAGATAAAATATTTCATTGTGTTCTCTCTGTCTTTAGTAGTTTCACAATATATCTTGGAAAGTTTGAATTATTTTTCTTGTCCAACTTTATATGTTCTATTAGCTTAGTCTTCAGTAGCAGTAGTGTTTATTCACTAGTGAAAATTGTGGAATAAGCAATGAAGAAAAAAGATTTAAAATTTAACCTATTTATACAATATATGTTCATTATGAAAGTTATAAGTATTCTTCAAAAATTAAATCTTATTTTAAGAATATTTGGCAATTCCAATAATAAATACAGCTTAATATCAAAAGAAGATCATCAGTTGTATTTGAAGAGACTGATTTACTCTGTGAATTAGGTATAAGATTTATATGGTTTTTACAATTTACATATCTTACATATGTTTTTTGTATATACCAAATGTTATATTTAAAAATATAATAAAGGAAAAAAATTTTTAAGGTTTCTTTGAAAATTCCACATCTCTTTAACCTTTAAAGGAGCCCCTTTATTTATGTTCTAGTTTCCTAGGAAAGGTGTATGGTTTTATTTACTAGAGCTATGTTGTAAGAGAGTGAATTTATGTAGTATATATAGTGCAGTGGTTCTCAAATTATGGTCCCTGGGCCAGCAGCCTTAGATGAGAACTTGTTAGAAATGCAAGTTCTCAGAACTCACCCCAGACCCACTGAATCAGAAACTCTGTCTGTGGGTGAAGCCCAGCAATCTGTTTTTGCTAGAGCTGCAGGAGATTCTGATGCACACTAAAGTTTAGAACCACTGGCACATTTTTTTATATACCAGCTTATAACCACTGGTTATTATAACTGGCTTACTTCCCTTTTCAATCTGTTCTTTTCTCAATCTAATTCAACTCAGCCTTTTTCTCATTCGAAAAAAAAGATAGTAGGCTGAAGAATCTTAAGATTGCTGTTATTTTTCCTTGATCCTCTTTAGCCTTCCTCTGGGACCCAGAAGATATACTGTGTTCAGACAAAAGGTTGAGTGAACTCCAAGAGGAATAGAATCTGTTTAATTGACCGTGGCATCCCTCACTGTGTGACCTTTGGCACAGAGTTATTTGACTTCTTTGTGCTTTAGTTTCGTCATTTATGACATAGATGTGATAATAGGTCAAAAGGTTGTTGTAATGAATTAAATGAGATAATCATGTATTCAAAACATTTCACACAGTGACTGGTACATAATGAACTTTCTATAAACGGTTACCCTTATTTTTATTGGGAAACCTCCAACTACCAATTGCCTTTTATTTGCTGTAGTTGTTCTATGGCAAATGTATGTGAATAGGAAAACATAACAGCGAAACGGGGTGGGGTGGGGAACCAGAAGAAAAAACCCTATGTTTATAATACAACATAAAATGAATTGTCTAAACATTTAAACTAACAGTGCTGTCTTCTGAATTATCTAATCATTTTAACAACTGTTGGTTGGCAACAAAGGCAAAAGTACAGGGAAGATTTTTTTTTTTTCCTCTCTGTGTTCTACCTATTCCTGTTTTCACTCCTATGTAGTGGTAATATTTATAAGTTCCTGGTTTCTTCAGGATGGCAGTGATATTTTTCCTTCCATAGGATCAGAAATGAAAAAAGTCTGGCTCTTTTGTATGCATTTGTAGGTACTGTTAAATAGATCAATAGAGTAACCCTCTGGTAACAGTCTTCTCCAGCTTTCTAATGTCTTTTTTCACCTGGGATAAGATTTTCAGTAAATTAAATGAGCTCTTTTTTTTCTCACTCCATGACTCGTTTCCTTGAGATATCTCCCCAGAATTCTAGCACATAGCCAACATTGGGAGCTACTAGAACACTCCTCCCATCGAGAGCAGAATCACCCTCCATTAAGCAAACTAGGCAGCTCTCAACCTTTCCTGTTCCTAGCAAGTGTCTCAGGCAGGTGCCAGCAGAATGTGTTCTCTCAGTTCATGTTGGCAACTTACCAGATTTTATTAGAAGGGCCATCCTTCCCTGCTCAGAATCTTCCACATTTTCTTCTCTTTACCTAGACATAATTCAAGGCCGAAGGATTCCCTCTCATCCGTTATAGTTCAGCATAGATGTCACTGCTTTTAAGGATGTCTTGGCCATGTGGACTAGATTGTGTCCCCTAGTAATATACTCTCAAAGCATGCTGTATTTTTCCTTTCTAAACCTTATACTTGTCATTAATAATGAAATTATTTGTTTAATGCATGCCTTTCCCATTAAATATTCAGATTGATGAAAGCATGAGACATACCTGTCTCACTTCGAATTGTCCTAGCACAGTGTTATTGAATGTAAGGAAGAAGAAGATAGACTGGTGTATAGAAAAGCACAGCCATGAAGACTTAGCTGTTTTCTGTTAATGATAAACTAGCTGTCACTGTTAATGTTAAAGGTAAACTGACAAAAAATGGAATCAAGATGTTGTGTAACCTTTATTTTCTAATAAAGTATATATTACACCAGGGGAGACAAGATTTTTCCCATAGGGAACAGTGACAATTTAGTTAATATTACATTTTAATAGCACTTTTATTAAAGATATGCAGCTATTCTTTACATGGCCAGTTCTTAATAAAGAGTCAAAAATTAAATGGTAAGTCAATTCTGTTGAAGCTGTTTTTTGTAAAATCTAACGTGACTCAGGTGTGAAGTCCTGCAGCCAGTGATGCTTGAGCAAAGTGATTAGAGCGTGAGCTCTTGAGCCGCACCACCTGGGTCTGAATCGGCCTCAGCTGTCCACTCCGGCGCTACCTTCGGCGAATCAGCTAAGCTTTCTGTGCTTGTTCCTTCTCTGTAAGGTGGGAATGAGAGTAGTATCTACCTCAGAGTTGTTATGAAGATTCAACGATTTATATAAAGCACCATTTCAAAGAACCACCAGATTGAGGGGAAGCCTCTCTGTTAGGGAACCTAAAAGTGAATATGATCACGGCTAAATATGGCAGTTTAGTTACATTTGGAGAAGCACAGCTAAGAGATTAATTTATTCCCTTTCTTCATAACACATGCTATGACAAGCCTTTTGTGTACAGGACCAGAGAGTAAATATTTTAGGTTTTACAAGCCATATGGGTCCCTTGCAGTTATTCAGCTCTGCTACTATAGCCCCAAAGCAGCTGTAGACAACTCTTAAATGAATGAATGCAGCTGTGTTACAATAAAACTTTATTTACGGACTTGGAAATTTGAATTTCATATAATTTTCAGGTATCATTATTTTGGGTGATTTTTTAAACTATTTAAAAACGTAAAATCCATTCTTAGTTTGCAGGCCCTGCAAAAACAGGCAGTGGGCCATAGTTTGATGACCCTTGATAGGCACACACGTACATATGCATGATGTAGTTCAATTAATCTTTAAGGAAAAGTTGGGCTTTTGTGTTTGGCACCCCTGGTGCCAGAATTTGTTTTCAAGTAGTTGAGTAGGTATGGTGATTTCTTTAATTTTATATGTGGGCTAAAAGCTGTAGGTAGATTACCTATGTAATATAAAAAACCAGATTACAGTAAAAACTCGGGGTACATTCATGATATTCATGAAAATATCTAAAGATCTATTTCAGTAATCCTCACAAACTTGCTACCCTTGAGTTTCCCCCACTGCTACCAGTGTCGTGTTTCTGATGAGAGAATCCTAACTCTCAGAAGCCCCAAAACTCCCCTGTGCAGAAAGTTATTTCTCCAGAACACGGGCTCACTTTCTCTGATTTTTATCCTTCTCGACTGTAGATTGTTCTTAAATAACTGTATCTGTTATCACTTGTGCTGCGCCTGCTATGTGTGTGCTGCCAAAGTGCTTTACGCATATTTATTTAATCTTAGCAACAACCGCATGAGGCAGGTATTATCTCACAGATGAGGAAACTGAAGAAGAAAGGTTGAGTAACTTGCCCAAAGTCATACAGCTCATAAGCAGAAGAGCCCAGATTTAATCAAGTCTGTCCTCTACTACTGCCTGCTCTCTGTTCACATTAACCACCAATCCCCAAGATCACACTCATACCTGCAGATCTCCCAGCAACAGTTGCTCTGCTAAACTACTTGCTGAAACTGCAGATGAAGAAACTCACCTTCAGTTTGTTTACAGACATGTTGCTCAATGAGAACAATGTTTTGGGATCACAGGTTTGGTGATAGTCTTTACATCAATAAGTATGTTTGTATTTTCTCATTCATGGAGCCTCTGCTTTTCTCTGAACTCTTGCCACCAAAGTATTGTTCAGCAGATGTTCTGTCTGCTCATCCATCTGTCTCATCCATCTCAATTCTTGCTAAGCCATAGCAGCAAGAAGAGAAACCACATTCAGAATCACAAGTTGTTTCCTTTTGTCTTAGCAATTCTTATATTCTTAGTTGAGACAAAAATAGCATCTTATATCTTGAACTCAAGACCCTTACTTAGATGGCTTGGCTTTCAAGCACCAAGAAGAAAAGAATTAGTAGATAAAGTGAACATCCATTATTTGCCAAGTATTCTGCTATGCAATTGGAATTGCAACTGGAATGCAATTGGAATGCATTATCTTTCATAATTCTCATAACAGCACTATGACGTGGGTACTTTTATTGTCTCCTTTTAGGATTATAGATGAGTCATGGAGAGCTTAAGTAACTTGCCTCATGAAGTAACAGAGCTGGAATTTGAGCCCAGGTTGACTCCAGAGCTGGAGCTCTTAGTGTACTAGGCAGTATCACAAATAGCCTGGGTTAGGATGGGATTATCCTGATGACTCACAAGTCACTCAGTTCACCAAGAACTGTATTCTCTTTTATATTTGCTAGTTTATCAGGTCATCTTTTTAAATTTAATATTAAATCATACTCAATACAAGTAATCACACTACTGTGAGATGAGAGATCTGTCTGTGCCTCTAACAGGCTGGATAACTTAATGCAAGTAACCCTAGCTACTCAGGACTAGAGAGTTTCACAGATTGCTTCCAGGCTGCATATTTAATTCTAATTTGATGATTCCCACGTTTGATTTTATGGTATCCCTTTGTGGTCATGGCACTTGGTCTTATACTCACTATTTAGGAAAAATCCACAAGCAGATTTACATTTAATTGTACCTAATGAGAAAAGACCTCTTTGAGTCCATGGACTCTTAAAATTTCACATGCATCATCAGATAACCTTCCCTGTTTTCATGTTACTTTTACCATGTTGGTCAGCAAGTTTCAACCTCAAATTGTCTAATTCTCATTGTATCACTATCTTCAGAGACATTCTTATGACCCACCCCAGATTTATCTGTATTATATTCATTCTCTCAAAAGTTGAACATTTTCTCCCAGTCTTACTCTTCAAACCTTGTACCTAACTGGGATAAATTATTGTTCACTTTCTTGATTTTAAGATAACATTTGATGTGCAGTGCCTTAATGAACACTATTATGGTATAATCCTGTGTAGCTAGAAAAGTGAGACTACTAGATTGATAGCTCTGCCTTCTGACACCAGAATACTTCATTTAGTAGCTATATAAGTATATGCTCAAGATTGGGTTTTTTGTCCGTGGCTTCTATCAATTTAAAGTACTAAGATTCCTCTATTTTTAAGCTTCTCTCTATATTAGGGGTTTTTTTTTAATTTAATTTTTATTTTTTTATACAGCAGGTTCTTATTAGTTATCCATTTTATACATATTAGTGTATATATATTGATAATCCATTACTGCTAAAATATAATTGATATCACATATTTAATTAAGTCTACTGATATACAAATCCATTTTTGTATCATTAGCAAGTTTTACTTGTTAATTTTGTTTGAAAGTAAATGTGTATTAAGCCATTGAAATATATTTAACCAGCAGTGGTTACTAGAATGGAGGTGATGTTTCCTGAGTGTAAGACAAAGAAGCACATACAGGATGGTTCCCTGACAGCTCAGAACCCTTGAGCACCAAGGCTCCCAGCACTGGTATTTTATCCTGAAGGACACTAAAATAAAGATGTAGAAAGGAAGACTAGGAGAGACTGAACAGGGGGAGAAAAAAGGAAACCCAGGATATCAGGTTCTTGAAGTGTTTGTAGGAGAGAGTAAGTAAGCATTGTATACTTCTGTAGAAAGATGGATTAGAATGATAACAGAAGAAAAATTAGGAGATATATATTGTAGGAAGGATTAATTTGTAAGGGTACTTTATTAGCATCATTTCAAACATGAACCAGGATACAGGGACATTAAATTTAAGAAAGAAAAAGAAATGGGTGGATTCACAATAGAAAATACTTACTTAGAACATGTATTTAGTGAATTCACCAGTATATATAAGTAGCAGTTATATGTCATCAAGAAGAGTAAGATGCAGATTTTAATTTTTACTTTAAATTAGGGAAGACCTCCATATGAGTAATGGCAGAAAAGAAAGAGCCTTTGGAATAGGAGACACTGACAATGAAATAATTTTTTTATTTTTTTTACGTTATTATTATTTTTTTAACATCTTTATTGTAGTATAATTGCTTTACAATGGTGTGTTAGTTTCTGCTTTATAACAAAGTGAATCAGCTATACATATACATATATCCCCATATCTCTTCCCTCTTGCATCTTCCTCCCACCCTCCCTATCCCACCCCTCTAGGTGGACACAAAGCACTGAGCTGATCTCCCTGTGCGATGCAGCTGCTTCCCACTAGCCATCTATTTTACATTTGGTAGTGTATATATGTCCATGCCACTCTCTCACTTCGTCCTAGCTTACCCTTCCCCCTCCCCATGTCCTCAAGTCCATTCTCTGTGTCTTCGTCTTTATTCCTGTCCTGCCCCTAGGTTCTTCAGAACCATTTTTCTTTTTTTTTAGATTCCATATATATGTGTTAGCATATGGTATTTGTTTTTCTCTTTCTGACTTACTTCACTCTCTATGACAGACTCTCGGTCCATCCACCTCACCACAAATAATTCAATTTCGTTTCTTTTTATGGCCAAGTAATATTCCATTGTATATATGTGCCACATCTTCTTGATCCATTCATCTGTCAATGGACTCTTAGGTTGCTTCCATGTCCTGGCTATTGTAAATAGAGCTGCAGTGAACCTTGTGGTACATGACTGAAAATGAAATAATTTTAGAAGAAAGTTTTAGAGTGGATTTCTCATGTTGAACCCAAAGTGTACAGATAGAGAAGATAACTTTTCTTAAATATTGACAGCGTTGTCATATGATTATATGATCCATTCTTCTGGAAAAATTTTTTGGCCACAGAACCAATAATCTTAGGATTAAGATTAGGTTTTAGGTCCTGAAATGGAACATTGAAGTAGATGACAAGAATAAAAAGTGTGGTAGAGGGGAGTGTGCTGGCTAAAGGATGCAGTGAAGCCAGGGAAATTAAACGATGGAAAACAAGAATTCTTGGCCCCTGCTGCAGTGACCAGCACATATTAAGCGCTCAGTAAAATGCTTGTCAAATGGATGAATTATAATAATATCGTATAGTTTTTCTTGAGTGGCCTAGGAAGCAGAAAAATTTTCAGCACAAGCTACATTTTAACAGTACTTTAATACAAAGTGTAATGACCAATACGGAAATGACATTAAAAATTGGCAAACTATTTTCATGGTATTTCATATGAAAAATGCACTTTTTAAAAAGTTTGATTAGTTGCAAATACTGTTGTAATTCCACTATTCTAAAATAATATTTTTCATTTGTTCATTTTCCCTAAGTCTTTTTTCAAATACATATACATTTTCACTTAATTATATTCTTAGAGCATATTCCGTTTGGTATTTTTTTTCCTACTTAGTATGTCTAAAGTATTATAGTTTTTATCAATTTTTAAAATTAGTTTCAAGGGCAGTGTAGTTTACTCAGTCATACCTCCCTTTTTCTGAACATTTAGTTTTAATATTATAATCAGGTTTATAATATAATTAATACAGTAGTGAGCATATTTCTCTTGGTATTACAGAGGATTCAACAGAAGATTTTTACTATTTTACAATTACAGTAAATTTCCAGTGGTGAAATTTTGAAGATAAAATATTTTTATAAATCTTGACAAATTGCCACATTGCTTTTTGAAAGTATACTTTAAAGAACTGAGTATAAAATGTAATAGTTTCATCCATCTCATCAATGTGGGATGACTTTATTTGTTTTATTAATTCACTACCTTAAAAATCAGCATTTATGCTTTAGATTTATCTTAAATTCTCTAACCATAATTTGAACTCCTAAATGACTGCTGTTAATGGAAAGGCAGCCTGCTGTCATAATTGGGGTTGAAGTTAAATTTGTTTGTATCTGCAGGCAAAGCACCAATGATTCATAGAAACTTTCTAATTTAATTTTTTGTAAGCAGTTGTCCAGCTAAGCTTTTATGTTTTGACGGGGACCAGAAGTTATTCATATGCTTTTCTATAGTTTTGAATATGTATTATTTATTAAAATGTACAGCTTTATTTCAAACCTAATTGTTTTCAAAATTGTTGCTTATTTCGTATGGCTATTCAGATATCCCCTTCTTATACTGCCTCTAGTTGATTCATTCTACTTTACCTACTACTGAAGCTCATTCTGAGCTTTCCTTTGGTTTCTTCTTTTAGAACCATGCCTCCTCCATCTCTAACTTGGTTCTCTGGTGCATCCTTAAAGCTTTATGGATTGTTCAGGCTAATGTAGGGGTATATTTTCCATCATTATACATCCTAATCTACATTTTGTCCCATCCCTAAAATGCTTACACTGGAGATCTGTACATAGACTAAATATCTTAGCGATAGTTCACTGATTATTCTAGTACTTTTACTTAGATGTTTATAATATATATTGATATCAGCTTATATAATTTAGATTATATTTTTCTAGAGGATGAGAATCAAATCCATGTAAGGATTTTTCTGCAATAAATGACTTTTAAATGTTCTTTTATAAACAGGCTTTGAAATCATACTTGTAATACTGTGAACCCTCATATATGGTCCATTCAATCAAAAATTAATTCCATATGGCAAAGATTACATTAAAAAGTTTAGGGCTTCCCTGGTGGCGCAGTGGTTGAGAATCCGCCTGCTGATGCAGGGGACACCGGTTCGTGCCCCGGTCCGCGAAGATCCCACATGCCGCGGAGCAGCTGGGCCCGAGAGCCATGGCCGCTGAGCCTGTGCGTCCGGAGCCTGTGCTCTGCAACGGGAGAGGCCACAACAGTGAGAGGCCCGCGTACCACACACACACAAAAAAATTTAGATTTCTTTTTGAGGAAAAAGAAAGCCTAATTGTTACATAGTTAAATTCTCCTATATGTATTGATTCTAGAAAGAACCAGAGTAATACACTAATATGAATTGCTGCTATATCCTTATAAATCTTATGCATCCTTACCAATCCGTATATAAAAACTGTAAGAGATTGAAATACCAAAGCATAAGTTTTGTGGAATTTGTATGGTTAGGATAAGTCTTCTAAACTCTGTATCTTTATCTCATTAATTTACCATGTTGATGCTTACTGTTTGTTTTGCTTTCTAGTTTAACTTCACACTACACTTGATGCTCTGTCCTGCAAAGCACAGGTAGAGAAAAGTTATGTTGCCATAGACATGGCAACTTCATCATACTAGCTTTTGTTATGATCATCAGCTGTTTGGGCTACAAGAGTGTACTGTAATTCTTCTAAAGTTATTAAGGTCCATGAAATATTCAGTTCATAGGAGCACTTAAGCAAATTTCTGCATCCAGGGTAGGGAAGGTATTCTGAGATCTTGTTTCCCTTTCATAATTAATCATTACGGTCCATTTAATCACAAATTAATTCCATATGGCAAAGACTTCCTAAAAAAGTTTAGATTCATGAATTCTTCTTCTTCCCTTATCTCCAAATTAAGTGAGGATTTCACATGTTAGAGGACTGATGCTAAATAACTCTTAAAAATTCTTAAATAATTAAGGAAAACATTAAAATTTGTATAGTATGAAGAGAAATCATAGGACTTTGATAAATATCACTATACTAATGGTCAAAAGTTGATAACTTGGAAAAGAATGCTACTTTATTTCTTTGCGTTGTACAAATAGAATCCCCTTTAACAAACGCAAGCCCACTATTAATACCTTTATTAATTATAATACCTTTATTATAATACCCTTTTATATAATTATATAATCTCTTAATAATTACAATAACCAGTTAATTGTTATAACCTTTATTAAAATGGAAACATGTCATAGCATATTTTCTTTTGTGGGGGCTTAATTTTTAGGTGTATACAAACAGTCCACAAACTAAGGACCCTGTACACTTTTAATTATGGAAAATCCCAAAGAACTTTTACTTATGTGGGTTTTATCTATTGATATTTACCATATTAGAAATAAAGGTTAGAATTTTTAAAATATGTATTACTTCCCTTGAAAATAATAAAAACCCTTTGCATGTTAACATAAAAATATATTTTAAAATAACTTTAAAATTCTAAAAAAAATGAGTGGAATTGTTTTATTTTGGAAAATACTGATTCAGTGAATCATTCTTATCTTCTAGTGTTGACACATTTTATTATGTAATTTTT
Source organism: Physeter macrocephalus (assembly GCF_002837175.3). Classification (NCBI taxonomy): domain Eukaryota; kingdom Metazoa; phylum Chordata; class Mammalia; order Artiodactyla; family Physeteridae; genus Physeter; species Physeter macrocephalus. The sequence goes on along the minus strand of NC_041223.1, from coordinate 18,368,613 downwards.
TTTAATTGTTAATATTACCACTGATCTCATCAGGAAAGTCTTTAAGTATTGGGAAGCTGTGAAGCTCAGCATGACAGATAAAAATTTTCCAAACTCTTGATATTTTTACCTAAAAGCCTAGATTTTATCATTGTAACCAAATAATCTCAATTGTTTTTCTTAAAATAACAGACTCATTTGATTCATTTTTGAGAAAACGACTATCAGTTACCCAAACCTAACTAATGATCGTTTGTCAGTCATCCTTTAAGCAAAAATAATAGCAATTCAGTTCATAACTCAAACAGTAGTACAAGTGCTTTTCTAGAAATAACTGTCCAATTCAGTATACAGAAGCAGTGCTTTATGTATACCTCCCATTTTCTCAGCACAGTATTAAAAAGACATTTCTTTACATGCTACTAATAGAACCCCTTTTAATAAACTTAAGCCCAAGGGTCAAGATGAAAAATTTAAAATTAGACATTTTACTGCTTCATCAAGGACGTTTTAAAGTGAGAGAAAAACACCTCTTTAACGTGTGGCAATAAAAAATACAAATAACTAGTGCTGTTTGGTGCCACTGCTTTGATTCATGCTGAGATGCCAGGAGTTTTATTCACCTACTGTTACTTTTGTGCCATCAGTGCAAATATCAACATAGTAAAAAGGTGAGTGATGTCTTAATATCACAATGAAAATGGTTTTGTTTTACCCTTAGTGATTTTTTGGAAAAGGTCCTGGGAACCCCTAGCAGTCACAGACCACACTCCGAGCATCCCTGTTGTGTGTTATATGGGTATTTAGAGGAGTTATCCAAAAGGAAATATTTTGAGGTTCCATATTTTTGATACCTTAAAGGATATGTATTAAGTCCAACTACTCTTAACAATTTAACATAACAAAAATAATAAAGCATTTAACATAAAATTATATTAAAATCTTATATTTTATGCAAATACTGTAATATACAAATCCACTTTACCAAAGCTGTATTATCATTGTTAAATTGGTCAGTAAATGAACAGGAGCTTGTTTAAATTTGTTATGTTTCTTTATTTTTACCCCAAACTCATATCTTTTTATCTGAACTAGCAAAAGGGTCTTAGGGTTAGTCACTAGTGAAACATGGTCTGGAGGTGGCTCCCCTAGTTCCAGAAGGTCCTCTTAAAATTGGCAAAGGTACAGATCTGAACTAGAAAGATACTGGAGTAGCATCATCACCATACTAGTAAAATACTCACTTCATTATCATAGTGATTTATTCTTATGGTACCCAGGTGTTTCTCTGTTCACTCAAATAGTACTGTGATGAAAACTTCTCATAACTAAGCAGTAAACTTGTTCTTGGGATCAGTCTGTCTACCCAGCCAGGCCCAGCCAAAGAGTTCCGTGCTTTCTGATTGAAATGCATAGAGTGTGAGGGGTGTGGGGCCTTGTAGTGAGATCCTTAATGACACTAAGTCCAGGCTAAGTCAAGTAGTACCAATCACTAGGAGGCTCAACTTTCCATGCTCCACTACTCAAAGTGTGATGCATGAATGGTTCCAGTCTGCTAACTGGTCTGAGTGCAGAGGTAAAATACCGTACTGTGTCCTGAGGAGCTCACAATACAAATGGAAAGTAGATAAACACTGACAATTCAGTGTGGAAATGTTGAGAAGAGGGTGCTTAGGAACACAAGAAGGGTACCCAACTCATGGCGGAGGATGAGTCAGGAAAGGATTTTTGTAGAAGATAATGAATGATTGGACTGAGTTTTAAAGGAGGAACCAAAAAAATGATGGAGAAGTACATCTCAGGCAATGAACAACTAAATGCGATTATAATTATATAAGCTGCAGGTTATTAGGGTGAGAACTAAAGAAATTGTGAAAATGAAATAGAGGAGACAGGTTCTTGAGATCCTAACGGTGTAACAGGATATGTTTGCAAGATTTGGGGGTCATGTTATCTATTACCACGTATTGCTTTACTCACTGTGTTGCAACCATGCTGACCTTTTAGTTCCTCAGATATTCCAAGCTCATTCTTGACTTGAGGGCTTTGCAGTGGTTATTCCTGCAGCCTGGAATGTATATCCTTCTCCCCCAACCCTAAGATCTTTGAATGGCTGGCTCCTCTTCATCTGGTTCCAGTTCATCTGTCATTACTTTAGGGGCCTTTCCTGACTGCTCTATTTTACAGTAACCCCTCTAACCCTTCCCTTACATTCAGCACATCACTCAACCTTGTTTTATTTTCTTCACAATACTTGTCACAATGTGTTTACTGTCTGTCTAGACTAGGCATGAGAGCACCATTTTATTCTCAGGCATACAGGTGCTCAGAAACTATTTGAGTGAATAAATGGGTAGTATTATGGAACTGAGTTGAGCAAGTTTGTTATACAAATGGCTTTTTGGGTGGAAAAGATAAAGAACATTTCACCTGGAAACACAGCTTCAGCCAAAGCTGTTATTAAGGCCAGCCTATGGATGTTGATCAGAATCAGGAAGCATATATGCTTTCCTAAAGTGTCTAGTCTCTTAAAAATTACAATCAAAATTATAAAAAGTTCAAACTAACACCTTCCTAACCTAGATGCCTTCAAAAGTTAGAGTCTTGTATAACACCCAACAACATCATTAAAGAAATTCTTCTTAAATTCCTCTTAAAGTAATGGAATAAAACTTAATTCACATATTACCTAGAAATAATCTAGATCCCTAGAACTTTTAATATAATTCCAAATGCCAACAAAACCTTTGAATTTTTACAGTTTTCACCATCTAGGATTAAGATATTTAATTTTATTTTATCATTGTATTTGAGACTGGTTTTTTTCTTGTAAACTATTTCATTGATAGTTACACCTCAAGATTTGGGGCATTACAATGAAAAAAATACATAGCCTGTGGGATTCTTAAGTCAGGTGATTCCTGCCTGGCAAACTGCACATAAAATAAGATTTTTTAAAAACAGCACATAAAATAAGAAAAAATATATATGTATATGTATATATATGCATTTATTGCTGAATTATGGAAACCTTTATTATTATGAAAAAGAATATTACCTTGGTATTCCTTTCAAACTATTTATCCATTTATTTTTATCCATGTTTTTTTCACTGTATTTTTTTTCTCCTAAATTTAGAAAAGAAGTACAGGCCATTTACAAGGCCACTGAACAAACACATAGTTGCCTTTTGAGGACAAACCTACCTAAATGCCATGGTGTTATTTAATATATTAACAGTTTGTCCAATAAGCTGATCACCTACCTGGGAATACCTACTTGGTACCTCCATGGAAATTTTATTCTGTAGTGTAACTCAGCATCTTCCTGTTCATGGTTCTTACATTAATAATACTTGTTTCTTTTTAAGTTGGCTATATGTAAAAACAAACTTGTCAGACTATTCTTGAAATACTACATATAAAATACCTGGCCCAGGCCTCTCATTCTATAAGAGTATAAGTTGTTAGGCTCTTCACCCTTCTTCTTAGTATTTTATATTCAGTTGTATGTTGTATTTCAAAATACAGACGAGAAGAGATATATTCTGTTTATTCACTATATGTGATGAAAAGTAGAAGAAAATTAAATATACTTTCCTGACCACAGTCAATAAGCACAGTAAGCCAAGAGATTAGAGCAGTGAATGTATGGGTATACAGTTCTATTCAGGACAAAGTTTTAAGCTCTGGTTACTGTCACTTAGCTGAAAAACTAAGATTACCCAAAACAGTTTAGTGCTGAAAAATCTAAACGTTAGTAAGCTAGACAGTGGTTAACGTAACATACATTTCTGTTAATTCATTCATTTACCAATGAGGCACTGTTTTGGATAGAGCAGTGAACAAAGTGGACAAAAAACCCTTGCCCTCATGGAGGTTACATTTTCTTGAGGAAAACAATAAGCAAAATAATTTAGCTCAATGGATGATAATGATTATTTGATGGTAATGACAATAATACTAGGTAATTCTTACTAAGGGTGGTCTGTGTGCCAGGCACTGTCCCCAGTGTTTTGCAAATAGTAATTCAATAATTGTCTGAAAATAGATATTTATCACTCTATCTCCATGTTACAGATGCAGAAGCTAGGCATAGAGAGATTAAGCACCTTATCCAAGGTCATACAGAAAGTAAAGCCAGAGCTGAGATTTAAACAGACAGTTTAGTTCCAGAACTAGCACTTTTAACCGTTACATATTATTACATACTGCTTGTACTAAGTGTGAGAGGAGGGAGATAGCTACACTGGACTTAGAGTAAGCATTATGAAACTATCTAAAAAATTGTAAATGAAGAGATTTAAGAAAATAATACATGGAACATTTAAAATCATCTATATAATGCACCATAAACAACTTCCCCACCAACAAACGGGAAGGTACATTTGGCAGATCAAGAGCTAATTTCCTTAGAATGCAAAGAACTCTTACAAACCAATTAGAAAAGAGTTACTAATCCAATAAAGCATGTACAAAAAACATGAACAGGCAGGTCAAAGATAAAGAAATACACACAGACCAAGACATAGGAAAGGATATTTAGGGTTTTTTCTTATTTGCATATTTAAATATATTTAAAAGTAGATCTAGATAAATCATTAAATTTAATAATGACTAATAGGGAGACGAGAGTTATAGGGCTGATTAGAAGTGGCAAAAAGGCAGCTGATAGATGTGCATGGAAGTTGTAGTTTGAGAGCATACCAGCCAAGGTTCTAGGAGAGAATTAAGCCCTACAGAAAATGATTTGAGCGACCAGTTTTTTCAAGGGTGATTGGTGTCTAGTGCATTGTTGATGCATCAATGAGAAGTTAATTCATTACATACAATGGATGCCTTAAGGTATTAGCATTCTCTCTTAGAATTTCTGTTGAGAAGGTCTGGTTATTAGGATTGGAAATAATGACAGTACATTTAAGAGACTTATCAAGAGAAACCCAGAGAAAATATTTTGAAAATTGTATGAAAAGGGTAAAGGGAAAAAAATTAGGCACCAAAGGGGAGGTATGGGAGTCAAATGTGGTCAGTGTTCATTCTTACTGTAGGTTAATTTTCAGGAACTCACCTGGGTCTTTCCTAAAGTGATTTAAAAAGCTACATGTGAGTATTCAATTAAGTGATGCATAAAAATGTTAAAATTTAAGATTTTATTATTTCACTAAAAAAAAATGTATGATACACCAAGAAAATGCTATCCACTATGCTATTTGTAATCCTAACTATGTATTTTATTTCTAGGGAACCTTTTATTATTTTATCAGGAGGTTTGTCATACGATACTGTAGGAAGAAGACCTTGCTTAACAGTTATGCACGGGAAAAGTACTGCAGTTCTCGAAATGGACTATTCAATTGTTGATTTCCTGACGCTGTGTGAAACCCCATACCCAAATGGTAAGCTTTGTGTCTTTAAAGTTCATTCTCTATAGATATGTTATTCAGAACAAAGACCTATATGTTATCTAAGTAGTTTGCTTATCCTACTGTTCCAGTTCTTACATGGGAGAGATGCTGCCTTCATAACTTTGTAAATTTTATTTGAGAAGTAAATTTTGTTTTTAAACTGTATCTGTTTAATATTACATAGTAGTAGTAAGCGCCTTTGAAGAATAAACAAAACTGTCCACATTAAGAAACATTTAAAAATCCTCTAAATTACTAGTGTATTAGTTACAGTTCTCCAAAAAAACAGAACCAATAGGAGATTTTAGAGAGAAAAAGAGAGCAAGAATATGAATTTATTTTAAAGAAATTGTGAAAACTTACTGCAGACTGAAAATTCAGGAAAGAGTGATTTGCAGTCGTGAGTCTGAATTCTGAAGGCTGGAAACTCAAGCACATTTCTGAGTTGCCATCTTGAGGCAAATTGCATTTTTCAGAACACCTCCTGGTTTTGCTCTTCAGGCCTTCAGCTGATTGGATGAGACCCACCCACATTATTTAGGATAATCTGCTTTACTCAGAATCTACTAATTTAAATGTTAGTCACATCTAAAAAATACCTTCACAACAACATCTAGACTGGTGTTTGACAAGACAGCTGGGCACCATAGTAAAGACAAGTTAACACATGAAATTAACCATTATAACTGGCTTGCTATTATTTCAGGAGGAATTTAGCTGGATCTTTTTTACTTTATTTGAAGCTAATTGAGATATAAATATGTAATGCATTTTATAGTTAACATGCACATAGAAAATACCCAAGAAAGAGATTATAATATTATAGTAGTACTCTAGTGGGTTCCTATGAGATCCAGTATGAGTTGTTCTTGTGGGTATTAAGATTTAAATTTGGGGTTTGTTGTTCATGTCCTGCCTTGGACTTTGCAATACCATGGAAGGTACTGTGAGCTTCTTGTCTAATTCATCTTTACAGAATAAATAATTTTTTATGGGGTGTTATATAGATTTATCTCATTTAAAACATACTGGCCTTGCATTGTATGAAGTATAATATCAGAATGTTAAATACTTGAGAGAATGGAACAAAATAAAATAAAAACTAAGCAAGAAATGTTTGTTATCTCATTTGCTGTCCTCTCGCGTGTTTAAAACTATTGTTCATGCATTGTTTTCCTATTCCAGATTTTCAAGAACCATATGCTGTGGTTGTTCTACTAGAAAAGGATTTAGTACTTATAGACCTTGCACAAAATGGGTAAGAAATAAAATTTGGTGAGCAATTACTTTAGTGTGTGGTGAAAAAAAGAGTCTTTTTAGCATAGGATTGGCTGTTTCATTTCTTTGAAAATGCTACATTTATATTCATAACCTGGACCTCTGTTTAGAACTACAGATAAACATTTCTCATTACCTGCCAAATTTCTCTGTTATGTTACTCATAGAAATTTCTTGTTTAAGTCAAAATTTGTTGAATTTCTGAAATTTCATATGGTTCAACTCAATACTTGGATACTCTGGGGGCACACAAAATCAGATGCATCCAAAATTCATCCCATCTCAGCTTTCCTCCAGATAAACTCTTGTAGTCTCTCCACCCATATTCACTTTCTGTTGCCGTGTGTCATGAACATTGTCAGGTAATTTTACATGCAACCCCAATCTTGTTACTCTTTTCTTTAAACCACTATAGTTCTCTATTTTGTGTGTGTGTGTAAAAACAGTTTCTCAGCCTGCTACTCTACACTGAAGGAATTAAGGGTACATTTCCAACCTGGTGCCTGTTTGCTAGAAAAACTGAATGGTGTATTAAACAAACACCACACTTCCATGTCTTTTCTTATGTAGCTCCCAACAGCTGAAACATTCCACTTGCTTCACTGCCATCAAAAATCCACTTAACTTTCAAAGGCAGCCTCTTCAAGCTTTTCTTATTCTCTCTTAACCAGATATATGATATCTGATCTATAAATTCTCACCATAGCTCCTTTGCAACTTTTTGTGGTTATTTCCCATATTCTACTTGTTCGTAGATGATAGTATGTGTACTCATAAATTTTTAGAATGGAAGAACATTGTATTACTTATTTGTATTTCCTGAGAGATAATCATTAAATATGGTTTTAAATGAGTTTACCCAGTCAATATTTCAGTGTTTCTCAACTGGGGGCAGTTTTGCCCCCCAAGAGATATTTGGCAATGTCTGTGTAGACATCTTCTGTTGTGGGGAGGGGTGCTACTGGCATCTAGTGGTAGAGGACAGGAATCCTGCTAAACATCCACAGTGCATGGGACAGTCCCCATAATAAATTATCTGATCCAAAATGGGAATAGTACTGAGATAGGGAAACTCTGAAGTGTAAGTGAACAGTATTATTTACCTTACTTTAAGGCATTCCTAAATTCACATCAACTTAGTGTATGCTACCTGTAATAATGAATTTTTTTTTCTTCCTGAAAATAACAAGACCATGTGGAACAAAGGATAACTTATTATTAAATAAGTTTAAATATTTTTTTAAGTTTTCATTGTTGTATTAATCATAAGTAATAATTCATTAAGTTAATATTTTTCTTTTCCTGTTGTTAAAGATATCCTATATTTGAAAATCCCTACCCGCTGAGTATACATGAATCCCCTGTTACATGTTGCGAATATTTTGCTGATTGTCCTGTGGACCTTATTCCTGCACTTTATTCTGTTGGAGCTAGACAGAAACGTCAAGGTTACAGCAAAAAGGTACTGAACATGAGTTTTAGTAATTACTGTTACATTTCAGTATTTTATATTTATCACCTTGGAGTGGTTGATAATGATACCTTTTCTAGAGAAATTAAAATCCTTTTTGAATATGAAATATGGTGTTTACTCTTGTCACAGATGTATTATGAAGATATATAGTATCCTTGGAAATTGCTTTATACAATAATCTTTTCTTATAGGAATGGCCCATTAATGGAGGAAATTGGGGCTTGGGTGCTCAAAGCTACTCAGAAATAATTATTACAGGGTAAGTAAAAGTCCATTTTCACCTAATGAATCAATAATAACTAAATATGATTAAGACTACATGAAAATTAATTGGGCAGGTAGTGCTTGCAGTAACATAATAAGAAATAAGTTATTGTATGGAACCTGACAGTTTACCCTAAATTTTACCTTTTTCCTCATTTTGGTGACTGTCTTTTTAAGTAACAATATATTTAACTTCAAAGAGAGAAATAATGTAATTGTTTTTTCTTCAACACATTCTTAACTCATTTGCTTTTCACAGGCACGCTGATGGGTCAGTTAAGTTCTGGGATGCTTCTGCGAGTAAGTATTCTGAATCGTGTTTGTTACATGCTCTACAATCATTGCTTTTATATGGCCTGTTTTGTAATGATTGCATAACCAACATTTAATTTGAAATTTAGAGACTATAAATTTAATACCTGATTTATCAAGTATATGAGTTTAGAATTTATAATAGATAAAGACATTTTAAGGATGTTAATTAGTAAGTCAAGAATAATTTTCAGCAGAAATACCCAAGTCCTTTCTTCAGTATTTCTTCAAACCTTCTCTTCCTAACTCAGAGATAGGAAAAGTGGGAATATGTTTCAAATCAACAGAAATCTGATGAATAATTTTAATGCCTGATTCTAAACTTATGTCACAAAAGTTTGTGTTGTCTTTGCGAAATATATGTGGTCGCTACATTAGCAAAAAAGGAAAGAATGCTTTGAATGAATAATGTTTGCAATTAGAATCCAGTTAACTGAGGGTATATTATGTTTCACCATGTAGAAGTGTTAGAAAATATTGGTACCTTTCAGAGAGAAAATATGTAGAAAATAAATCTGCAAAGCAAAATATGTGCCTTATTATTTTTATTACACTTATGCAATTTTTTTTTTACAAAATCTTTTTGTTACTCATTTTCTTTTCAGATAATTTAAATTCATCATAATGGTGATTTTTTTTTCTTTTTAATGAATACAATGAGTACACCTTTTTTGGTCAGTTAGGACAGTGAATGCATTATGTAAAAGAATAGTAGAGAAGTGTAGACCTAGGAATAAAACTGTGGTTCAAAAACTATAGTTTATTTTCCTTACGTGGTATGACTGATTAAATATTACCTGATATTTGTTCTTTTTATATTAAGATATCATATTTTATCTTTTTTTTTTAGTAAATCTACAAGTATTATATAAATTAAAGACATCTAAAGTATTTGAAAAGTCAAGAAATAAAGATGACAAGCCAAACACAGACATTGTAGATGAAGATCCGTATGCCATTCAGATCATCTCCTGGTGTCCAGAAAGTCGAATGTTGTGCATAGCTGGAGTTTCAGCTCATGTCATTATTTATAGATTCAGCAAACAAGAAGTGATTACAGAAGTCATTCCGGTAGTAGCCTCTTAATTAGTTTCAATGTCAGATGTCTGACATCTTGAAGTTTTAGAATTATTGAGGAGGTTCTTTGCAGTCAGTTTTAAAACACCTCAGTATTTACATTGCCATCTGTCTTCTGTGACAAAAAGTCATATTTCTTAGTATATCTTCTTACTGAACATTTAAATCTTTAAATATATTCTGTTTCATTTAAGGAAAGCTAATATAAGTATGAGCCTACTCTAATTTAGTATTAACAGGAGTGCCATAAATTCTAAAATCATAATGTATGCGTGCGTGTACTTGCACACATACACATGATCAGTTTTAAAAAGCTGAGTCAGGAACATTTTTTTTCTTTGCTAAATCCTTACCTTTAGAAATCTCACTAAATTTTTCCTTTAAAAATGTTCTTTCCACTGTAGTGTACGTGTGTATATGTATAAACTGTAATAAAATGAACAGTAATTATTAGGAGAGGGTAAACTTTTTACTTTTACAACAGATGCTTGAAGTTCGATTGTTATATGAGATAAGTGATGTGGAATCTCCAGAGGGTGAACAGGCACCACCTTTGCCAACACCAGTTGGGAGTGCCAATCCTCAGCCCATTCCTCCTCAGTCTCATCCTTCTACCAGTAGCAGTTCATCTGATGGGCTTCGTGATAACGTCCCTTGTTTGAAGTAAGTTATCTAAAAATACAGGTGTTTTGGAAGTTATCTTTTAATTTAGATAAATTGTAAGCATTCGTAAAGTGAAGTAACATCTTCCTGTGATGGAGTAACATGACATAAACACATCTCTTTTTGTGTTTCGCCATGGTTAATTCAACTCTTTTTTTCTGTGGCACCAAGAGAAATATGATTGCATTCCATGATTTTATCCTTAAAGTACTAAGGTTTGATCTCTAAACATACTGGTAGATGAGCATGGATCTTTCCTCTGTATAAAGCTTCGTCTTCTAAATCCGTCATTGTTTTTTAGTCTGGATTTATATGTGGATCAGATGTATATTTAGGCTGCTTTCTTCCACTCTGAAAATTCTGTCTTTTCAGCCTTTAGAGATTCAGTTGTTGGGTAATCATTTTCTTGTCTTTTTCTGAATCTTCTCTAGCATCACAGTATCGTTATTTAAATGACTTTATTGTGGAAATCCAGATTTGAATACATTTTGCTTTTTTTTACAGGAATAAATTGGACAAAGTTTATTTTTCCTTTTTTTCTGTCCAATTTATGTTATTGAGTGGTTAAATTTTGTTAAGCATACGTGCCTTAAATATGGCACAGAAAGAAAAGAGGAAAGAGTTAAAATCTTTGAAGGCGTTCATGAAGACTTATTAAAAGTATTACATTTACAGAGAAGTCGGTTAGGGCAGTGACTGAAAACTGGTCGTGGAAAACGTCAGAGATTCAGTACAAGAGTGGGGGACAGAAACCAAGCTGTAGTAGGTTCAAGCTGGGGCCGGTGGCAAGAAAGACAGTTTGCCTTTGTTAACAGAACCGGGCTTTATACTGTTCTGGCTTTAGATCTGCTAGAATCTTTTATTGGTGAATGGTTCAGCAGTTCCTGTGGAGAATATCCGTGTAATCAAAACTGCATTCACCCCAGAGATAAGGCAGATTGGTTTATGTGACAATCACTTGTGATATAAATCTATAGAAAAGTAGAGTTTGTTTTTTTTAAACCTTCTTTATATGCTTACATGAATTTGAGATTGTGTGTTCTATGCCAGTGGTTCTCAAATGGGGATGATTTTGCTCCTCAGAGTGTGTTTGGCAATGTCTGGAGATATTATTTGTCACAACGGGAAGAAGGGGTGCTCCTGGCATCTAGTGTGTAGAGGCCAGGGATGATGCAAAACATCCTATGGTGCGCAAGACAGTGCCCTGTGACAAAGAATGACCCGGTTCAGAATGTCAGTAACGCCAAGGATGAGAGACTGATCTGACCTAACGAATATAAGCATTGAGGTTAAGCACCTATCAGTACATTCTCAGAAAGGCCTCAAGTTTCTCGCCCCTCTCTCCCCCCTCCCCCTTCCCATCCCCCTTCCCCTTCCCCTTCCCCTTCCCCTTCCCCTTCCCCTTCCCCTTCCTTTCTCTCTCAGGTATATATACACACACCTCCTTTCTGCTACAGTCTGGCATATGTTTAGATAGAATGAGACTTGGTAATAAAAGAATTCTACATCTTTCCCTTTTGTTACTTACTCTGTACTACTTTACTTTAAACTTAAATTTGTAAAATTTTTGTTAATGCCATTTCTTCTGATTTTAATGTGTATTTCTCCTGCTTTTTGTCAATTTAATTTTTATAAGCATATAAAGTACAATTTGTCTTTGAGGTTTATTTTGGTAATGTATTTCTGGTAACAAGTTTGAGATTTTTGTCTAAAATCCACACATTCACTAGTGACTTTTTTTTTTTCACTAGTGACTTTTTAAAATCATAGGCAATTTGAGTTATATTTCTTATTTTTTAACCATTTTAATAGTTTTTAGGTTAATGCAGTTATTTATTAACTTCACATTGTTTTAGTCCACAATCTCAAAAGCCAATTTTTTAAAGGCAGAAATATAGCTAAATTGATGTGAAGATAACTAATACTTAGATTTTTGTTTGTTTGTTTTTATACAAAATGTTTTTGTACATAATTGGGTTGGGGAGTTGTTTTTTTTTTCTATTGAAGTCTAGTTGATTTACAATGTTGTGTTAATTTCTGCTGTATGGAAAAATGATTCAGTTATATATACATATGTATACTTTTTTTAATATGTTTTTCCATTATGGTTTATCATAGGATATTGAATATAGTTCCCTGTACTATACAGTAGGACCCTGTTGTTTATCCATTCTATATAGAAGAGCTTACATCTGCTAACCCCAGCCTCCCACTCCATCCCTCCCCGTACATAATTGTTTTTCTGAAGAAACATTTTAAAAGCAGCTATTCAATTTACTTCTTTTACCAATAAAATTTTGGTTTTATTTAAGTATTTTAGTTGTGCTTTTGCAGGGTATTAGTCCAAACCTACAAATTATTTTGAAACTGCAAAGCCTCCAGACATTATTTTGACATTTAAAATACATTTGTACAAATTACAGAGCTTTTTATAAAAGTTCAACCCTTTATCTTTAAAAAGTAAACAAATTAATTTGTATATATTAAAAACATTAAAATGGTAACTTGCATATAACCATTGTAGACATTAAACGTAACGGCCACCCAACCCCCATTTTGTATTTTTAAAACCTAACATATTTCATCATTTCTTGATTCGGTTTCTAACTTTTTACCAATTGGGGATTTTTCAGCAAATTTGACTTATTTTTGCTTAAGAACTTTTTTGTTCCTTCATACTAAGTAAAATAAGAATTCCATGACTTCTGTGTGTCTTCATTACTTACATCTTAAATGTGCCCGTATATGCACTTCTAAAATTATCCCTGAATGCCTGTTCCTGCTCTTGAGAATCTAATCTAATGTGTACATTAAATATGCCAGAGGGAGGGTAGACACTTCCTTGAACCTTATCTAATTCATACAGGGAGAAAATAGCACACTCAGACTCTACAGGCTGTGCTTATATCAACAGAGGCTGTCTCTGGTGGAGGTGAAATGCTACTCAGTCTTTATTTTTGTCTTTCAAGATGGACGGCTGTAGCCAAGCAGTGGGTGTTTCCCTGAGGGAAATCAGAACTTCTGCATCAGCCAGTGTACTGTCCTGAGTGTATTAACTTGAAGACTTTGCACAGGCAGATGTGACCGCAACTCAGTTTGTTTTAGGGGTACCCTCGGTGATTCACATTTACTCTGAAATTTGGACAACATCCTGACCCTTTTCTTACCTAGAGTGAATCTAGCAAGTAGGACAGCAAAAAGTCTGGTGTCATGGTGTTCTTCACTAGAAGCACCAAGTAAATGATCCAAAGGGTTCTCTGAGTTTAGTGTCAGGAGATTGAACATCGAATAGACTTCCTGCTGTCCTTCCTTTATACACTCACTGCAGAGCAGAAGCCCCAAGAATTGTTCGAGTAACCAGGCTTTATATATGTTTTGCAAGAACAATTACTGGAGAGAGTCTGCAATCAAAAATGTTCTCACTTTAAAGTAAAAGTAGATTTTTTTTAATAGTAAAAGTAGTCACACACAAATAAATTGCTCACATTTAAAAAAAATTTTATCTTCCAAAATCACTTGAAGTTTGCAAGTATGACAGGGTGTTATATCTAAGTAACTTTATTCCTTAGAAAGTCTCACATTTATAAACCCCCCCTTCACTCCCTCTAACATGCTTATAACCAGTGTAAGTTTTGTATGAACTCACTCAGTACAAGTGAGTATAACTGTTTGCTGAATAGTTCACTTGAAGATCCTACCATCACCTCAAAGTTAGCCACATCTTCCTCTAAAACTAGCTCTTCATCTTGACATCTTTTTTCTTTCTTTTTTTCTTTTTTGGAACTTAGAATGACTGTCTTCTTTTTCTCCCCTCCTCTATCTCTAATCAGCCTCCAGCTCATTCATTCATTCAGTAAATATTGAGTACTGCCTCTGCCGGAGTATTAAAAGTAACTGCAAGGTGTCTACCTTAATGGAATTTACGAGCCCTTTTGAGACTTACTTCATGTGTTTGAAATCCACCTTATTATTTCGCATCACAAGAATCACAGGAACTTCCACATGGGTCTCATTGTACTTTGTCTTGCATACCTCTACGGTTAATCTTTCCAAAATATTTCTTATAAATCTTCCCTGGCTTTTAATTCTTTAATAATGAAAATATATTACTTTTGTATAATCTGACCATTGACAAAACTCTTTCATAGGCACTCACAGTGCTGTCATACTGTGATTAGGTAATATTATTCCCACTTCTAGACAAGAAGACGACTAGTAAGTGGCAGAACCAAGACTCAAATTCTAGCTTTTTTGAGAGCCCTGAGTTCTTTCTACCAACATTAAACCTTTGCAGCTGGACCTTAAAGGCCCTGTAAAGTCTGGCCCTGGCCTGTCTCGCTATAGTGATTTTTTTTTTTTACTGTTACTACACACACCTTCCACTGTGACCAAACTTAGACACTTGTTAATTTTTGACTATGGGTTTTCCTACTTTTTTATCTTGTTGGCATATTTTTTGCAAAAGCAATTTTTTTAACACTATGCAGCAGTTATTAGGGGAAGAGTTGGCAATCAAAACTACTACCAACTCAAAGTCAAAAAAGATTTTTTTTAATAATAAAAGTGGTTATCCAAACAAAAATAAATTGCTCACATTTTTTATACTTTTTCCTTAACTCCTTATATTTTGGGCCAGTTTTCATTTAGTTATACCATACCTTTTTCAAGTTTTAAGCCTACTTTTCTAACTTGGATTTTTTTCTCTAACTTGATTTTTTTCCTCTTAATACCTAACTGGCTGCTTCTCTTCATTCTTCTCCCCATCCTTCCCTGTTCTTCTTTCATCCCTCTCTACCCACTTCTCCCCTTCTCCCCCTTCCCTTCTCCCCTCCCTCCCCAGTTTATATGTGGAACTTACATATAATTTCTTATTTTTGTGATTTATCTAGGTGTTTCATCTCCAACTAGACTAAATGATTCTAGAGGACAGGATTCTGATTTTTACATTTTTTATATTTTACAATTTTATATATAAAGTTATTTTGTATATAGTTATTTATGCATGACTTTATAATTACATAGGCTTATAAGATAATTGAAGATGG
This sequence comes from Physeter macrocephalus, assembly GCF_002837175.3. Lineage (NCBI taxonomy): Eukaryota > Metazoa > Chordata > Mammalia > Artiodactyla > Physeteridae > Physeter > Physeter macrocephalus. The sequence goes on along the minus strand of NC_041223.1, from coordinate 18,353,117 downwards.
TTAACAGGTAACATGTTTTCCTTTCTTACAGAGTTAAAAATTCTCCACTTAAACAGTCTCCAGGTTATCAGACAGAATTAGTTATTCAGTTGGTATGGGTGAGTGGAGAACCACCACAGCAAATAACCAGTCTGGCAGTTAATTCTTCCTATGGATTGTAAGTATAATTTCTGTGTTTCTCAGTCTCTTCATTGTATCCATGCATTTTTATATTTTTAAAAACAGAATGGATGATCTTTATTATAGTATCACTTAAAAAGATGTTGTATAACTTTAATTTCAGACCAAACTCAGTGTTTATTTGGAACATAGTTCTGTTTTGAATAATTTACTCTAGATATGCTTATACTGCTTCCTGATTTAAAGTTAAATATCTTATGGACCAGTGAATCTATCCTCTCCTGGAAAGACTCTGAGAAATAATTTCCTTGTTAATGTTTGGTATAATGAAGGTCTAACAACATCAACCCAGAAGACTATGTTCTAAATTGATTCTATAAATGTTGAACCATAGCTGTATAATTTGTTCTTTCTCCTTCCATAGTTAACTTGTGTAAATTGTAAAGGCATAGTAATAGTTAAGTAAAGTATTCATCTATACTACAGGTGTATTTTTATTTATCAATTCATGCCTTCAAGTATATAGTGTTAGTAGTACATACTTTTTATTATAATAGGATAGATTTATTTTTTTAATAAATAAATAAATTTATTTATTTTTGGCTGTGTTGGGTCTTTTTTTTTTTTTAACATCTTTATTGGAGTATAAATGCTTTACAGTGGTGTGTGATTTCTGCTGTATAACAAAGTGAATCAGCTAAACATATACATATATCCCCATTTCTCCTCCCTCTCGCATCTCCCTCCCACCCTCCCTATCCCACCCCTCTAGGTGGACACAAAGCACCAAGCTGATCTCCCTGTGCTATGCGACTGCTTCCCACTAGCTATCTCTTTTACATTTGGTAGTGTATATATATCTATGTCATTCTCTCACTTCGTCCCAGCTTACCCTTCCCCCTCCCCGTGTCCTCAAGCCCATTCTCTGTGTCTGCGTCTTTATTCCTGTCCTGCCCCTGGGTTCTTCAGAACCATTCTTTTTCTTTTTTTTTTTTTTTAGATTCCATATATACGTGTTAGCATACAGTATTTGTTTTTCTCTTGCTGACTTACTTCACTCTGTACAACAGACTCTAGGTCCATCCACCTCACTCCAAATAACTCAATTTCGTTTCTTTTTATGGCTGAATAATATTCCATTGTATATATGTGCCACATCTTCTTTATCCATTCATCTGTCGAAGGACACTTAGGTTGCTTCCATGTCCTGGCTGTTGTAAATAGTAAAAATCAACATTGTGGTATAAGAGAAACCACGTGCTAACTGTTCAGTCCAGAGCTATTTATTATGTGTAGGTCACTGTCTGCTTCCTTGATTCTAGCCCTAGGGACTCATTCATCTTTCTTCTTCCTCCTTATAGCTACTACCACCTACTCTATCTCTTGCAGTTATACACCCAACTAAGACTGGCTGTAGTCTGAGATAGTATTCTCTAATGTCTTTTATTTGGGCCCCACCATGTAAGAACACAAACGTTCCCCTTTTTAATATTTTACTGTGCACAGCCATAAGAGAAACAAACAGGGAATAAGAAAAGGAACCAATAGAAAGTTTCAAAGGAAGTTGCAAATCAGTTGATCACAGTCCCCATTGGGCTCACAGTTATATTTTGTTTAGCCTTTTTTGTGTATTTTTAAAATTTGAACTAGTTGCCAAGACTATTTAATGTGAAAATCCATATTTAGAGCTTTAATTGAAAAATTTGATTATCTGGCCCATGTCTCCATTTCTGGTCGGCAGTAGTCAGCAGGAACTGAGTTGAAGCTTCCCCTCTTTAGATGCGTTGTCCACTCTCCAGTTCACCACAGTCCTTAGTTGGCCTGTTTTACTTACTTATATAGCCCCTCTATATATTTTAGCTTTCAATTCCTGGCTTAAGGGATCTTAAAAGAGTAAAATTCCTTTATTCATAGTAGCTTTATTCATAGCTGGTTTGTACTTCCCGACTCATAATTGAGAAGGTATTTGGAATAGTCCAAAGGGAGGCCTCCAAGATTTATACTTTCTACTTTTTATTCTTGACTGTAGGGATTACCAAAACTTTTCCAAAGGTGTAATCCCCTACTTCCCTAGTGGAAGGGAATGTCTTCCCCTGAGGCGTTCAGAATACCCCTAAGTCAGAAAAATAGATGTCATATTGCCTAGTGTGGAGAATTATGTCCCTGGTTAAGTTTCAACTCCTATGCCAAATTTTTTCTATATTAATTTGTAATCATTAATATCTACAGAAGATCTGCACGGTTCCATCAGAAGGCGTATGTAACCTGTATTTGCATGGCCGTAATAGTGTTTTGTTTCAAAAGGAATTTTCTTAGAGACCCATCATGATTTTTTAGCCCTGTAGACTGCAATATGTTTTCTTGTAGCTGTTTGTCTGTGCTAAAATATTTGCTCTTTCCCTATTCCTAGGGTAGTTTTTGGCAATTGTAGTGGCATTGCAATGGTTGACTACCTCCAGAAAGCAGTACTCCTCAACCTGGGCACTATTGAATTATGTGGCTCCAGTGATCCTTATCGGAGAGAACCTCGATCTCCTCGTAAATCTCGACAACCTTCAGGAGGTAAGAAGAAAAAAGTCCTGAGCTTTAGGATTTCCATAAATGCTGAGTTACTTCTGTGAATATAAGTACTTCCATTAGGTAGATAGCTTGTCTGATTTCATCTGTTTGTATAATCTGTATCAGCCTTCTTTTTTGTTTTGTGTCGTTATTAGCTTATGCTTTTTGTTTTTAATATTCTAGGATTTTATTTAACATTGGGAAAGAACCACAGTTTCAGACTTCTTTAGCTAAATTATAATGACAGGAAAATTCATCCCATTATTACAGAACAAAAGTTAATTTCACAGTTCTGTCCCTTTTATTGTTTAGTATTGTGAGACCAACAGTTTATTGTTTTGACTATTTAATTTAAAGGAATCATTTCCCATGTGAAAAAAAAATGTAGATGCAAAAGTGAATTTGAACTGTATGAAATACAGCGTTCTCTGATAGCTTTGATTCAGTCCAAGCCCAGATCCATTAAGAATTCTCTCCATAGCATTCTTTTGTGTTTGCTAGGTAATTAGTCTTATTTTAAATGTTTTAATACTAATTCCTCATGGAACACATGTATAGTTAGCTGTTTATAATAGTACTCCTCACCTTTTTTTTCCCAAACCTCATGGCACACACAGAAAATGGCATTGGATCTCTGGCATACAGGGATATATTAATGAGGCCTCTAGCAGTAACTGGCCTCTGGGCTCCATACTCCCCAGGACCTGCCCAGCTGGACCAGGGATTGAGGGGAACTCCATCTGGGGCAGACTTAACTCATTTGCAGAATGCCATTGGGAAGCTCTGATCTATACTTCCTAACTCAATCTCTCTGAATTAAAATTCTTTCTGAGATTCATTTCTCAGTTGCTTTCAGGACATTATTAGCTAATACTAAATACTTCTCATAATTCATGCGAGAAGAAAAGAAAAAGGTGATGGGATGTAGACCTTACTATCGTTTTGGTGATAGTTGAATATTTTTTTCTGTTTTTGTTTGTGTGATCATTTTATCATGTGTTATCTTCAGCAGAAATTGTTGTCGCAACCATACCATTCTAGTATCTTTGTCTCCTTTTTTTTTTCCTTCTGCTTTTCGTTGCTTCACTAAGGTATGCTGATTGTGACTTCTTGCATGTGCGGCATTTCTAGCTTATATTCTGAATCTGTGAAAAAACTCCGTTCTTCTTTTTTAAGTAAGTTGTTTATTCCATGTCGGTAAAAGTCATGACAGTGTATTTTGTCTGTAAAATTATTTTTTCTCATTTATTTTTAAAAGAGCCTATTAAAGCATCCTATATCGAAAATAATATACTATTTAAATTCATCTCATAATATGTATATGAAAACAGCTATTGAAATGTTTGTGTCACAATCCAGTTTCTTTATAAAGAAAAGGAACTAACATTTAGTGTCAGAAAGTTAAACATTGTCTTGATAGAGGAGTAGTAAAAGTTTTATTACTCCTGAAATTCATTAATTTCTTTTCTTGCTGGTACCTCATCATAGTTTACATAAAATTACGAGAAATTAAATACCTAAATTCATCCAAGGATAGAGACCAGTTCTACCATGTGATTTTACATTTTTTTCTTGAATTCCACTGCATGCTACTTTATTCTGTAGTAAACCTTACAATATTATTTATTTTATTATTTGCTTCATTTTGTATTGAAGAGTTACATGTTTAGGCACAAGAGAGCTACTTGAGTTTTCACCAGTTTAAGATATTTACTTATTGTTGTTATGCTCACTTGAACAATATTTAGGATTATGTTTTAAATAAAAATTAAAAGAACATTATTTTAAAACATACTTTAACATTTTAAGAATATTTGTGCCTTCTAAAATATATTATTTATATTTCAAATAAAATCAAATGTAGAATAATTGGTACTAATTCTTTAATTGCATTGATACGAAAATGATATTTTTGCTAAAGTGTATATTTTATAATATGTTCTTGAAGTGTAGCCCAAGTACCATGAAATTGTCCTTCTATCTTTTGTAATAGATCAGTATGAATGGAGAGATTTTTTTTTTTTGCTACTAATAGGTGCTAATATATTTTCGTAAATAATAAGATGGCACTCAAATTATTTTATAAGATAAAATGTTACTGTTTAAGTTTAAATATTTTATAGCTGTATAAAATATCTACAGTATTTTCATAATAAAAATTATGAAACTGTCACAGGGACAGGTAGTGATAAAGTATTTCAACTACCTATATATATATCTGCTGATAGTCTTAATTCTGTTAAAAGTGAAACGTGATAATATACGTCTTGTTTTGCTGGCCACTTTTTCACTCAGTGAAGGACACAAAAAGGAAATTTCTATTCTGAATATAATATCTAATTAATGATGTGAAAGTAATAGACACATGAGAAAAAGTGCTTACTTAGGCTTGGAAATAGATAAATATAGAATTTAATAAAGAAGGAAATTAGATGCACAAAGCTGTATCTAGACTTTAGGAAAGATATTTTCAAAAGTTATAGAGAGGCAGCTCTAAAAATGAAGTTTTGGGCGCTACAATTGCAGTTACTGTCAAGTCGTCAATATTTTCGATGACAGTAAAAGAGAAATAGCCCAGCAGTACTAGTTGAAATTTCTGTCTTTGTGTTTCTTATAAGAAATGAAAGAGACTATATAAGAAATAAGGGATACAGTCAAGGATGGATAAAAATGTTGCATAGATCAACAAGTACTGTGTTAAATTAAGGCTGAATTCCCCCAAATGAGAAATACAGCAAAATGTTTGGTTACAGTGAAAATATAGTTAAGGAAGGATTAGGACACCACTTTAAGGATGATTTGCAATGATAGTTGAAAAATAGAGTATAGAACTAAATCACCTAGTTTCTCAACTCTCCATTGAGAATGATTTTTCTCTCTGGAAATTATGAAAAATAATAAAGAGAAATTAAAGTTTAAGCCACATTATGCAAATAAGGCAAACCAAGCAATAATGAAAAGATATCAAGAGAATTTGTAAAGAAAATTTGTAAATGGTACCCCCAATTGATGAAGGTCAACTATTTTACAAATCAGTAAATTTGATTTACAAGTCAGTCAGAATTCTAGAATGATTTGCTAAGTAGTTGATGCCTTACATGCATATTGAAAATAGAGATAATAATAGAAGTCAGCAGAAATTCACTAAAAGTAAGTTGTTCCAAAATCAGCATTACTTTTTTAATCTGGTAGCTACATTGATAGTTCATGGCAGCCTGTTGACATAATATTTCCTGAAGTTAATTGGGTATTTGATAAAGAATTCCATGATACTTTTGTGAACCAGACAGGTGGAAGTGACCTAAATACCTAGTTCAATTTGATGGTTGCAAGATTAAATTAGGAGTCAGCAAACTAGAGTCTGCGGGCCAAATCTGGCCCATGGCCCACTGCCTGTTTTTGAAATACAGTTTTATTAGAGCAGCACCATGCTAATTCGCCTAGGTGTTTTCTATGGCTGCTTTTGTGCTTCAATATTAGAGCTGAGTAGTTGTGACAAATTGGCCCCAAAACCCAATCTGGACCTTCACAGAAAATATTTGCCACCTCCTGGATTAAAGCATGGTACCTAGTGGGTCGGTTTGTGGCCTGATACTAATTTGATGTAGTGTGCCTCAGTTAGTCGATATGTAATACTGAATAACATATGATTATGCTTTGTTGAACATTTTAAATAGTTAATTAAACTTCCTGTTTAAACAATTGAAAGAGAAGGTGTGCTTATTTTTGCTGTTTAAAGGATAACTAATACATTTGATGGCAGAATAAAAACCCCAAAGGTAATTATAGGTAGAAATCATAAGCTTAAACCAGGGAAATGAAGTTTATCAGCAATAAATGTTAAGTCCTGTGTTTAGATTATAAAGATAATTACATGTATACAGAACAAAAAACTGGCTCAGGCAGTTCATGTGAACATGCTTGGAGGTTTTGTTGTTAGTTTAGGCAGATTTGTGTTAAATCTCAGCCCTCTTTTTATGTCTGTTATATTAGAGAAGATGCTACTCTGAGGCTCAGAGTCCTCAAAATGGGGGTGATCACCTCATAAAGTTAGTGTAGTTATTAAGTGAAAGGGCATGTGTAATGTGCCTTATCTTGTGACTGGAATATTGTTGGCGTTCAAGTGATTGTTCTGTTACCACAACTTAAGGTATGCCAATAAATTGACGTAACTGTTGAATATACTAGTGTGAGAGATACAGAAGATTTTAAGTTATCCATTTATATTGTATTTCTTCCTCTTTTTAAAGCAGGCTGTAGAGAAAACAATTTTGGGCCCAAATGTACTCAAGAACTTCTGGCCAGTAAAATATCTATTAAAATGACAATGAAATTGACTGTCTCTAGATATAATTAGGTGTTTGTCACTGAATAAGATACCTGACACACTCAGTGCCTCAGTTTCTTCTTCTGTAAAATGAGGATAATACTGTCTACCTCATTGGCTTCAGTGAGAGTTAAATGTGTCAAGAACTTTGTAATTGTCGTTTATTACCAGCTAGCTAATTGGGTTGGGATACATTTGGGCAAAACCTAGATAACTGTATTGCTAAGAATATTGCTTGAAGGGAATCTGGGAGCAACAGAGAAAATGGATTAGATTATATGCTATGAAATCCTTTCATACATATTCATTCAATTATTCAACAAATATTTATTGAGCACCTACCATGTGCTGTGCACTGTTACAGGTAATAAAACAGACAAAAATCTCTGTTCTCATAGAACTCACATTATACTGGAAAAGACAGAAGTTTTAAAAGATAGGTAATGTACAGTAAGTTGCATAATAGTGCCAAAGGGAAAAATAATTAAATGAGGGGCATTTGAAATATCAGTGACAAGGGTGTTACATTCTAAATAAAATATCTTGAGCAAAGATTTAAAGGAGACAGCTGTTTTCCGTGAGGATGTCTGTAGAGAGAACATTTCAAGCAGAGAAGAGCAAGTACAGTGGCTCAGAAGCAGTGTAACTGGTGAGTTCAAGGTTACAGTGAACGGTAAGTGTGGCTGAAGTAGGGAGAGTAAGGGAGATGGGGAAGTACGTAGAAGGAGAGGAAATAAAGTCAGAGGGGATACACCATAGTCACATAATATATACCACAGTCATATATCATAGGATCATATACATCAACCAGTCATGTGGAGCTGGACTTCAGCTTTTACCATGAGTCAGATGGAAGGCACGGAAGGGGTTTTTAGCTCATTCAGTAATTTAATGTCTAAATTAAATTATCACTATCACACTCTTTAATTGAGCTTCTTAAATGTTTCTTCCTAGGCTATTTTAAGAAGGGGAATTACATCTCATACTACATTTTTATAGTTTAGTAGCAGTTGACAAAATACCAAAGGCTTTAAATTTCAAAATTTATTTAGTACCAGGCTCATTGTAATGCTGGACTGTATAATCACTACTATTTATTTATTTTCTTAATTGAGGTATGATTGACATGTAATGTTATATTAGTCTCAGGTATATAATATGATGATTTGGTATTTGTATACAGTGCAGAATGATTGCCACAGTAAGTCTAGTTAACATCCATCACCTTACGTAGTTTAAAAGATTTTATTTCTTGTGATAAGAACTTTTAAGATCTACTCTCTTAGCAACTTTCAAATATGCAATACAGTGTTATGATACAGTGTTATTAACTGTGGTCATTATGGTATTCATTACATCTGCATAGCTTATTTATTTTATAACTGGATGTTTCTACCTTTTGATCCCCTTCACCCATTTCTCCTCCCATCCCCCGCCACCTCTGGCAACCATCCATCTTTTCAGATTCCACATATAAGTGAGATTATATGGTATTTGTCTTTCTCTGCCTGACTTACTTCACTTAGCATAATGCCCTCAAGGTCCATCCACATTGTCACAAATGGCAAAATATCATTCATTTTTATGGCTGAATAATATTCCATTGTACATGTATAACTGATTTTTTCGTCTGTGCATCCACCAGTGGACACTTAGATTATTTCTGTATATCATTACTGTTTAAAGACATGCTATCTTAGTGTTTTATCAAGAAAAAGTTTATTTATATATACAGATATTTTGTCAGAGATTAATAAATGCATACCTGTAATTACATCTGTCATCTTAGAACTGTAAAGACTAGTTTTATTATTTTTTTTACAAAATCTTTAGTGTGATGAAAGTTAAAAAGAAAAAAAAACTACTTGTTGTCATTCAAAAGCTTCCTATCCAATGAAGACAAATAATATATAGTTCAAAATAGAAAACACTCCTCATAAGCCCAATTCAGTACTCAGTGTTCTCTAAATGTTAATGTAAGAGCTTTCTTAGGGACTGTAGAGGTTGTGACGTCATGAATTTTACCAGAGGAATAGGAAAGCAGATACTGGTCATATGTGCACATATGTCGATATCATGCCTGACAACTTCCGAGGCCTAGACATGCAGCCTCTTGTCTGTTGCCCAGCTATCCCAAGCTCCTGGTTTGTGTTTATTTGTAATTTTTAAATACTTTGGAAGAACTCTTTTCATTTCAATCTCCAAGCAAATTAATTTCCATATGGTTTACTTTGCGTTTTGCCATGTCTTATAGTTTTTGTCTATAGCGTAAAATACCTTGCTAGGGTTTCTCCTAAGAATTGAGGCCATCCTATAAGATAGATTAGTTTTATATGATTCATATATATCTGTGAAAAGAAAGTATTTCTTTAGAGCTCTTTTAAAAATGTGATAGTATAGTTTTTAAGAGTTATAGCCCTAGAAGATAAGTAATGTGCAGTACAGGCATACCTCGGAGATATTGCAGGTTCAGTTCCAGACCACCACATTAAAGCAAATATGGCAGTAGAGCGAGTCACATGTATTTTTTGGTTTTCCAGTGCATATAAAAGTTATGTTTACACTATACTGTAGTCTGTTAAGTGTACAGTAGCATTATGTCTAAAAACACACAATGTACAGACCTTGGTTTTAAAATACTTCATTGCTAAAAAATCTAACCATTATCTGAGCTTTTAGCAGGTCATAACCTTTCTGCTGGTGGAGGGTCTTGCCTCAGTGTCGAAGGCTGCTGACTGGTCAGGGTGGTGGCTGCCGAAGGCTGGGGTGGGTATGGCAATTTCTTAAAATAAAACAACAGTGACGTGTGCTGCATCGATTGGCTCTTCTTTTCACGATTTTACTCACAATCGAACCCTCTCAAACCCTGCCGCTACTTTATCAACTAAGTTTATGTAGTATTCTGAATCCTTTGTTCTCATTTCAACAATCTTCCCAGCATCTTCACCAGGGGTAGATTTCATCTCAAGAAACCAGTTTCTTTGTTCATCCATAAGAAGCAGCTCCTCATCTGTTAAAGTTTTATCATGAGATTGTAGCAATTCGGTCCCATCTTCGGACTCCCTTTCTAATTCTAGTTCTCGTGCTGTTTCCACCACATCTGCAGTTACCTCCACTAAAGTCTTGAACTTCTCCAAGTCAAACATGAGGGTTGGAATCAGCTTCTTCCAAACTCCTGTTAATGTTGGTATTTCGACCTCTTCCCATGAAATCACAAATGTTCTTAATGGTATCTAGAATGGTGAATCCTTTCCATATGGTTTTCAATTGACTTTGCTCAGATCCATCAGAGGAATCGCTATCTATGGCAGCTATAGCTTCACAAAGTGACAGAAATATATTATATGTAAAAAATATATATATAAAATATATAATATTATTTAAGAAATATAATAAGACGTGAAAGTTGAAATTACTCCTTGATCCCTGAGCTGCAGAACGGATGTTGTGTTGGCAGCCATGAAAGCAACATTAATCTCATAGTACATTTCCATCAGAGCTTTTGGGTAACCCAGGTACATTGTCAGTAAGCAGTAATATTTTGAAAGGAATCTTTTTTTCTGAACAGTAGATCTCAACAGTGGGCTTAAAAGATTTAATAAACCATGTTATAAACAGAAGTATTGTCATCCAGGCTTTGTTGTTCCATGTATATAAGAGCATAGGCAGAATAGATTTAACATAATTCTTAAGGTTCCTAGGATTCTTCAGAATGGTAAATGAGCATTGGCTTCAGTTTCAAGTCACCAGCTGCATAACCCCTAACAAGAGAGTCATCCTGTCCTTTGAAGCTTTGAAGCCAGGCATTAACTTCTCCTCTCTAGCTACGCACGTCCTAGATGGCATCTCCCAACAGAAGGCTGTTTCATCTACATTGAAAACCTATTGTCTGGTATCGCCACCCTCATTAATTATCTTCCTAGATCTTCTGGATAACTTGCTGCAGCTTCTGCGTCGGCCCTTGCTGCTTCACTCTGCCCTTTTATGTTATGGAGATGGCTTCTTTCCTTAAACGTCATGAACCAACCTCTGCTAGCTTCAAACTTTTCTGCAGCTTCCCCACCTCTCTCAGTCTTCATAGAATTGAAGAGAGTTAGGGCCTTCCTCTGGATTAGGTTTTGGACTAAGGGAATGTGGTGGCTGATTTGATCTTCTATCCAAACCACTGAAACTTTCTCCATATCAACATTAAGGCTGTTTCACTTTATCATGCATGTGTTCACTGGAGTAGCACTTCTAACTTCCTTTAAGAACTTTTCCTTTGCAGTCACAACTTGGCTAACTATTTGGCTCAAGAGGCCTAGCTTTGAGCCTGTCTGGGCTTTTGACATGCCTTCCTCACCAAGCTTAATTATTTCTCATTTTGGATTTAAAGAGAAAGGAGAGCGACTGACTGACTCTTCCTTTCACTTGAACACTTAGAGGTCACTGTAGAGTTATTAACTGATCTACTTTCAATATTGTGGGAATAGGGAGGCCTGAGGAGAGGGAGAGGAATGGGGGAAGGGCAGATCAGTAGAGCAGTCAGAACACACACATTTATCAACTGAGTTTGCTGTCTTACATGAGTGTGGTTCATGGTGCCCCAAAACAATTAAAATAGTAACATCAAAGATCACCAATCACAGATCACCATAACAAATGTAATGTTTCAGACTTTTTTATTATTATTATGAGAATTACTGAGATGTGGCATAGAGACACGAAGTGAGCAAACGCTGTTGAAAACAGTGGTGCTTGTAGGCTTTCTCAGTGCAGGGTTGCCGCAGCGTTCAATTTGTAAAAAAATGCAATACAAGCAAAGTGAAAAGTGTAGTAAAACAAGGTATGCTTGTATTTTAAATATTGCAAACTTCGAAGCATACAGTATTTTCTTAATTATTATTCAGTGATATTTAAGGGAGGTACTTGAGATATACTTAGGGGAAACCACTTTGAGGTTTGAGTTGAGAGTCCTTAATGATGTAAAAATCACCAAATTTATTACCAAGTATTTATTCTCCTTCAGGTGAAATCCAATAAGAAGTATGTCATATGCCCTCAAATTGCCGACTTTAAACAAAATCCTGTGTTATATTTAATGTTCCTGAAAATTAGCAGATTATCTCTTTTGGAAATTGTTTCTTATTTGTTTAACTGACGACTGCTGTGTTAGTTTGAGGTGTTTTAATATCAGAATACTCCTATATTCTGATCTCAAAACTAATGAGCAGAGTATCAATGCCAGCGTAGTCTGCTAACCTGCTGGGTTTTTTTTTTAATGGACTGTCATTAAATACATACTGTAAATAGGAGGCAAAACTGCACTTATATAAACTTGTGGTGTGATTTGGTTTTGGTTTTGTTTTTTAGCAGGTCTGTGCGATATTAGTGAAGGGACTGTAGTCCCAGAAGATCGCTGCAAATCTCCAACTTCTGGTAATTTGGTTTTTATTTTATTAATAATTATAATTCTACAAAAAATACAGCTTGTCAAATTTTTATAGATAAGCGTTTAAAACACACCTACAGGGAACTTTTGTGTCACATATTTATTCTTAAAGTCATAACTGTATTCTTTGCATTCTCATTAAGTGAAAAGAAATGCATTAGATAAAAATCTACAGCGATTACCTGTTAAGAGTCATGTAACTGTTTACTTAGCTTTCTAATATTTATACTTTTTTGGGAAAATGTATTTTACTTCTTACCATTGGATCAAAGGTTTCGTCATCTACAGTTTTGTCTTTGCTCTCAGCATGCCTGGAGTGATCTGGTAGAATAGTGCTCTAATCCATGAATAATGTTTACCTAAATGTTATGAAAGATTTTTAACACTTATTATCTAATGGTGACTGTGGACAGTTAGAATAATTGTAGACTAGTTACATTTGTTTTTGGTTTTGATAAAAGTAATATGAGATAATTTTATAGCTGTATTAAAGCATTTGTCCTTTCTTATCCGTATATTAGTCTTATGTAACCTATGTATATATTAATATTTCAGAGTAACATTACTTTTTGAGTCTCCTTACAATTAAGAGGATCCTGAATTCACTTTTTTTTAGTGCATTGAAACTTTGCTAAAATTTAATAAGGTTAACTTCATAATTTTAACTGATGTATTTATTAAATCATTCTGGCTGGGAATTTTCATCAGCTTTCTACTGGAAAGATTGTTCTTAACATAAAGTAACACTGTTCTTAGACAGATTTTGATCCTTGCTTAGGTAGTTCTACATCAGAAATAATTTCAAGAATGGGAAAAATTAAGAGGTGCATTTTACTTTACTCCCTCATATTTCAGTTTACCTTTCTGTGAGATCTAGGACCAAGAGAACTTTTGTGAGGTTTTCTTTTTAAAATTGCATTTTCCTGATATTGCTCAGGTTAATCATTTCTTTTCTTAAAATATATGCACCTTCTGGTTTTCTTAATATTCAAATTTCATATTTAAGTACACTCATTACACCAATAAAACATATGGAATACAGGAATCACTCATATCATTAGCACCTAATATTAAGGCTGAACATTGGTAGAATAACATTGAACAAATAATATGGAGCAATACGTACTTCCCATCTCACAGGACTAGAGTTATTTCTGAATATGATTTAGAATTATAATATCTCGTAATTATTACTGTTCTTCCTCCAACCATATACAGTACTATTCTGATGTTCTCACCTTCCCTAAAGTCCATATGAATGCACTTGTCAATATGTTAAGACTATAAGCCACATTTGATAACTTGGACATGTGATATATTGTCTTTCAGTACATCAAATGACTATCAAATGTGTTTTAACAAGATTCAGCCCAAATAAATTAATACTCCTTTTCACCCTAAGTCAGACTTTCAGTAGGTGTATATTTCTAGCAATTTGGAATAACCCAGCAAGAGGTAATTGTTGATAAATATGTAAGTACATTTCAGTATAATTATTCAATAGATAAATATAAAAAATGCATACTGGTAAAAACCCTCCAGGTTCTCTCTTGTACCAGAGAAACTCAGACATCATTCAACATTTTCAAATATACTGGGCTCTTTGGTTCACATAAAAAGAAAATATAGTTTTAACATGCAGAAATTTGTATGACACCAGGCATATTTTTAGGTGAGTTTGAAATGCAAAGTAAAAATTGTGACCTCAGAAATCATTGATAAATCACAAATTCTCATCTTTACATATAACCTCTTAGTTTATTTAGTTTAGTCTTTGATTATGCTCTGAAAGAGCGAAGAGTTATCTGAAGAGTTATATTCATTCATGCATATCAGAAAAGACTGCTTTTACAAAAAACAAACCACACTTTGTAGACAATAGTTGTACCTAACACATGTTTCGTGTACCAGGAGATGGATGTCAGTCATGCATATGTACTAAGAACTACCATAGAAACTAAAATAAAGCTCTGGAAATAGTTACTAGAAAACAACGTTTGTGTTTATGAGAGAAAAAATGTATAAAAAGTGGGTTGGGAGTTCAACTGAATTCCTAATAAACACTAAGAGGACCTCTATTATAAAAATGAAAAGTAGCCATATGCCCTTTATCAAAACCAATATGTTCACTTGAAATAATACGTATAATTGAAGAGAAACTTTTCTGAAAAGCTTTTAAAGCTCGTAATCAAGATTTGTGATCTGAACAGTTTAGCCAACTAATATCAAAGCTCTATTCAAAAATCATCCTGAGAAAATCCAAGTTATGAATATAGTTTTCCCTTTCCATTTATCTTTAAATAAACCAACAGTCTCTCTGAAATAGAAAATTAATCCTGCCATCCTGAATTAACATAGACAATTATTTCTGCCATCTTCATTTGATCTTTATTTCAAAGAACTCAGATTGCTTCACTGAGCACTTCTCTAATGTTGGGATATATTTTAGTGCTGCATCCAAAATTTATGTGTGTGTGTGTATGTATGTATGTATATGTATATATACATTTCAAATTGAAGAATACCCAAGGCTACATACCATGAGATGGTGCCCTCAGGAGTTTCTGTGTACCCTAGAAAAAAACAAAAGCTGTATGTATTTTCTGGGTTTATTTAATCTAATTTTTAAAATATATTCAAGTAGGAAATGCTAAAAAACATTTTTGGAACTTTTTCATGAGCTGTCACAGAAGTTATGACAACTGGTAGTAGGCATTTTCAGTTCGGGGAAAAGTATATCTGCTTCTTTTATTCACATTTACGGCTTATGTTGCCTATTTTTATGTTAGAAATACTGGACATTTTTATAATTTTATATTTGTGTTCAGATATGCTATCTTGCTATTAGTCTGATATGAAATATATCAAATAAAACAAGTGTTAATAAATTTTTGTACATCCATGTGGTTATGTAGTATCAGAGATGAATAATATTTTAAAGTATATGTAACATCTTCTCATAACCATTATCTTCTTTAATTCTGAATTTATTATGTGAAAAAGGAGTGTATCCTATTTCTATTCCTGAAAATGTTGCTGAGCTCAGTGTTACTTATGTGATATTTTTTGATATAGGATTTATGAGGATCTATAAATGCTATTTAGCAAAAATAACATAGTTTTAAAAGAGTAATTTTTATAAGACTGTTTTAGAAGTAATTGGATCCTGCCAATGTTGACAGGCTTTACTTGGTCTGAGAAGAGACTTCAAGGATGTTTTCCACCTGACCACAGAAAGAAAGTACGATTTCGTGGGGGAAGGTCAAATTTTGACCTTATTTATTAAGGCTCAGTACTTTGACTGAGATAAAAAAGAAATCAGCATAGAAAAACCATTTTATTTACTTCCAGTTATGTTCTAGATAGTCATTTCTAGCAGAAAAGCTTTATTCGTTCAGCAAATGTTTACTTAGAGATTCCTACATGAAGAGCACTCCACTGAGTCCAAAAGAGATGCAAATATCAATCAGATAGGGTCCCAGCTTCTCAATTCAGTTCCGTGGGAAAGGTCAGGTGTATGTAAACTTAAAATACAAGGCGTTAAGTGATTAACATCATAAGAGAAGTAACAGGTGAACTTTTACAGGAGTTCAAAGAAGGGGAGGTGATTTATAGCTGGAGAGATGGTGAAAATTTTAATGGATGAGATATCATTTGAAATTTGTTATAAAGATAGGTAGTTTGGGGCTTCCCTGGTGGCGAAGTGGTTGGGGGTCCGCCTGCCGATGCAGGGGACACGGGTTTGTGCCCCGGTCCGGGAAGATCCCACATGCCGCGGAGCGGCTGGGCCCTTGAGCCATGGCCGCTGAGCCTGAGCTTCCGGAGCCTGTGCTCCCGCAATGGGAGAGGCCACAGCAGTGACAGGCCCGCGTACCGCAAAAAAAAAAAAAAAAAAAGATAAGTAGTTTGACTCTAATAATAAAGTCAACTGGAGTACTACTTAGGATTCCCTTTATAATAAAAAGTTTGTTAGAAATTAAAGAAATACAGTGAAAATTAGGAACATCTTTTTAAGGAAAAAGGACTAAAATCTTAATTATAAAAATATTAGATACACGTATTGAAAGTCACAGTTGAAATAAAATATTTCTTACCTCATTAAATTTAAGTAAATATTTGAACATATCTAAAATTATAAATGTCATCCTCAGTATTTTAAAGACCTCTTTGGTACTAGTAGAATTTATATATAATTTTAAAGTTTGTATCTAGAAACCTAACTCTAAAATAAACTTTACCAGTATAGTACTTATACAGGACTCTAAGTGCTACTAGATAAACCTTATTCGGTTAACTAATATCAAGAATTTTTACATTTTCTTTCAGAAACAGATAACTCCTTATATTTTTCTTTATCTGTTCTCTAACTTATAATATATACCAAGATTTTGCCAAATGGTTGTAACTTTCGGAAAAATTATTATACATTAGGGTTAATATTTATATATACTAGAGATTGGTCGACCATGAAAGATAATGCACTACTGATTGCTGTTCTTACTGTAATTTTATAAGAATTATTACTAACTATATACATGATATTTTCTTCTGGCCAGTAGTATGGGAACTTGTTTTAGGGGTTACCAGATTACTTTGTACTTTTCCCTGTGACAACTCAGTGTTTATGACTGACTATGTGCCTGTTCCTTCCATTGTCTTCATTTGTGTAGGTTCTTCATCACCACACAATTCAGATGATCAACAAAAAGTGAATAATTTTATAGAAAAGGGTATAGTATCATTATTTTACAGTATTATCTTTTAATTACATTTAATTCATGTAGTTTACTTTGAATAGATTTTGACATTTTGTATCAAAATATCATTTTCAGTGAAGATCAAAAGCAGAAAGTTTTCCAAGATGGTAGCCAGTGATATAGGTAGGAAATAGACATTTCTATTTTGTTTCTAATCCTTGCTATTTGCAATGCTAACTCAATACCAGAAAATTATCTAATGCATTGCATTTTGTATATATTAATTTGTTATTCCTATGCTAAACAATCATCTCCTGGGCTGTGTTTCTTCTAAACTCATTGGGACAATAATTATTAAAAAATCAGTTAAACTGGGGTTGCAGTTCTTCCTCTGACTTAACAGTGTGAATTGTTCTATTAATTTTTATTTTTGCTTTATTTTAAAATAAAGCAGGGTTCAATTTATGCCATACGTAGTACAGTTTTATACTCCAAAGTTTTGAAATTTTTTTCTTTATAGTTTTATTTGTAATTTTTCCTACCTGTCTTCTATCCTCACATTATCCAGACTCCAGATTTCAAGGAAGTGGTTCTTTAAAATACTGACTTTTAGTCCGTAATCTGTACTACCCTTGGGTTAAATGGGAATTTTCTACGACTCCTTCCTCCCAAGTAAAAATGAGCGATACTTTGAAATTATTTACTCAGTCCAAGATTTGCAAAGTTTCAAACCGGGGGATAAAATATATAATTAAACTTTAGGGACATAATCAAACTAGGGTTTTTTAGTCATAAAAATTTGAATTTTGTTTGAAGATTTTTACAAGCCTGAGAAACACCATTTTACTAAAAGAGAATACATTTAATCTTTGATGTAAATCCAAAAATTTTATTACACTGTTAACATATTACTTATTTCCCCCGAAACTCCCACCATATATTCATTGAATTGTATTAAATTAGATGAATTTCTAGGCAGCTGGAATAGATTACGCTCTTTTTTTTTTTCTTGTTTTTTTTTGGCGGTACGCGGGCCTCCCCCTGCTGTGGCCTCTCCCGTTGCGGAGCACAGGCTCCGGACGCACAGGCTCAGCGGCCATGGCTCACGGGCCCAGCCGCGACCAGACCGGGGCGCGAACCCGGTTCCCCTGCATCGGCAGGCGGACGCGCAACCACTGCGCCACCAGGGAAGCCCCAGATTTACGTCTTTTCAACTGATAAAGTTTAATGTGTGGTAAATTTCTAAAATTCTTAGAAGTAGCATCCATATTGTTTGCATGTTGTAAATTGAACCCTGTTTAGTCATATTAACATTGGCAGACTTTTAGCACCTCTGGTCATTTTTTTGAATAACGCGGTTTATTCTTGGGCAAAGGGCTCTTCATTTATGGAGTATCAATTATTTATCTCTTTGTATTTGTGGTACTTTAGTGAATCATTTGGTAACATTTAAATCACTTTCATTATCTACGAGCACTACTGCATAATTATTTTTCAACCAATTTCCTTTTTAGTATATACTATCTTAATAGTACTTTAGAGGTTCTTTTACTGTCATGTAATGTAAAAAGTTAGAAGGGACTTTTCTACGTATAATTTATCAAAGAACTTGTGGAATTTAATTACCTAGGAATTTTACCTTGCATGAAAGTTACTTTGTACATAATTAAATTTTTCAAATAATTTATCTGTTTGATTTTCGATCCTGGGGTTATGTTTGCTTTGTTAAATGTTTTGACTCACTTTCCTTTTTTATCTGTGTTATGAATAGAATATGTAACATGGACTATCTGAGTGTGACTATTTGAAAGACTTTAATAAATTCCTTAGGATTGAGAACATTATTGGAAGGATAGTTCTTTGGTAACATAAAAAAGAAAGCAAGAATGTTATCAGCAAGTTTTTTTTGTCATGCCACTTTCTGTAGTTATATTTTTTGGGAAACATTAACTTTATTCAACTTTTCAAACTTATGTTAGCTATACAGTTATAAATAATTATTTTTCATCTCCAGAAACCACTGTTGTATCTCCTATTTTATATATAATTTTAATTGTTTTCAGTTGGAATCTTTCAGTATTTTTTTTTGAAGTATAATTGACTTACAATATTATAATAGGTTCAGGTGTACAATATTATAATAGGTTCAGGTGTACAACATAGTGATTCAGTATTTTTATACATTACCTACCATACAAAGTTATAGTATTTGTGACTGTATTCCCTGTGCTATACATTACATCCCTGTGACTGACTTACTTTATAACTGGTAGTTTTTAAATTCCAACATATATCCCAAGGTATATAGAAGGCAAGCTTACTTCTCAATTTTTTCTTCATTCAGATGGAGACTATGCCATTTAAGATTGTAAAGTTTTTTCAGTTTAAAAACAAAAACAATAAAAACACAGTTTATCTCTCTACATTAGTGTCTAGTTTCGTAATAAGACTTAGCATAAAATATGCTACTGAAAAACACATAAAATGTCAATGAAACATTGGGAAAAAATTCATAAAATCTCCTAAAGACCTCTCTTTTTTTCTATCAATACTTAAAGCTTAATAGTATCAAATGTGCTAGGACTCCTTGAGCGTTCTGACCTCACTATCATCCAGTCCCATACTTGCTCTAAAGGATCCTGAACCTCATAAAATTATCACCTTGTTCTTCCTCAATCTACAGACATTTACTGCTTCAGTTTATGCAGTTATGCTGTGGCCTAATAAGGGAAGGCATAAGAATTAAGCCTCGAACCTCCAAGATCGGCACTGGTGATAGAACGACCTTATGTGGAAGGCTGACAGAATGTATTGGCTCTGAAGTTTTGTCCCTAAGTTTCACTTACACTTTGAAAGTAACTGCTGCTTGTGTCATATCGGAGAGGACGGGGCCAGGGGGTGTTCAGGATGTCATTCTCACTTTAACAGTCTGACCCAATCGTGGAAAATCAACTGTTTTTTGCTGCCTGACAGTACAGATGAAATAGCTGAGATGGTAACAGGTTTTTTTAAATATACTTAACAATTACAATTTTCCTAGCACACTGTAGCAACCATTTATAAATATTTTTTTCTTATTTAATCCCCTCAGTAACCTCAGTTAGCTACTTACTGTTATTTCCCTGTTTCACAGAAGAGGACAGTAAGAGTTAAAGAGTATGTAGAGTATCTATTGGTCACACAGCTAGCAAATGTCGGAGCCATGATTTATACAGAGCTTGTCCAACTCCACTGTTTGTCCTCTTCAACAATATCCTGTATTACCTCTTAAGAAGATTTACTGAAGGCTGTAAGCATTCAAAAACAAATCTGTTGGGCTTCCCTGGTGGCGCAGTGGTTGAGAATCCGCCTGCCAATGCAGGGGACACGGGTTCGTGCCCCGGTCTGGGAAGATCCCACATGCCGCGGAGCGGCTGGGCCCGTGAACCATGGCCGCTGAGCCTGCGCGTCCGGAGCCTGTGCTCCGCAACGGGAGAGGCCACAACAGTGAGAGGCCCGCGTAACACACACAAAAAAAACAAAAAACAAATCTCTTGTGTGATTTGAAACTAGATAATCTGGCTCTGACCCTGTTCTGTCTACATGGTAACCTGGAAAAAAGGTGGCACGTGTTAAATTCTGTCCAAGCACTAGATCATGGGGGCCATCATGGTACCCATCACGCAAATATAATATACAGTGCCTGGAAGTCTACCTTCCTCAAAGAGCAGACTCAAGTGAAAGTAACTAGAGTGGACAGTAGGGTTCCCAAACCCATCTACCCAAAGCCTGGCTTCATTGTTTGTTTCCTGACCGACAGCTAACTCAGGTAAACGATACTGACAATGACTTCATTGTTTGTGCATAAGAATAGCAGCCTAAAAAGACATAACTTTAGCCTTGTGAATTTAACAGTAAAAATATAGCATAGTATAATGCAACTGCAGCATCCCTATGCATGTAATACACATATAGTGATTTGTTTTGCTTGTTCAGACCTTATGAATAATTTTTGTTAGTAAAATCTTAATGGGCAACATTTCCAAAATCAATAACTTTCTTGTAGTTAGTTAGCAATTTCTGTAAATCATTTAGAAAATAAGATTGCTTATCAATTTTTTATTTGTTCATAATTTATATTTTATAAAATTTCAGAAATATGATATTATATAAAGCTTATTATTCTAAGTTTATATAAAAATAGTCCTAAAATATGTATCTTTGTTAAAGTATTAAACAAATTTTTCATGATATACTTATGAATAAAATATGGTCCAGATGTTAGCATTGTTTGGTAGATCTTGAAATTACATGATTAAACTTCTCTAAAGATCATTCTATTTCATTATGAGTCTATTTCAGTCTGAAAGTAGATTTCTAGCTGGATTATATAGTCTACAACCCTGCCCATGACCCATTTTATTACTAATTTTCATATAGAAGGAATGATTATCAAATTGATTACATGAAACTGTGAGGGGGAAATAATACTGGAGATGAAAGAATAAAGATTCAAAAGTATGGTGACTTAATTAGTGCTGTGCCAAAACAGAATAATAGCTCTATTTTTTCTCAATTGGGGTGTAGTTGCTTTACAGTGCTGTGCTAGCTTCTGCTGCACAGCGAAGTGAATCAGCCATACATATACCTGGATCTTTTCTGGATTTCCTTCCCATTTAGGTCATCAGAGAACATTAAGTAGAGTTCCCTGTGCTATACAGCAGATTCTCATTAGTTATCTGTTTTATATATAGTAGTGTATATATGTCAATCCCAATCTCCGAATTCATCCCACCCCAATAGCTCTGTTTAATGAACACCTCCTAAGTTCTAGATATTATACTAGATATTTGTCATATGATATTTATTAATATAGGAAAGATAATACCGCCAGGGCCCTTTTTATGTCTCAAATTTCTGAATTAGCAGTTACTTGGGGAAAAATTTTCTTTCTTAGCAAAAACTGAAGTAATTTTTGAAGTCTACTTAAATGAAGATAATGTCCAAGTGCTGTTTTCATGAGTTCTCCTATACATAAGTCCCAATGATTCCTTTTTTATATTAAAGTGTTCTAACAGACTTAAATCTGTTCTGAACCATTATATTCTAAATCACTAACTTATTAAACCTACAGTTTTAAAGCAGCTCAAGCCCCTTTATTTTTCAAGAAAAGAATTTGAGCCTATCCAAAGTAATATCCCATGATCATGACTTAGTCATCAGAATCCCAGTCTGTTGCCTATACACTGTAGCATGTCCCTGCTCTCATAGTGTATGGTCTCTTCTTGTGCTGTCTTTCCAATTCTTTTATATTTACAATTTGGAAAATAAGTTCTCAGAGGTTTATTTGGAGTTCGCCATATGAATTTGAAAAGGTATGTATGAAATTAAGTAGAATTTTATGTTTTAAAATTATTCTAATTCATTATAAAACAAATTAGTACTGATATTTCTAGTTTATATT
The DNA here is from genome assembly GCF_002837175.3 of Physeter macrocephalus. Lineage (NCBI taxonomy): Eukaryota > Metazoa > Chordata > Mammalia > Artiodactyla > Physeteridae > Physeter > Physeter macrocephalus. Next base: position 18,330,540 of record NC_041223.1, on the reverse strand, counting down.
CCGCAATATTCAACCCAAAATGTGGCTGCTACATCTATAGAAGTTCATCTTTACATTTAATCCACAATACGGCTACTGAAAGAACAGAAGCTCATCTTGAAAGAGAAGATGAGTCAAGTGTTCAGTAATACCATTTTTACAGGTAACTTTAATATTTTCCACTTTGAAAAAAACGTATTACTTACTCTTAATTGTCAAGAATGAAATTTCACAGACAGGTACTTTAAAACCATTATACAAGTAGGAATTCCTCTAAATGAATTCTTTTTTCTTTTTCAGGATGACTGAAATCTGAAGAGTATGGCATATTGTGTACTCAAACTCTAATTATATTTCTTAGTGTATTTTCTGTCAAATTTCATAATAAATTCTGCTCAGCAAAGTCTGTTTGTGTTTTATTACCAGTACTTGCTGTATATGCGTCTCTCTATAGAATTATCTTTTTCTTACATTAGAAGGATATGCAATGATCTTTCTAGAAATAACTTGCTGTTTGCTTCCTAACATAAAGAAAATTAGTCCAAATTAAAGTTACGTTACTAAAATAGTTTTTCGTCAACTATCGTTTGAACAGAACTGTTGATGTGGCAATTTATTTTCTGTCATTACTTATTGTATTTATTTGCTAGAGTTGCCATAGGAAAATACTGCAAACTGGGTCGCTTAAACAAGAGAAATTTACTTTCTCTAGAATAGTTCTAGAGGCTAGAAGTCCAAGATCAAGGCATTGACAGGTTTTTTTTTTCCTTCTGAGGCCTCTCTCCTTGGTTTACAGATGGTTGCCTTCTTTCTGTGTCCTCACATAGTCTGTTCTTCTAGGCACGTGCACCCCTAGTGTGTCTGTGTATCCAGATTTCTTCTTCTTATATGTACCAATCAGATTGGATGAGCACCCACGCTTAGTGGCCTCATTTCAACTTAATCGCCTCTTTAAAGGTCCTATCTCCAAATAGGTCGTATTCTGAGTTAGTAAGGGTTAGGGCTTCAACATATGAATTCGGGGGGAATAATTCAGCACACAGCACTTATGTTAAGTTTATGTAATACCTTCTATAGGAAATGCTTTGAGATGTTTTTAATTATGGTGATATCCTAGACGTTAAGTTTTATGAGTTTGTGGAAAGTACGTAGAGACAGGAAAAATAATGAAGACAAAAGCTGTAGGAGTTCAAGAATTAAGAGAACTTGTAATAGCCAGATCTTTACCAGACAGGTATTAGTATCTCTTTAAAGTTTCTCCTTCATCTTAGGTAATGGATAAGTGTTTTGTATTTCCAAAAGTTGTCCTTTTGATTAATAAGCTTATATTTAGTTTGTCCTCTTTTTCTATTTCATTTCGTGAAGAAATTCAGCTTCTTTCTAAAAATTCCAATAACAGTTTTTGTTTATTTATATTTTCATTCATTGCCATGTTTATTGAACATACACATTAAGTGCTAGACACATGCATAGATGCAGTAATTTGCAAAATAAATTCTGTTCCCAAATTCATAGAATTTATATTCTAGGATGGGAGGTAGAAACTGACATTATTAGTTCAAATGACTATTAAAATAGTGTGTGATAGGAGAGTTTCTACTTCTGGGTCCCACTTTCCCCCTTGGATTGCTTGCTCTATCCTACAAGCTGATTTTTAGTCTTTTTTTTTTTTTTTTAAATTCTGATTGCTTTTATTTAATATGCATACATTTCGACATTATCCATGAAAAGAGTTGCATTGGATCTCTGCAGGTGAGAAAAGTGATATTGTCACTTTATTCTAACTATTGAACTGCCCTCGATGTAAACAAAGATCCATTTGCTTTTTTGGCATCTTCTTCATACTGTCATAATAAGAAGTCATTTTACCTTTTATTGTTGGTACATTGTTTAATATAAAAGTCACAGTTCTGTTTTCCTTTAAAAAACCTTCCTTAGAAAAATGAGATGTGGAACACAGTGGGTAGAAAAGCTAAAGGAAAATTTCAAAGCATCTGTTTAATTTCAGAGAAGCAGCAAGAATCTCTATAATTGAGAAACTTTTCTTTGCAAAGAACTAAAAATCATCAACCATGACGAAACTGTCGTCTATGGTGTAATGGCCCAAGCAGTCCCCTTGCCTTAAGATTTGCTTCTCTTGAACACCATGCATCTTTCCTTGGTGTTGAAACTACCACTGCAGACATGATTGTTGTGATTAAGTGTAACTTCATTATTCTTTACAATCAAACACAGCTCTTTACTGCTTATTCAGCCAGCTAGCTAGATATATTCTCATTCAGGTTTATAAGAAGAGAGAGCAAAGACTCAGGTTAACAGCCTGCTGAGATCCATCTCTGACTCCAGTTTTCTTCAGACTGAAGAAACTTCTTTACTGTCATTGCCATTGTTTCTGCTGTGGACAAAGGCATAGAAAAAGAGAGCTATTTTATAGTTTCTAGTGACAGAGGATTTCAAAGCAAGGAAGATACTGGGTACCAGGGCAAGAGTTGAAGAATACACAGATAAAGAAGAGAAAAACAGGCAGTTTACCTTCCAAGAACTCATTCAGATCATATGTTTTCAGTTTGAAAACCTCAATGGAAGCTGAGTAACTTCATAGCATGAGCAGAAGTTTCTTTTTCAGTGTGATGAAATCAGGTGACAAGGTAATTGTGTTGGCAAGTGCTTCTGAGACTCCTGAGAAGTAAAAAATATGAGCTTCAGAAAATGCTGGATAAAGTCTGCAACTGCTTCCTCACAAAATTACAGCCAGAGTACAGTTTATAAGCCAGGAGGACTAGCTAGAGGTTCTCCAGAAGTGGATCTGCCTCTCCTGGACCTGCCACCAAGGAGGTTGATTAAACAGACCTGAAAACAAGGATATTCCTCTGAAGTAGTCACAAAAACTGAAAGATAGAAACATTTAGCCTAAATTTCAACTTTAGACCTTGGGTTTGGAACTTAGCCTCTCACAGAAGACAACAGTAAGACTAGTCAAAATACACGAGGTTCTTATTTCCAGGCATTGAGCAGTCCAGGACTGTCATCCTCAAGAGAAAGAAAAAACATGAGGTGAAACACAGTTCTCTGCCAGAGAATACTTTTCCTGTTGCAGTGCAGAGTGGTTAGAACCCAAGTGGAATTGCAGTCTCATTAAACTAAGGAGGAAGAAATTGGAGTTCTGGGCTTCTAAAGTGACTGGAATTTGTGAGGGAGGGCACTAGAGAAGAAGGAACTGCTTCAAGGGGGATTCCTAGAAGTCCCTGTGGAGATTCAATGCAGGTCCTTGCCTTACGGCTGGGCCACATAGGAGCTGGTCAAGACTTCAGTAGGCCTACTTAACAACCACCTGCAGTGAGGCTGAGAGCTGGCCAGTGATATCAGAGGTCATGCGATGCTGGGTGTAGACGTAGTGAGACCTTGCTGAGCACCTCATTCATTGTTTCTATCCCAGCAAGGCCACTCTTGAAGAGTAAGGATCAGTTCTTAGCATAAGAGCCATACCCTAGAACAAAGTTCTAACTGAAATAGACCCACCCTAACAAAGAATAAAACCAAGCTTGATATCCACCAGTAATTTAACTGGCAGAACAAAACTCAACACCAGTTAAGGTTGATGGTATAATCCAGGCTCCCTTCAACATATTATCTACTATTCAGTCAAAACATATGTCCCCATTCAATCAAAAGTTCCTAGACATGTGAAATAAAAATTCAAAATCATGAGAAAATATGACCCATAATCAATTTTAAAAATCAGTAGAAACAGACTATAAGATGACCTAGATGTTGAAATTAGCAGCCAAGAGTTTTAAAGCAGCTGCTATAATATTATGTGTTCAAGTACTGAAATGGGAACATGGTCATAGTGAGTGAACAGATGGAGAATATCAGCAGAGAAAATTAAAACTTTATTATAACAAAGTGAAATACTAGTACTGAAAAGTTCAGTATCTGAAACTATATGATCAATTCATCAGATGGGTTTAGTATCACTAGATGGAGACTACAGAAGAAAGGGCTATGGAACCTGAAGCCATAAATGTAAATTACACAGGAAATGCCAAGGAATTAAATCTTTTCCCCCCTCCACTGCTTCCCCATAAAAATATCTTATAAATTACTCAGGTTTATTTCGCTTCTTATGTTTAGATATAGAACTTAGTTTTTGAAATGAACTTAGAGAGGTTGAGCTTATAGTTGTGCATGCCATTCTATATTTATATCCTAAAAGTTTTTTTCCATTTTCTTGTTTTAGTTAATTGGAATATTACCATAGAATTAGAATAAAGAAATATTGGGTTGTTTACAAGTATATTAATAGCTCATCTGTGTAACATTTTACAGTTTATGAAAAAGTCATTTTATTTGTTTATTAATAAATAATAACTAATGTTTATCAAATCCACACTGTGTGTAAGGTATTTTGCCTAATGTTTTGCTTATGTCATCTTTTTTTTTTTTTTTTTTTTTTGTGTGGTATGCGGGCCTTCCTCTGTTGTGGCCTCTCCCGTTGCGGAGCACAGGCTCCGGACGCGCAGGCTCAGCGGCCATGGCTCACGGGCCCAGCCGCTCCGCGGCATGTGGGATCCTCCCACACCGGGGCGCGAACCCGGTTCCCCTGCATCGGCAGGCGGACGCGCAACCACTGCGCCACCAGGGAAGCCCTATGTCATCTTATATAATCTTCACGACTATGAAATTGTCATTAATATCTATTCCCATTTTACAGATGAGGAAATTTAAGGTTTAGAGAGGCAAAGTGATTGGCCTAAGGTCACACACCTAGTAGTTGGTTGAATTAGATGTAAACTCATATTTGGTCTGGCTCCAAATCCAGTCCTAACCACCGTACTTTACACTTCCACATTTTACAAACTAGATGTTGAAGCTTCTTCAAGAAATGTTTGCTGTGGACTTATTGTATCTACGTACTGGGTTTGATGAATTAGTCTTGTTCCCTATCCTGAAGTTGCTTTTAGTCTAGGGACCTTGATGCTCTCTGTGGTCCACATAACAGCAGCAGCAGCATCTCCTAGGAGCCTGTTAGAAGTGCAAGAATCTGATTTCACAAGATACCCAGGTGACTGGTGTGCACATTCAAGATTTATAAGCACTTGACTAAGTTTCAGAATAACTTAAATCAGAGTAGCGGGGTCTAGAGAGGCATCCACATCATCTGATTCTGAAAGAGTATCTTTAGACTGTACCTGACTGATTTTTCTCCTTCGGATATTGTATAGATACTATTTATCAGTCTATGTACATTGTACCTTTGATATTTGGTGAAAAGCTCTGAATTCTTTCAAAAGTTTAATATTGCATTTTAAAAAACATTTTGAGAGGGGTATAGTATCTTCTGGGTTTAAGAGAATTGGATATTAAATACAAGAGCAGTCATTTATATGAGATCAACCAACCATAGATTTCATTTGGCTATTTTAGTTGTCTATTACTTTTTATCTTTTAACTGAGATTAAGTCTGTGTGAAAATGGGATAAGACTGATTCATATATTTAACCCATTGTTGTTATTTTTTAAAGGATGCTAATTAGATTAATGAAGCTTAGAAATAAATACTTGATTTCCCCCTATCCCTTCCCAGTTTGCCTAATGCCTCTTTCCTAACACTGGATTTGTCATTTTTTTAGATGTGGAAGTTATGTACTATGACTGGATTTCTCTTTGTTTACATGGCGCCCTTATGGACTAGCAGGGTCTGTTCTTTAAATATCTCCTAACAGTCCAAAATTTAACCCAATATACACATTCATGTATTAACAAACAAATGCTTTTTCAAAATTTCACATAGGAAGCACTATTCTGTTACGCATGCACTGCCACTAACATAATAGATGTAGTTAAACACCTCCTAACTTTAAATCACTTCCTAGATTTAGGCAATAACTGATTTTCAGGATGGAAAGTGAATTTCAGTAGGTTTTTACATAGGCTTTTGTATTATTCTAATCCAAAATAGAAATATCTGTAGTTTATATTTTTGTAAATACTCTAATTTTAGACTGAGCATGACTTTGTTTTTTTGTTTTTTACTAAAATGTAAATTGAGTTGTTGACATATATGAAGAAATGGATGAGCCAAATATTTTTGTGATGTAATCAAATACTTCAATTTGATTGTAGATATAGGATGTCCTATATTCACGAGATTAAATAACTTAAAAAAGAATGAGCCTAATAGCTGTGAAGACGAGGAGCTGGAAAGATTTTATTGTATTACATACCCAAATTCAGTCTTATGCCTCTATTGTCCTTATCTGCAACACCTTCTTTCTGAGAAATGATTTTGCTTCCTTAGAAAAGCCTAACCCTTTCCTGTGAGCCTAAGAAATAATTAACAGTTAGAATTTAAAAGGCTTCCTTGAAGTGAGAGCTTCAAGCACTCAAAGATCTTACAATCAAGTAAGTACAAGCTTTTTAAAAAGTTGAAAATAAGATTTACTTTCCACCCATAACATTATTAATCATATCTTAATTATCTTAGCATCTAGACTTAGTAAGAAAAATATTCACTCCTATCTTGAAGAGCAGTTGGTATGAATAAGCATGAATCAGATATTCTTCAGAACTTTAAAAATGCATTTTATTTTTCAGCAAAAATGTCAAGGAAGTTAAGCTTGCCTACTGACCTAAAGCCTGACTTAGGTAAGTAAAACAAATAAATGAAAATACATAGTAGTTAAACTCTCTTTAATGGGAAGACAAGGAAATCAGGAGATTTAAAATGACCATAGACTAGATTTTCGTTGAAAATCAAGTTTAAAATGACTAAGTGTTTAAGGATTAATAGCCTTCAGGATGCTGTCTGTAAATTGTAAAGGATAATTATAATACAAATTTAAGCAAATCAAAATAATATATTTCCTCAGCCCTCTCATACTTTAAACAAAATTTAGTGTAAGATTAAAATATGTGTGATTTTGGATTAATTTCTGTTAACGGTCTGAAAACTTATTTTGAACTTTATTATTTATAAACTTATTTTATGAGAATTTAATATTTTCAAAATAAATGACTGGTTTTCTGTATTACAGTGAATCTCATATCAAGAATCATTATTACTTTTTGACGATAATAAGGTGGAAAATATATCTTTTTCTGTAGCACTCTCTATGCAACCTATCCATTAGGAAAGCTGAGTGAATATATTCACACATTCCTTCTGCTTTATATCCAGCTCCAAAACAGCTCCCTGATATCCCAGGATAGGGACAAATGACATTTCAATAAAGACAAAAATAAGATGCCATGTAGTAAATATAAAAGCAGGATTTCCATTTTAATTTTAGAATTTCTATTGCCTTTAAGTGGATGAGAAGTATGACTGCATACGGATGATTTCACCCATGTTTGTCTTAGAAACAACTAGATTTTCTCCTTTGTGTTTGCTCACCCACCTCATCTTCTCACTGTTAATTCTCTAGATTCCTTAACTATCTTCTTATGCATAATACAGACTTAGGTATTGGTCCATTTCACCTTACTGATGTTAGCATTTCCAAATCATAGTCTTATCTCAGTTATACTGATAGCATGTTATTATGAGTGAGTAGGCATAATATCTTCCACTGTCATCAGTGAAAGGTTCCATTCCTGAACATAGGAAAAACAGTTTAGTAGAACCCTGTAATACCCCTGCTGTTAAGGGAACCAGAAATAAATTCTAGAATGTTGGATATGTATGTTTTGAGAAGAGCATAGTTCCCTTCACTATAAAATTGAAAGATGCCATTTGAACCCACGTGTATCTGAGGCTACCCTTAGGCATTTTTTTCCCCAGCAAGAGGATCCAGAGTTTTCATCAGACTCTCAAAGATGCCCATGATTTCAGTAACACTGAATACTACTACTTAAAATGGTTTTGTGGCTTTTAGTACCTAAAAATCTGATGAGAAAACACATACAGAAGTACTTTTTAAATTAGTAAAAATAAGATGTCAATTACTTTTTAAAAGAATATTCACACTTATGAATTATTTAAGTAATTTAATCAAAGTGTGTGCTGTGTGCTTTTATAGATCATCTTTATTCAGTTTATCTTTTACTTGTGTGCCTGTGTATCTCAATGCCCTAAGCTAGTTATAACTTTGATTAATATATATGTTGAAACAATACCCATGTTGCCTCAATAATTTCCCCTTAAGTCATTGTGCTACTGAACTATTTTTTGGTAGAGATTCTTAGCTGGTAATTCTTTTACATTGGCCAGAGAGTCAACGGGGAAAAACAACTATTATCCATAGGCTCAAACTGCCAAATGTTGCTAAAGTAGCTGAGCTGTTGGACTTCCTGCAGCTGTGGAAGCTTCTGTGAATAGAATTCACTTTTGTTTATAAGGGAATTATGCAACATTGTACTTTCACCATAGCTTCACCCTAGATTTCATGGCCCACAACTCAGGAATCATGGGCGATATTGTTAGACTGCTGATGCCACTTTTCAAGTGTCGAGAACAGGAGGCAAAATATCAAACTGTTATGTATCTTTATGTGAGTAAGTATTTTGTCCTAATTTTTACCCTGACCAAATTTACCTCTTGGCATTATGTTTTGATTGGGGGATATAAAATTTTGTTGCATAAGGCTCTATGTGGCAGGAGAGTGTGATATACACAGGTGGAATGTTCTAGGCATCCAGAGAATAATAGGAAAGCAATGGTTTTATGACATGGTTGTATCACTAGAGCTGGATGGAGGCATTAATGACAATTTTTTTCTGAGTTTAGATTGGCCAGAAAGACCACATGTTCCAGTTTTGTTTTTTTTTTAATCTAAAGACTGAACTTTAATGCTCAATAATAATTAAAACACTCCACTCGTATGATATTGGTGATATGACTAATCCCATGTTTATCTGGAGTTGCCTAACATGTTTTAGACTTGAACATGGGCACAAATCCAAACTCTTCCATTAACTAGCTTTCTCAGTCATTTAACCTGTCTGAGCTTCTACTTTATTATTTGTTAAATTGTGATGATAATACTTTTCAGGGTTATTATATAGATTCAGTAAAATTATAAATGTAAAGTTTTTGATGGTATGAAGCACATGGTAGGCCCTACTTAGTGGTAGCTATTTCATTTCTGCTCTTATTAGTAGAATGAAAATGAAAATTTCTATTCCATTTGTTAAGCTTGCCCAATTTCTAAAATTTAAGCCACAAAGACCCACAACATCTAACTTAAGAGCAGTCAGTGGTAGTTACAATTCATGAACTGCTGAAGATTCTAACTTGTTTTCAAACAGTTCTACACAGATAAAATAAGCAACCTAATTCTCTAAGTTCAGAGTTGATTCTGATTCAGTTCATTTTCCCATATTGATCTAGCCATAGGAGTTTCTCTGGTAATCTAATTTTTATAGAGAAGTCATATAATAAAAACACAGTTGTAGTTTATGAATTTTATATAGTTAAGTTAGTCTATTAAATTAAAATAATGTTTACTTGGCCTGTGAATTAACATTTGAAGTATAGATTGTTGTGAATCACCTATTGTAATTTTAATAGATAACAGTAAAGATTTTCATACAGCTTAATTTATATTGAAATTTATAATATTAAATTTTCTTGTATCACTGATTTTCATTTTTATCACTAGGTCACAACTGATAAGAATATGTCTGTTCATCTTGTTATGTGTATATTTTATCAAAGTAACAAATATTTTTATCATTGGAAAATAAATTTTAAATTTCTATTTTTTTACTAAAATAACTTTGGGAACATAAAGAGTTAAGATTTGGAATCAACATCATATTACAAACTCATCCAGTAATGAGCTATTGCTTATAGAAAGTTGTTTTATTTACATTAAGTAGTTATTTTCTACTGTGTCATAATCTGTAACAGGAAGCAAAATCTCAGGCGAAAGAAAAGCATTTTTAGAAACTATAGTTAGAAATAACCCATGCTGTTGTCATAACTAGTGGCTTTATTGTTTTCAGAGGCTAACTGTAATCAAAATTATGTTGTACATAATTACTGTTCGGGAGAATTTTTTTTTAACCTATGAATCTAAATTTGATTACAAGAAGCTTTTGGGAGGTATAAGTAGGATTCAATTATACCTTTTTTATTCAGTAAAATACAACTTAGAAGACTTGAACGTGTTTTTCATTTTTCACAACATTATGAAGTCATTTCTTTCACAATAGCATTGGAAACATGTGATTTGAGGAATGACTTATTAGATGTGAACAGCAGAAGACACTGGAAATTTTAATATATCCCAGTGGTGTAGCAGAAACACATTGCTTTAGATCCTTCGAACTGTAGGTCTGTCTTCAGCAAGTATATGTTGAATACCTTCATATGCAAGGCACTATGCCAAATTCTGCAGGGCATCAAAAGGAGAGAGCCCTTGTTCTCAAGAAATTTACAGTCACATTAGAACAAGGCCTAAGGCAAGTCAGAAATAACTACAGAACAAATGTACTGTTCATGCCAGGGGGGAGATAAAAAGCTATCAAGATTCAAAAGAGAAAAGCTGTGTATGGTTTTAGGAATCAGGATAAATTTCATGAGGATGACAGTACTTGAGATGGAGAATAAACACCATCTAGATAGGTAGAGAAAAGGCAAGGGCACAAATCAGAAGGAAAATCATAAGCAAAAAAGTAGGTAAGCTCCAGGTATGTTTGGAGAACATTGAATGGCTCGGTTTACTTCCCACAGTGAACTGAAGCAGGGCAGCACTCTGGCAGATAGGGCCGGGAGGGTAGGTTGAGATATTTTGTGGAGTCTTAAAAACCTGAGTAAGAGTATAAGAGGAACTGTTGCGGATTTTTAAGATAGAGGTTATAGAATTAAAACTGTACCTTGTAAAACTTAATTGAGTTGTGATAGAACAGTGACAGAGTGAAGGTGGGGAATTCTCTTGGGAATTGTAGTCTAGATGAATGGTGATAAAGGCCTGAACATAGGGTGATGGAAATTGATCAGTAGTGGAAAGAATGAAACAGAAACATTAGAATAGCGTAGGACTTGGCATCCCATCAGAGACATGTAAGTAAAGTGAAAAGGAAGAACTGAAATTGGGACTCATTTCAAGTATTGTTTCCCTAGGATAACAGGGGTGTCATTAATATAAATAGTGCCATTAGAAGAATTTAGAGCCTTGGGGAAAAGATGTATTTTGATTTTGCATAGTGAGACATAATAGGAAAAAATTTTTATAAGCCTTTGGAAATGCATTCCAAGAGAAAAGAGGCCAGGGCTTGAAACAGACTTGAGATTGGCCGCAGAGAAGGTAGCTGAAGACAAGAGAGGGTTTATTGGTATATTAATATAATTTACAAGTATCCCTGTCATTGCAGACAGAGCCGGGTAAAGGGAATATACCTGGCATCAAGTTAAGTATGAGCCAGATACCACTTGTACAGTTTAATGAAAAATGCCTTAGATGAACGTTGGTTACAGTTAAAATCGCATTTAAAAAAATATTAAAGCTAAATTTTTATGGATTAAGGCTTTCATATGGACAGATTTGAAGGAAAAAAAGTCCATCATACAATAAATTTGAAGGTAGAATCAGAGTACTTATAAAAGCATTTTTTTAACGTAGAAAATTGAAAATACCCACTTTCCTGATTCTACCTAATCATGAATTATATTACCAAAGGAAGAAACAGCACCATGAGAAAGGGTAGTAAGGGCGAAGATTGGAAAAGCAGCCAGGATACTAACAGAGAGCTGCACCAAAACCACAGAGATCATACATCCAAAAACTCACTGGGATGACCTCAGCTCAGTTCTGAGAAGTATGGATTTGTCCCTCTGTGTTTCAAATACAAGCAAAGGAAAAAGGTTTTAGCATAAAAGTAAATTGTTTTTCTTTTCAATTAAAAGAAATTTAAAATTAAATATGCTGTAGATTTAATCTTTTTGCAGATTAACTATTTGGCAAAACTTATACCAAGCAAAAAACATGATATATTATAACTTGAGCAATCTCACAACATTTTAAATCGTTTCAGATATAAAAGATAATTCCTTCAGCCGATCACGGAGTTCAAGTGTAACCAGCATTGATAAAGAATCCCGAGAAGCAATCTCTGCTCTTCATTTCTGTGAAACTTTTACTCGAAAGGCAGATTCAGCCCCCTCCCCATGTTTGTGGGTTGGTACTACATTGGGAACAGTGCTTGTCATTGCACTGAACCTTCCCCCAGGAGGAGAGCAAAGACTTCTTCAGCCAGTAATTGTGTCTCCAAGTGGTATGTATGCTCTGGTGCTATACTTCTGTTGAAGGTTTGCTTTATTATAATTTAATAGAAGCCTTTGCTTTTCATTTTTGAATCAATCTAAGTCTAAATGGGGATAGTTATAGTCTTATGTTTTTAATTGAAGGAATACATGGAATAAGATTCCAGAATATCATTTACTTATACAGCCATTCAGGTTTTATATTTTTTTAATCCTAGGATCATGTCTAAAATGATTACTACATAAGAAAATGAAAAAAACAAAAAAAACAAAAAACACTGTTGTTCTACTGCATTCTAGGATACCTCAGAATAGTATGTTCTGTAAGCAAAAGGATGGTACATATTTAGGGAAAAAACAGAAAAGTATATTTTTAAACATTATACACTTGGCTATTTTTAATCTGTAAGTGTGAAGTCTTAAAATACATTAATTTTCTTCTTTGAAGAATTAGAAAAGGTGATTTAATAAAAAATATTTAAGAAGGAAAAATTTACAGTCTTCCTATATTGAAAATGAGATTGAATTTTATCACATGTATGTGGAATCTGATAGTTCTTGAAATAATTGAGAATTCTGGTTTCCGTTACTTATCTATGCTGATCTAGATAGAAAAAAACAAAAACAAAAACATGGTTTTGCTCACTAGTGTATTTCTTGTTTATATAGTACATTTTAACAATACTTATAATTTAGAATTAAAATGTAATTATGATTTCTAGTTCTACCATTTCTGAACTACCTTTACATTAAAGGAACAGTTTGATTTATTCATTCAGCTCAATAATTTACTATATACTACATACCTAGTTGTTAGAAAAAGTTACATAATGATGATTTTTTTTTTTTTTTTTTTTTTTTTTTTTTTTTGCGGTACGCGGCCTCTCACTGTTGTGGCCTCTCCCGTTGCGGAGCACAGGCTCCGGACGCGCAGGCTCAGCGGCCGTGGCTCACGGGCCCAGCCGCTCCGCGGCATGTGGGATCTTCCCAGACCGGGGCACAAACCCGTGTCCCCTGCATCGGCAGGCGGACTCTCAACCACTGTGCCACCAGGGAAGCCCCATAATGATGATTTTATTAACCAATCTCATTTCTTATTAGTAAACAAGTATATGTATTGGAAAGAAAAACTAGAAAGATGAAAATCAAAATGTTGATAGTAATTATCACTGAATAGTGGGATTGTGGGTAACTTTTATTCTTTTTACTGATTTGTAGTTTCTAAACTTTCTATAACAGTTTGTGATAAGAAAATGTTTCCAATAAATAAAAAAGAGAGAGAGGGATTAAATATAAATAATCTACTATTAACTATATTAAAAAATATTTAAGATTTTTCCAACTTGCAGTAAAGTCAAATTAGCTGTAAATCTACTTTGATATGAAATAATTTTCATGTGTAAGAAAGAACCTTTGCATTTCTTTTCAGTGTTGGAATCTTTGAGGTTTGTTTTTATAGGATACCTATTTTAAAATATAACAGTGACATTTATATCATATTATCTGTATTGGAACTATGAGGAGAAGAGAGGTGTTTTCCAAGCAGATGGGTTTCCGTGCCTAAGAGCCTGAAATGGTCTATTTTGTCCCCAACTGTTTTTTGTTGGTTTTTTTTTTTTGCCTTCAAGAGGAGAACTCAACAATTACCACTACCCTGCTGGAAAACATACTATAATCCTGCCAGCTATAGGACAAGCATATATTTAAATATTGGTACATCTTTAGAAAATCCACGTACTGGGATTACTATATCTCATATATGTTCATATGGACTATAAACCATTCCCAAATTAGCACACCGTTTAAAATAATTAAATTGTCTACTTGCCAAACCTGGACAATAGACTAACGCCAGATGTAGCAAATGAATTGCAGGATGCCCAGTTAAATTTGGACTTTAGATAACATATTTTTTAATATAAATATGTCCCATCTTTCTCTTTGGAAAAATAATGCAGAATTTGGGACACACTTATACTAAAAAAAGTATTGATTATATATCTGAAATTCAGATTTAACTGGGCATCCTTTATTTTATCTGGCCACCCTGCAATAGACAAAATATATAAATGTGAAGAGGAAAGGAAAATTTTGTCTTCTAAGAAAAATTTTGACAGAATACTGGGATCTCTTCCTCTTAGAAACAAAAGAATATAATATATGGATAATTTTTTGCAAACTATAAAATATAAGTATAAAGTAATAAAATATGAAAAAAATCCTCTACAATAAGAACTGAAATGCTAAATCAGTTCTATACTCTCCCTTCTATTGCTTTGCAAATCCTTAATAGTATTATTTAGCTTACTTAGAAATGAGCATAAATCATATTTACCTATTCAAGGATATGGAGGAAAGGGAGTCCCATTAATTAAAGTAAATCAAGAAATATAACTACTGATTTAAGACTGTACGTTGACCAAAGCAATGTCTTGAGTGTATTTGACATTTAAGTTTTTTTGAAGTAATGTTTAGAAATATGTAAAAAAAAAAAAGAAAGAAAAAGAAATATGTGGAAACTTTTTTTTCTCATTGACCCTGTAGATCAGTTCTGTCCATTAAAAATGCAGTGTGAGCCACATATAGTATTCTAAATTTTCTAGTAGCCATATTAAAAAAGTAAAAAAAAAGTGAAATTAATTTTAGTGACATATTTCATTTAGCCCAGTCTATCCAAAATACTATCATTTTAGCATGTAATCAGTATTTTTATATTATTAGGGTATTTTCTTGTAATTTTTTTTTGTACTAAGCCTTCAAATCCAGCATGTATTTCACTCTTACAACATGCCACAATTTGGACCAGCCACACTTCAAGTGGCCAGTGGCTGCCATATTGGGCCGTGAAGCTCTAGATGCCATCTGCTTACTCTCATACTCAATGGTAGTACACTTGCCAGGTATGAGACCTAGTTCCAGACATCCTAGCGTTTATCTGTTTGGTAGCAATTATTAGTAGCACTTATTTATTTGGTAGCACTTATTGATACCTTTTTCCAGATTCAAATATCATGCTTGAAGTTTGAATCCTATCAGTGAGCCAGTGTACAATTTTGGTTCAGTATACATTCTACATATTTTTGAGTGTCTAGTATATGTCAGAGTTGGAATAAGCATATTTACTGTGGGATTAAAATATTTTTTATTTACTAAAATTACAATTTTAGGTACAATATTGAGGTTAAAAGGGGCAGTCCTGAGAATGGCATTCCTGGATTCCACAGGCTGCTTAATGCCACCAGCATATGAATCCTGGAAAGAACACAATGTTCCTGAAGAGAAGGATGAAAAGGAGAAATTGAAAAAACGAAGACCTGTCTCTGTATCTCCCTCCTCTTCTCAGGAAATTAGTGAAAACCAGTATGCAGTGATATGTTCTGAAAAGCAAGCAAAAGTAATCTCACTGCCAACTCAGAGCTGTGCTTATAAGCAAAACATTACAGAGACCTCATTTGTTCTTCGTGGAGATATTGTATCATTGAGTAACAGTATCTGCCTTGCCTGCTTCTGTGCCAATGGACACATTATGACTTTTAGGTAAGAGTTAGATTTTCTTTTTTTTAAACACAAATATAACATTTCCTCCCTCAACACATAATGTTGCAGAATTATATTCAGTTTGAAAGAAAGGCTTTTACTTGTTTACAGTCTTATACACTGAGAATTTATTTTCGTTCAGTTCATAGCGAACAAGTTATGTGAGGAAAACAAATCGGTTTTATCTCCCACTCAGGTACACTAAATCATAAGGTTTATAAGTTCCCTGCTATTTTTACCTCTTCTAGTATTTGTTCAAGACTAAAACCTACCTGTTTTATTAACAAGTTTTTAATTTTTTTCTCAAGTTTGCCAAGTTTAAGACCTCTATTGGATGTGTATTACTTGCCCCTTACCAATATGCGGATAGCCAGAACGTTCTGCTTCACCAACAATGGACAAGCATTGTATCTTGTTTCACCTACAGAAATCCAGAGACTCACTTACAGTCAAGAGACCTGTGAAAATCTTCAGGTAAATAACAAAAATATTACTGTAATTTCTTCAGAGGTGAAATATTTTCTAAGGTCCCTTATATTGTCCATCCCTTATACTCACAGGAGTGTACAAATGAGCCTACATGAGAAAACTCAAAACCTTTCTTGAGAGTTTGAGAGCACATGTTTTGAGACTGGTGATAAAGTGTCTTCATCAGACTCTTGTTATAAGAGGGACTCCATCTCCTTGATCCATACTTTTTCTCTCCAGTGATGTTAAAGAAATACAAAATACTACATATATTTTATACCCACTCTCCACATAGAATAAATATCTATTATACAGAAACAAAAAAATCCTTTTTAAAGACCTACGTTAATGGTAAAATAATTGTATCTCTTTTAGAGCAAATGTGTCATTCCTTCTCATACTCTGTAGTCATGAGGATGTATATGCATTATAAGAAAAAATAAGATTTGATAGGTTTCCTCTGAATATTTTTGTTGATCTATTTGTGAGAGATTACAAATTCTTTAAATACAAAACTATATCTTTTTTACATATTGAGTGCTTTATTTGCTTGCATATATATTAGAAATGATCGGTTTAGCTTCAACTTTTAAAATAAAAGTGCTCTTATAATATTGGAGCTAAAATATTAATCGATATTTGATATTTAGAGGGAACCGTTATTTAAGGGAACTTCATAGTGAAAGTTTTTGCAATTAATCAGCCCTGTTTTCCTGGTGTATAAATTTGAATTTGTGGCTTATTTTTAGAACATGAGCTTTAGAGTCAGGAAGACTGAATTTAAGTCCTAGCCATGCTAGTTACACAATTATGTGACCTTAGACAAGTTTCTGTGTCTGAACTTCATTATCTTTAAAATGAGGATAGAAATAATATCTAATGTCATAGGGTCTGATGTAAATTAAAGGAGACAGTACACGTAAAGTGCTTATTATTAGCACAGTGCTTAGTACTGAATATATGTTCAGTGTCAGATGTTTGTGTTATTTCAGTAAGGTAGACTATACTAGAAACATACTCTTAAATGATATCATTATAAATCTTGAGAGTGAAACAAAATTACATATCTGATATATTAAATTCCCATTTACATTTGGGTGGACGTGTTTTTTTAGAGATTCCTAAGTTTCTGAATTAAAATTATGCTTTTTGTAGGAAAGGTAAAGTTTTCCTGTAGTGTTTTCTTTCATTAGTAAAATGTTACTATATTAAGAAATAATATGGACAGTTGAATATATTCTTAATTCATTTCAATCTGAAATGTGGTCTTAATTCAACTACTCAAAATTCTAAACTTCATCACTTTTCTGGAATCAATTTATTCTATCCTTGGATCAGTGTTTTATTATTTTAGTAAAAATCAATAGCAGCTACAGCAACTTTACCTATTTATGTTTAAATGAACTGGTCACTTAATAGTACACTCAATTTATCTTGATAACTATCTGCTATATGCCTTCATGATATGGTAAGTGAGAAATGAACTCTGTTCAAGGAGCTTGTGATAGAATGTTTTCTTTGGGCAATATTGGCATTTTATTTACCTCTGTATTTTCAGTGCCTAAAAATAATGCCTTGGTAAAAACCTGTTGACTAATGAATACCATGAACTCTGTGGTTTCCAGAGTACCCTATTACATTGTGCATTTATTTAACTTTAACCAAAAAAAAAATTGGGAAGATGTTTATAAACATTAATGGAATTTTTAGCCAAGATGGAATAATAGGAACCAGATTAACCCTCCTGCCTGAAATAACAAAGCATACACAAACATGAAATAATAGTTTTCAAGATCCTAGACATCAGGCAGTGAAATGAAAGTAATCCCTGAGAGACAGGAAGCAAAAGAGGTGTGTCCCAGCATTCATGCCTTGATAGAGTTTCCAGAACATTGCAGAGAGAGCTGTGCGGAGAGAGAACACTGGAGATCTACAGAGGATGCAAGAGTACTCAGTAGAGTTCTGTTCAGCATATATGTATGGATAAATTCTCTGGCCAGAGAAAGAACCATCTGAAAGGAAATAGAGGATTAGAGGGAAAGGTGCCTTTTCCCAACAGCCAGGTGGGAAAAACTTATAATTCATTTATGAGTGTTTTAGTTTCCTAAGGCTGCTGTAACAAATCACCACAGACTTGGTGTCCAAAAACAACATAAATTTATTCTCTTACACTTCTGAAAATTAGAGGTCTGAAATAAGTCACTAAGCCAAAATCAAGGTGTTGGCCGGATCATGCTCCTTCCAGAGGCTCTCGAGGATAATCTGTTCTTTGCCTCTTCCATCTTCTTGTAGCAGCCAGCATCCCTTGGCTAGGGGCCGCATTACTCCACTCTGCCTCCGAGGTCACGTTGCCACCTCCTCTTGTGTGTGTCCAATCTCCCTCTGCCTCTCTTTTAAAAAGACACTTGTAATTGGATTTAGGACTCATCCAGATGATTCAAGATAATTTGCTCATGGCAAAGTACTTCATTACATCTACACAGACCCTTTTTTCCTTACAAGGTAACATTTATAGTTTCCAGGGATTAGGACCTGAGACCTTTAGATGACCATTTTTCAGCAGACTTCAATGGGAAATTGGGTAAAGTACTCAGGAAGGTCTTGGCTCATTAGTGAGGAATATTTAGCCTTAAACTGAGCACTGCTCCAGAGTTGCCTAACAAATCATGAAAGCAAGACCCAAAAGGGTCAAAATGTTTCCTAGTATCCCAGAATGAAGCTCAAGATGACTCACAGTAAATTAAAAATATTCAACACCCAGCAAAATAAAAATCATAATGTCTGGCATCCCGTCAGATGACCAGGCATGCAAAAAGATAGGACAGCATGACCCATAATGAGAAGACTAATCAATCAATGGAAACCAAGCCATAACTGACACAGACACTAAAATTAGCACAGAAAGACATTAAAGCAATTATAACTGTATTTCATGTGTTTAAAAAGTTAAGTAGGAATGTAGAAAGATAATAGAGGCCAAAGTTGAACTAGAGATGAAAATCCATAGTGTTAGAGTTGAAAAATATACTGGATGGAATTAACAACAGATTAGACATTACAGAATAAAAGATTAGGTAACTTGAAAGCACAGCAATAGAAAAAAACAATTGAGCATTTATCCTTGGAAAATTTATAGCACTGAAACACCTATATTATAAAACACTATATTAGAAAAGAAGTTCTCATCAAACCAGTGACTTCAGCTTCTACCTTAAGAAACAGAAAAAGAAGAGCAAGTTAAACCCAAAGTAAACAGAAGAAAGAAAATAATAAATATCCAAGTGGAAATCAATGAAACAGAAAACAGGGAAACAATAGAAAAACATCAATGAAACCAAAAGCTTGAGCTCTAAAACCAGTAAAATTGGTCTCAAGCCAGACTGATTGTGAAGAGAGAAGTGAGTTACCAATATCAAGAATGAGAGAAGTGACTACTATAGATTCTACAAATTTTAAAATGGATAATAAGGAAATATTATGAACAACTTTAGGCCAATAAATTCTAAAACCTGGATGAAATGGGCAAATTCCTTGTGAGACACATATTACCAAAGCTCACTCAAGAAAAAATAAATAACCCGAGGAGTACTATAGGGAAATTGAAGTTAGAAACCTTGGACAAAGAAAATTCCAGGCCCAGGTGGCTTCACTGGTGAATTCTATCAACATTTCAGGAAGAAATAGTACCAGTTCTATACAAAACTCTTCCAAAAATTAAAGTGGGGAAATGCTTCCCAACTTGTTAATGGTAGGTTCATAGAATATGGTACCAAAACCAGACAAAGATTTTAAAGTAAATTGCTTATAGACTTCACAAATATAGATGTTAAAATTCTAAAGGAAATTTTAGCAAATTGAATCCAACGGGGTATATCAGAAGGATAATTCTGGTCATGATAATTCATCATGACCAAGTAGGATTTATCCCAGGAACATGGAGTTGACTTCACATTTGTAAATCGGTCAATGGAATTCACCATATTAGTAAACTAAAAAAATAGGAAGCAGCTGACAAAATCCAACACCCATTCCTGATTTAAAGATAGTCAAACAAGGGATAAGTGGGAACTTAAAGGGCATCTAGGAAAAATCTACACCTAACGTAATACTCACTGTTGAGATACTGAATTCTTTTTTCCTTAAAATCGGAAGCTAGAAAGTGATGTTCACTCTCAACACTTCTATTCAGTGTTGTATTTAAGGTTCTAGCCAGTGCATTCAGGCAAGAAAAAGAAAGAAAAGTCATCTCGATCGGAAGGGAAAAAATAAACCTGTTGTTGTTCACAGGTGACATGATCATCTATATAGGAAATCCAATGAAATCTACTTCTAAAAACTACTAGAATTTGACAAGGATGCAGGGTATGAGATCAATATGGGGAAAATTTATTTCTTTGCTAGCAATGGACATTTGGAAATTAACATTTTTAAAACACCACTTATAATAGGAACGAAAAATATGAAATACTTTGGGATAAATCTGACAAAAAATATGAACTTCTACGTTGAAATTCACAAAATATTGAAAGAAACTGTTAATAACCTGAATAAATTGAAATACGTTCTTGGGTCACAAAATTCAATATTAGGATATTGATTCTCCCAAAATTGACCTATAGATTCAAGGCAATCCAAAACAAAATCCAGATGGGATTTTTTTTTTTTTTTTGTAGGAATTGACAAGTTTACTCGAAAATTCATGGAAATGTATGGGAGTAGGCAGAATAGCAGAAAAACTCAGAAAAGAATAAAGTTGAAGGGCTAACACTACCTGACTTTAAGAACTATTATAAAGTACAGTGATCAACACCTCTGTGCTTTGTGACCATGAGAGGGGTGGGATAGGGAGGGTGGGAGGGAGGGAGACACAAGAGGGAAGAGATATGGGAACATATGTATATGTATAACTGATTCACTTTGTTGTAAAGGAGAAACTAACACACTATTGTAAAACAGTTATACTCCAATAAAGATGTTAAAAAAAAAAAAAAGTACAGTGATCAAAAGAGCATGATACTGGCATCAAATTAGATAAATAAATCAATGGAACAGAGTAGAGAGTCTAGAAAAGAACCCACACATACCTGGACAACTGATTATTTTTGTTTCTTGAAGTATAGTTGATGTATAATATTATATGTTATAAGTGTACAATATAGTGATTCACAAGTTTTAAAGGTTATATTCCACTTATAGTTATTATAAAATATTAGCTATATTCTGTGTGTTGTACAGTATATCCTTTTAGCTTATTTTATACATTATAGTTTGTACCTCTTAATCCCCCCATCCCTATGTTGCCCTTGTCCCCTTCCCTCTCACCACTGGTAACCACTGGTTTGTTCTCTATATCTGTGAGTCTGCTTTTTTGTTATATTCACTAGTATGTTGTATTTTTTAGATTCCACATATAAATGATATACAGTATTTATATTTGCCTGACTTATTTCACTTAGCATTAATGCCCTCCAGGTCCATCCATGTTGCTGCAAATGGCAAAATTCCATTCTTTTTTATGGCTGAGTAGTATTCCTCTGTGTGTGTGTGTGTGTGTGTGTGTGTGTGTGTGTGTGTGTGTGTGTGTGACATCTTCTTTATCCATTCATCTGTTGATGGACACTGAGGTTGCTTCCATATCTTGGCAGTTGTAAATAATGCTGCTGTGAACACTGGGATGCATGTATCTTTTCAAATTAGTGTTTTTTGTTTTTCTCAGATATGTAACCAGGAGTGCAATTACTGGGTCATATGATAGGTCTATTTTTAGTTTTTTGAGAAACCTCCATACTGTTTTCCACCATGGCTGTACCAATTTACATTCCCACCAACATTCCCAGTGTACAGGGGCTCCTTTTTCTCCACATGGACAACTGATTTTGACAAAGACAATGCAATGGAGAAAGAATTGCCTTTTCAACAAATTATGTCAGAAAATTGGATGTTAAGATGCAAAAAAAAAAAAAAAAGCTTTGATCCATGCCTCACACTATATACAAAAATTGATGGATCAAAATGGATCATAGACCTAAATGTAAATCCTAAAACTGTAACACTTCTAGAGGGAACCTAAGAGAAGATCTTTGTTAACTTGAGTTGGGCAAAGATTTCTTAGCTATGACACCATAAAAGAACAAATTGATAATTTCAACATCAACAAAATTTAAAACTTCTGCTCTTCAAAAGACACTTAAGAAATAAAAAGATAACCCACAGACTGGAAGAAAATCTTGGCAATGTGTCTGATAAAGGATCTGTATCCAGAATATGTAAAGGGCTCTTAAAGCTCAGTAGAAAGAAGACAGACAACTCAGTAAAAACATGGGCAAAATATTTGGACAGATGCTTCACCATGAATAGATGCTTCACATCATTAGTCATTAGAGAACTGCAAAGTAAAACCTCAATGAGATATTGTTAAACACTTACTAGAAAGGCTAAAATTATAAAGAATACCATGCTAAGTTTTGACAAGGATGTAGAGAATCTAGAACTCTAATACACTTCTGATAGGAATGAAAAAACAAAAACAGTACAACCACTTTGGAAAACAGCTTAGCAGTTTTGTAAAAAGTCAAACATCTATGAACCAAAGACATAGTCATTCTACTCCTAGTTTTTTAACTCAAGAGAGAAGTAAATTTATATTCATAGCTGTTTTATTTGTACTAGCCAGAAACTGGAAGTTACCCAAGTGTCCATCAACAGGTGAATGCATGATCAAATTATAGTATATCCATACAGTAGAATACAACTCAGCAATAAAAAGGAATGAAATGTTGGTAACATTCAATATCATGGATGAATCTCAAAACAGTTATGCTGAGTAAAATAAGCCAAGCAAAGAAGTGTGCATATTGTATGATTCTATTTACATAAAACTAAAGAAAATACAAATTAATCTATGGTAAGAGAAAGCAGATTGGCAGTTACTTAGAGATAGGGGGTCGAGAAGGTGGGTGAGAGAAGGTTTTACAGAGAGACACAGGAAATGCAAGTGATGGATATTCACTTTCTTGATGGTGGTCATGATTTTACGGGCATATGTGTATGTCAAAACTTGCCAATTTTTACACTTTAAGTATATGCGGTTTATTGTTAATTACCTCAATAAAACTATTTTTAAAAACTAATAGGGGCTTCCCTGGTGGCGCAGTGGTTGCGCGTCCGCCTGCCGATGCAGGGGAACCGGGTTCGCGCCCCGGTGTGGGAGGATCCCACATGCCGCGGAGCGGCTGGGCCCGTGAGCCATGGCCGCTTAGCCTGCGCGTCCGGAGCCTGTGCTCCGCAACGGGAGAGG
>NC_041223.1:18284393-18306883 GCF_002837175.3 Physeter macrocephalus | reverse complement strand
GAGCCTGTGCCCCGCAACGGGAGAGGCCACAACAGAGGAAGGCCCGCATACCACAAAAAAAAAAAAAACTAACGGATTTCAGGACTTTTTATTAGCATTAAAGTGCAGTTAGTCAAAAGTATATGTTTATGGATCGAAATACTTAAATTTCTTTCTACAGAATTTTTCTAACCATATCTTGAGTGAAAACAATTTACAAGTTGCCTTTCAAATTGATGACTTGATTTATCTGTGAAACTTAAATAAAACTTACCATAATCATAAAGAGGTGGAACATACCGATTAATTCAGTTTAAACAATTAAGTTAATAACTGTTCTAAGCACCTCAAGATTGTAACTTATAAACAAAACTCCAGGTATTCACTGTAAAAAATTGTTGACAGTTGAACTGTTTAGGTTCTCTTGAATATATTATGCAGCAATACTGAAATTTATTACTGTGCTTATCTTGGAAGATATTTATGTAGTCTCAATATTCTTATAACAGAGTTTTCTTAATCAAAGTTATTAAAATCAGTGATTATTTGATGTAATTAAAAAGAGTTTAGTTATTATAAATAATACTGCTGTGAATATTGGTGTTTTCATTTTCTTCAGATATATACTGAAGAAAGTGGAATTTTGGATCATAAGGTAGTTCTATTTTTAGTTTTTTGAAGAACTTCCATACTGTTTTCCATAGTGGCTGCACCAATTCACATTCCCACTAAGAGTGTACTATGGTTTCCTCTCCTCCACATCCTTACCATCATTCGTTATTTGTAAGCTTTTTGATGATAGCCATTCTGAAAGCAACCACGATATGGAAGCAACCTAAGTGTCCCATCAGCAGGTGAACGGATAAAGAAGATGTGATAGATAGGTAGATACATACATACGTACATACATACATACACACACACACATACCATGGACTACTACTTAACCATAAAAAAGAATGAAATTTTGCCAGTTGCAACAACACACATGGACCTGGAGGGTATTGTGCTTAGTGAAATAAGTCAGACAGAGAAAAACATACTGTACATTATCACTTATGTGTGGAATCTAAAAAATAAAACAAATGAATGAATATAACAAAACAGAAACAGACTCACAGATAGAGAAAACAAACTAGTGGTTACCTTTGGGGAGAGGGAAGAAGGGAGGGACAATATAAGGATAAGGGAGTAAGAGGTACAAACAACTATGTATAAAATAAATAAGCTCTAAGGATATATTGTACAGTACAGAGAATATAGCCAATATTTTGTAATAACTTTAAATGGAGTATAATCTATATAAATATTTAATCACTCTGTTGTACATCTGAAACTAATATAATATTATAAATCAACTATACTTCAATTTAAGAAAAAATAGTGACAAAGCACTTCATTGACTCATTCATGAAATTAGTCCTATATTTTACCACTTAAGCTTATAAACACAAATGACAAATGAAATCCAGTTGTCTAACATCAAACAAGTATATTTGTTTCTATATATACATATTTTAGAGTAGTTTAAAAGTTCCAGACACTGTTTCAGACTACAGTTTCCTATTACTAGATGTAGAGAAATATCACAGATAGTACAAATCTATTTCGATTTCACCAACATTTATTAGTCGTTAAGTGTTCTAAAGAGTAAATTTATCATAATTAAAATCCTTATTTAGATACAAGTGAAGAAATACCTATAGATACTATTTTATATTGTTGAAATATATACGTTTTTAACATCAATACTTCTCCCCAAATCCTAATACTAACTGCAGACAGTGCAGACTCTTTAAGAAATACCTAATTTTAAACTTCCTTCAAAGATATCTATTCACAATGTTAATCTAATGATAAATGACTTGCGTATTTTCTAATTTGTTTCATCTCTATGTGAAAGGAGATTTTTCTATTTAGTATATACATCATTGAGTGTCTGATCTTGGAATTGTATGTTATCAGTTTATTAAAGATAATCTTCATTATCTTTAATTCTGGTAACATTCCCGAGAGGTAAGTATTTTTATTACTTCTTTATAAAGTTGAAACCAGTTCCCTGTGAGACTGATTTGCCTAAGATTCCTCTGCAAGTAAAAGTCAGAGGTGAGAATCAAACCCAGGTCCACGTGGTTCCACAGTTTATACTCATTCCAGTACACTGTAGTGATTCTTGATTTATAACTGTAATCTTTGGATTTTTAAATTTCTTAACTTTACATTTGTAAGATTGCAAGCTCATTAAACACCAAATAAATTAAGAGCTGTAAACCATAATTCTAAAGTGAGGTAAATTTCAAAAAACATTTTTATGCTGTGACTCTCTGTATGTGTGTATATATATATATATATATATGTCATATTAATGTCATATTACTCTTGATTTAGCATAAAAGACACTCAAGTGGTAGCTATTTGCCATTTGTTTTATCAATTTAATAGATACAGTTTAAATTAGAATCTGTGAAGTACAGTATAAAAAAGATTGGAAATATGTCTAAAATCACCTTCTTTATATAGGCTAATATAAATTTGAATTAAATAATAGGTATTAGTATATTCTATGGTGGGTTTTAGCAAGTTTGATTTATTGACTTCAGGAAGTTTTTCGTTCTAGTTTTACTCCACTTTATAGAAATCCAGAGGAAGAGAATGAAAATGTAAAGCCTTCAATCCACTTCAACATTATAAATGAAACTCTGTGTTGTATAGTGTTAATATTATCTCCTTTCATTTATAATCTGGTTGGAGAGAAAACATTAATATGGATATATCTGGGAATTCCCTGGTGGTTCAATGGTTAAGACTCTGCGCTCTCACTGCCGTGGGCCCGGGTTCAATCCCTGGTCGGGGAACTAAGATCCCACAAGCTGCGCAGTGCAGCCAAAAATATATATATGTGCACAGATATATCTAAATGTAAAATCTTTGGACATCCTTTATTAACTTTCTTAGCCCAGCCCTAAGGAAGAAACTCTAAAAAATACATACTTTAGCTCCAACTGTAATAATGTAATATCAGAATACAGCAGAACTACCTGCAACCAGTGGTGTTCTTGTCCTTTGTATCATAGCTACTTCTCTTTAATGGGCAGAAATGCAATCCCAAAGCCTCACTATACTTTTATTTTGCTTCTAAAGCTTCCCAAAACTGCCTTGCAAATAATATTGCTACCATCCTTTTTTTTAATAGAAACTCCTCTTCCCTCTTTATGTCTCATCTACAAGGTCAGGAAGATGTCAGCAATTTTTCTTGTCTCCTGACTTACTTTTACCATTTCTGTGCTCTGAGGAATATTCACAAAAATTTCAGAAAAATCTGACAATGTAAAAAGAATCCTTTCCATCTCCCTGCTAGATTTCTGAAATCCCAGGTTTATGTTGGCATAATTCTCTTCCCAGCATTTGTTTATGAAAAAAGAAGTATGTATGTCTTTCTAAAGTACTTATTTTCTGACTCAGCTATTTTGGATAATTCCAAGACTGTGTATCATCATTACGCTGGACTTTTCAACTTGCTAATAGATTTTCTTCTTTCTAATGTAAGAATACCTAGTTTTTAATCCAGTTACCAATTCCTGATAAGAGTCATATGAGCACTTTGTCATTAAGATTGGAATCTCCTTACAATTTAAGCAGGAATATTCATCTTTGCTTAAAATGTGAAAAAAGTATTCTAGCCAAAGTAGCAAGCAGCAAGTTATTCTTAGTCAAGTTAGTCTTAACTTACTGTTTGACCAAGTCAAAATGTTCTAGATCTGATCATTTGAAGTGTACTCTTGTTTGTGAACCTCAACAGGTAATATTATAAGTTTGATTTAAAGAGTTTACAGTGATGGTTTTGTGAATTATAGTTTAGTGTCCCTGAAACTTTAACAATTACAATTTGTTTTGATTTTACAGGAAATGTTGGGTGAACTCTTCACTCCTGTAGAAACACCTGAAGCACCAAACAGGGGATTCTTTAAAGGCTTGTTTGGAGGTGGTGCACAATCTCTTGATAGAGAAGAACTATGTAAGTTGATTTATTTAATTTGGATAATATCTATAAAACAGAAACATTCAAGCCATATACACTTTTCTTACATGTATAATTTATGTTCACCTTTTTCCTCTCTGTCACAACAATTGATAGACCCATGTTTTAGCAAATACATAAAATTATATTCTGCCATATTGTAACTCAAGTCAGGGGAATAGTTTACTCTGGAAACCAAAATCGGAATGGCTTCAGGTGGCTAAAAAGGAATATTCACAGCTTTAAATGAATAATTTAAAAAATATTTTTAACTTTCATTAAATATGATCTTCATTATTTTAATTCTGTAATTGACTTTAGTTGATGACCTTAACTTTGAAAAAGTTTTTACTTAAACATTTATTTTATCTTACAGAACTTCCAGAACTAGTCTCATTGAACTTAGAAGTTTATTTAAAATATAAAATCTGGTTCATCTACTACCTTCCATAGAATTGGCACAAATCAGAAATTGGTCCTTGAATGAACTAATGAATCAATGAATGTCTGACCTTTCTTTCAAATAGGAGCTCTTAGCTATCCTTGAATTTTTATTTTCTTTTATTCTTTCTTTCTTGCTAGAATATTTTAGAATTTTCCTTTTCTGTTTGGTTGACTAGAAAGACTGTAAGATTAAATACCAGCAAATAAGTGTGTAGTGCAAGTTCATTTTAAAAACTTACCCAAATGATTGTTCAGTCATCTGGGTAATGAGGATTGGTCAGTTTTAATTCATTTAAAAAATGAAGACTGTTCTTCAAGTCACAGGGGATGGATATTTTAGAATAACATTCTTACTGAGGTTAATTGACAAAGTTATACAAAATTCAAACATATATACATTTTTTACTTCTCAAAAACATCGAAGAGCTAACAGTATAGTGAAGACAGTATCCGTGCAGAAAGGTGGTGAGCATGGCAACCTGAGGCCACTTTTACCCTGGAGTACTTTGCTAATCTAAAGCAGCAAGCTGAGATTGTAAACTGTGTTAGGACTAGCAAGGTAGGCTCCCAGAATTGGCTAAGATGGGAACCCTGATAAATAACTCTTTGTCTTTGCAAGGACCCCAAAGGGCCACAGCTTAAGAGTAAAGGTGAACTGGAAGTAAATCAGCACATACACACACACAGACACACAGACTTTCAGCTCAGCTTGAGATGATCTGAGTGGCCCAGAAAACTTTCAACTTTAATTAAGATTTTTGAAAACTGCTGAAGTCCCCAGCAACTAGCAGATTCAAATGAAAATGTTCTCTAAAGAAAGATAACATATTCAGAGTCCTCAAATCATTTTTAGAAATAATTTTTCAAATAGGTAGTCAGGTAATCAGGAATACTGGGAATCAACACCATGATCAATAAAACAGAAAAAGCCAAAGCAGAATCACAGGTACTTCAAATATTGGAATCATCAGACACAGACTATAAAATAATTATTCATATTATGTTCAAGAGGATAAGTATCAATACCATGCCTGAACATTTTATCAGGTAACTGAAAACTATGAAATCAATACAACAAATGTGTAAAAGACTAAAATGAAATTCTAGAAATGAAAGATTCAAAAACCAAGATTAAAAGCTTAGTGGATTAATTTAACCACAAATTAGACACAACTGAAGAAAGAATTACATAACTTAAACATAGGTCAAAATAAAACATCCAGAATGTAGCACAGAGAAACAAAAAGATGTAAGATACATAGGAGAAAATAAAGGAAATAGAAGTTGCAGTGAGAGAGGCTAACATATGTTAGACCTTCTCAAGAAGGAGATGGGAAAGAATGTGAAGAAGAATCAATATGTAAAGAGATATGGCTGGGAATTTTTCAGAATTGATAGGAGATACCAATTCACACATTTAAGAAGCCAATTAATTCCAAGAAAGATATTTTTTTAAAATCTACAACTAGATAGGTCACATGAAAATAAAGTGTATCAAAAACAAAGAGAAAAACTTTCAAGTGGCTAGAGAAAAATGATACGTACCTTTTAACAAGTTATGGACTGAGTTCTCAACAGCCAAGGTAATAGGATGATCTTCTATCGTCCTGTTATCAGAAGATAGTACTTACTCTAGACCTCTGTACTGAAAAGAAAAGAAGAGAGTTATGTAATTATCCTTCAAGAAGGAGAGAGTTTTAGACAAGTGAACAAATAAACCTCACTATCACACTGAAGGGAATGCTAAAGGATGTACTTCAAATAGAGGGAAAATAATCTTGATGGAATGTCAGAAATATAGGAAACAATGCTTTGGAAAGAAAGTAATAAATACATGCATAATTATAATTACTGAAATCTTTATAAACTGTAAAACGAAGTCTTGTGGTATGTGTATATACACATAAATAAACAATGTGATCCAAAATATTGCATAAAATCAAGGGAATTAGAAAGGATAAATGGATTTGAGGTGATCTGAGATCCCTTCATTTTTTGAGAGACTTGTAAAAAGTATCTATTAGCATTAATAAGTTAAGGATTCTTGTTGTCATTTCTAGGGTGACCTCTGTAACCTAGAAAAGTAGTACAGAATTTGATGAATAGCAGGAAAATCACAGTCCTTCCAAAAGGAGGGAAGAAAGAACACAAAACAGGTGAGATAACTAGAAAGCACATGAAGGATGGTAGATTTACTTAAATATAAATAACCGTAGTAAATGTAGGTAGAATAAATATTCTAGTTAAAAGATAAAGACTATCAGACTAAATTTTAAAAGAAGGAAAAGTATATTGCTTACAGAAGACACATTTAAAATATAAGAGATAAATACTACCAAATGTAAAATAGATAGCTAGTGGGAAGCAGCCGCATAGCACAGGGAGATCAGCTCGGTGCTTTGTGACCACCTAGAGGGGTGGGATAGGGAGGTGGGGAGGGAGACGCAAGAGGGAGGAGATATGAGGATATACATATATGTATATGTATAGCTGATTCACTTTGTCATAAAGCAGAAACTAACACACCATTGTAAAGCAATTATACTCCAATAAACATGTTAAAAAAATTTTTTTAATAAAAAATAAAATATAAGAGCACAGAAAGATTGAAATTTTAAAAGGTAGAAAAGCACAAACGCAAATGAATCATCTGCCTGGTACGACTATGTTAATATCAGAAAGAGTAAACATTAAGGCATTATTAAGTATACCTAATATTTTGACTTCAGTATATATAAAAAACAAACATGGACATAACTGCTAGAAGAGACAATTTCTCAATCATAGTGGGGACTTCTAAAATATATCCATTGATTGAGATATAACAGACAAAAAATAGGTTGCAAGGGTACAAAAGATATTAACAACACAATGAAGGAACTTAAACCTAAAAAACCTAAAGAACATTGCAGAATATACCTTTTCAAACACATACAGAATGTTCATAAAATGTATTCTATTGATATTTGTAGGGAAATTATAGATGAATACTGAAGTATTTTGGAGTAAAATACCAATTTCTATAATAAATTTTTAAGTATTCCATTCAAAAATTATATATATACAGACACAGTCAAATGGCAAAAAAAAAAAAATGTTACCAAAATTAGATCATGGATATATGGATGTTTATTATACAATTCTTTTTGCTTTCCTATATGTTTGAAACTTACATCATAAAAAGTTAGGGTTTTTTTTTTTTTAAGTTTACGTTATGTTAGATGATTTTTTTTAAAAATCAACAGATTTCAGTGGATTAGAATTAAGAGTGTGTGATCTAATCACAATGCAGATGATATGTCAAGACCAAGTTTTGCATTGTTCCAGGAATTCAAAGCTGATTTATTATTTTTTAAAAA
Organism: Physeter macrocephalus; assembly: GCF_002837175.3. Taxonomy (NCBI): domain Eukaryota; kingdom Metazoa; phylum Chordata; class Mammalia; order Artiodactyla; family Physeteridae; genus Physeter; species Physeter macrocephalus. The sequence goes on along the minus strand of NC_041223.1, from coordinate 18,299,083 downwards.
GTTAATTGGTAGTTCACCACATTAACAGATTAAAGAGAAAAATCATACCACCACCACAATAAATGCAAAAAAGATGTGTTAAAATTCAGTATCCATTCATGATAAAAATTCCTAGAAAGTAATTTGATAAATTATAGCTACAAATGATACAACATTTAACTACCAAAACTCTATAGCAAATATCACACTTAGTACAGGAACATTAAAAAGTATTTTAAATTTTTCCTTTGAGATAAGGTATGAGATATAATTCTGTTACCACATATATTCAACAATGTATTAAAGTCCCTAGAGAGTGTGGAAAGGGAACTAAAAAGAAATAAAAGGTACAATAATAGTATAGGGAGAACAAAATAATCACTTGTGAATGTTTGATATGATGACATATTTAGAAAGCCTAAAAAATCTGTAGCTAAATCATTAGAAATAATGGTTTAGTAAACTGACTAGATATAATCAGCATATAAAAATAAAATTTATTCATATCAACAGTAAAAAATGAAATTTTAAAAATTGCTCTTTGTACTAGTTTTCCATTGCTGCTATAACAAATTACCACAAACTTAGTGACTTGAAACAACAGAAATTCTATTATCTTACAGTTTTATAGGTTAGAAATCAACATGGGTCTCACTGATGTGTTACCAGGACTGTGTTCCTTGTTGGAGGTTTTAGGAGAGAATGGTTTCCTTGCCTTTTTCAGCTTCTAGAGGCCATCCACATTCCATAGCTGGTGATCCCTTCCTTAATCTTCAAAGCTAGCAACTTTTTTGCATCTCTCTGTTTTTCTGAAGCCACATTTCTCTGCCCACAGCTGGGGAAAGCTCTTTGCTTTTAAGAACACATGTGATTACATTGCGTTTACCTGTATAATTAGTCTACCTTTAGGTCTTTAACTTAATCACATCTGCAGAGTCCCTTTTCCCACGAAGGTAACATATTCACAGGTTCCAGGAATTAGAGTGTCGTCATCTTTGGAGGTTTGGGGGGGCCATTATTCTACCTACCACAAGAGTATCAAAAAAAATCAAATACCTAGAAGTAAATCTTAACAGAAGATGTTCAGGGACCTCCATGGGGAAGGTAGAAAATTATCGAACTTCGTTGAGAGAAGTTAATGACCCAAATAAATGAAGAGATATACCATGTTCGTGCGGTAGAAGATGCAATAAGAACATCCCTTCTCCCAAAACTGATATATGCGTGTACACAAATAAACATTTAATGAAGTCCTTATCAACACCCCCCCAAATTTTGTAACTGATTCTAAATTTTATATAGGAATTCAAAGGGTCTCACTACTTCTATTAACATTATACTAGAGGCTTTAACCAGGACAATTAGGCAAGAAAAGGAAATACAGGCATGCAGGTTTGGAATGGAAGAAGTAAAATTACCTCTCTTCACAGATGACGTAACCCTGCATATAGCAGATCTTAAGGAAACCACACACACACATAAAAAACATTCTAGGGAGTTCCCTGGCAGTCCAGTGGTTAGGGCTTGGCCCTTTCTCTGCCGTAGCCCCAGATTCAATCCCTCGTCAGGGAACTAAGATCCCACAAACTGCACTGCATGGCCAAAAAATTTTTTTAATTAAAAAAATTTTTAAAACACATTCTAGCCAATAAACAAGTTCAGCAAGATTTTAGGATACAAGATCCATATAAAGAATCAATTGCATTTCTGTACACTAGCAATGAACAAACCAAAAATTAAATTAAGCAAACAATTTCATTTATAATAGCATCAAAAAGAAAAAATACTAAAACATATACTAAACATATGGAAAACATATACTAAAACATATACTAAAAACTTCGAACATCATTTAAAGAAATTAAGACATAAATAAATGGATTAATATCTTACATTCATGGATTGGAATATTTAATATTGCTAAGATGGCAGTAGTCCCCAGGTGGATCTATACATTCAACACAGTCCCTGTCAAAGTCCAAGCTAGTTTTTTGAAGAAAGAAACAAGCTGTTCCTAAGATTCATATGGAAATGGAAAGGATCCAAAATAGCCACACACACAATTTTTTCTGAAAAGAAGATACAGGACTCACACATTTTGATTTCCAAAGCTGCTACAAAGCTGTAATCATCAAGAGAATGTGGTACTGGCATTAGGGTAGATACATAGACTAATGGAATAGAATTGAGAGTCCAGAAGTAAGCCCATACATGTATGGTCAATTGATTTTCTACAAGGATACCAAGAAACTTCAATGGTGAAAGAGTGGTCTTTTTGACAGATGGTGTTGGGACAATGGATATCCACACGCAAAAGAATGGATTGGACCCCGACCTCACACCATACACAAAAATTAACTCAGAGTGGATCAAAGACCTCCATGTAAGAGCTAAAACTATAAAACTCTTAGAAGAAAACCTAAGTATAAATCTTTGTGACTTTAGATTAGGCAATGGTTTCTCAGATATGACACCTAAATCATAAGCAACCAAAGAAAAAAATAGATAAATTGGATTTCATCAGAATTAAAAGTCAAAAAAGATAGTCTGATAATCTGATAAGAGTCTAATATCAAGTATTAAAAAATTCTTACAACTCAACAATTAAAAACCGAATAGCCCAATTTTTAAATGGGCAAAGGGTTTGAATAGACTTTTCTCCAAAAAAAATATACAAATGGCCAATAAACACACGAAAAGATGCTCAATATCATTTGTCATTAGAGAAATGCAAATCAAAACCACGATGAAATACCACTTCACATTTACTAGGATGGTTGTAATCAAAAAGATGTACAGTAATAAATCTTCTCAAGGATATGGAGAAATCGAGACCCTCACAAGTTGCTGGTGGAAATATAAAATAATGTAACCTCTTTGGAAAACTCTGGCAGTTCCTCAAGAAGTTAAACATAAAGTTATATGACCCAACAATTCCACTACTAAGTATATACCCAAGAGAATTGAAAACACATGTTCACACAAAAACTTGTACAAGTGTTCATAGCAGCATTATTCATAGTAGCCAAAAAGTGAAAACAACTCAAATGTCCATCAACTGATGAACAGATAAACAAAATGTCATATATCCATATCCATACAATGGAATATTATTCAGTTATTAAAAAGGATGAAGTACTGATACATGCTACAATATGGTTGAATCTTGCCAGTAAGTGAAAGAAGCCAGACACAAATCCACACAGTGTGTGAATCATTTGTATGAAATGTTCAGAACAGGAAAATTTATGGAGACAGAGAGTGGATTATTGATTGCCAAGGACTGAGAAGTGGAGGAAATGGAAAGTGACAGCTAATAATCATGGGTTTGTTTGGGTGTTTTGTTTTGTGTTTGAGTAATGCAAATGCTCGAGAATTAGTGATGGTAGTTGTACAACCTTCTGAATAAACTAAAATTTACTGAATTGTTCAGGGCCAAATTTTATGGTATGAGTTACATTTCTAAAGAAAGAAATGTATGCTGAAGAAAGAGGGAATCTGACATCAGTCTTTAACGTATTTTAAGACTTTTGCAGTTATCTAGATGTTAGGTGATAAGGGTGTAGGTTATAAAGGGAAAGGAAGCAATGAATTCCTGAGATCTTTTTAAAGAAGTTGATCTATTTGGTAAGTGACAAGATAAATGGATAGAAAGAAAGGGATGTGGTTATCTACAGCTTTTGGAGACTGAAAAGAAATACTGAATAAATTCTACATTTTCCTTCTAAGCCTAAGCATAGTATTTCAAGTAAGAGGAAGTGTGGTGTAAATAAACTAAAAGAAATATGTATATTTAAATCTATGTCTTTGAATTTAAATATTTTTAAGTTAATTTATCTTTAATTTTTTGGACACTTAAGAGTGATTTTTTTACTGTTATTAAAGTGGTATCAGTATACCCATTATTCATTTCAACAAATAATTACCAGTCACTTTTTTGCTCAAGTTCTATTATATGAACTAGTATAGAATAGAATATTTATTAATGTACGTTGTGTTTTTGTATGTTTGAAAAGTATCTACAAATTATTAAAACAATCATAATAAAAAAGTAATAATTATATAGTAAAATAAATAAATACTTCAATTATATTGTCAATCAAGTGTGTTTTAATGCTATCAGGTAGTAGGATTTTATTAGTAAAAAATTTTCATTTTCTGGGTTACTCTTTCATTTATCAAATCGTTCAGTTGGAGAATCATCCTCGGGAAAGGCTTCAAGAAGTCTTGCTCAGCATATCCCTGGCCCTGGTGGCATCGAAGGCGTGAAAGGAGCAGCATCTGGAGTTGTTGGTGAATTAGCACGAGCCAGGTTGGCACTAGATGAAAGAGGGCAGAAACTTAGTGACCTGGAAGAAAGAACTGCAGCTATGTTATCCAGTGCAGATTCATTTTCTAAACATGCTCACGAGGTATGTCTGTCAAATATTTAAGCCAAAAAGCCTAGGTAAAGCAAGAATGAAAATTACTGTATTTTTATAGCTGTTGTATTTCTACACATGAATTTTCATGTATCCTCAGTATGGTTGCAAATTCCTAATTTTTGCCGCCAGCGGGAACCATTACAAGAATATGTCTCAGTAGCCTTTGGTCTCTTACTGAAGTTTATAAATTTTGAAGGTACCTGCTCACCTTCAGGCTTTTTGTAAACAAAGCCAGTGGCTTTGCAAACAGTTTCTTAGGGGATACAATAACAGCAACAAAGCTAATTTTCCTAAATGCCTCAGATTCTACTACTCACTTCTCCTAGAGAAGGAAATCATTTCCCTCTTGATCTTTAGGTAGAGCTAAATAAGTGAAATTGGCCAATGTTTTTATTCAGTGAAACAATACTAAATCTGTCTGTAGACCAGTTCACACAGAGGAGTAATGGGCACTTTTGCAATGAATTCATCTTGATGAACTAGGAAGTTGTGGTGGAGCTTAAAAACAGATGCTGTAAAGTAGGGGATCCCTAACTGGCCTTCTTACAAATACACTTTGTTAGCCAGAATAGTACCCTTGAAAAACTGAATTTAAAAGTCGTCAGGTGGAATACACGTTCTTCATTTCGACACAGAGTTCTGCCACTCCTTGATGCTTTATATGGGCAACTTCACACATTTAGTTCCTAGCCTAGCCCTCAAAGGCATTTTGAGTGTATTATCTGGAGAAGCCATATTAAGGTTATTTTTATATTTGAGTACCCACTCTGTCAGTAATAGCTCTTCTTTAAACTTTTCAGTCAAAAGTCATCTCCTCCTTGCTCAATAATGTTGACACCTAGAATGTATGAGAGGTGACTTGACTTGGGAGAGATTCGTCCAGGCTTTCAGAAAGATTCAGAGATCTTTTGTGAGTCCTTGTACTAGGTCAGCACACCTCAATACAGGCTAGTGCCTTCAATCTAGGTCAGGCCTTTGGTTGGCATAACCCTGCCCCTGACTGTGATCTCTAAGGCATATAACAGTTCAGTTAACATCAGATACATCTACGGTCACAATATTTAGCAAAGAGCTCAATCCCTAGCTGTTCGCTCTTCCCTTCTACCAAAGGTTCCTGAGCCATATTTGAGTCTAAGGAAGACAGTATGTTGAGGTGGTTAAGATCATGGGTTTTTGAATTAGACTCCATGGGTTCAAATCCCAGTTTCACCATTGTGTTACCGCGGTTAACCCCTATAAGCCTCAGTTTCTTCATTTGTAAAATAGGGAGAGTAATAATGCCTAACAGATAGAGTTGTTGTGAGGACCAAGTGAAATCATGTAGAGAAAGTATGTTATACAGTGCCTGGCCCAGAGTTAAGTGCTCAGTAAACTGTAGATGGCAGCAGTAGTAATTTCAGCCTTTCATTCTCCAGGTTCTTTAAGCATTATTTTTAATTCACTTTAGAGAACTGAACGTTACCTTATTTTTTAAGTTATTAGCTTAGGTTACCAAAGAATGCACTGAGCCAAAATTTACTTATGTCATGTCTTTAGGAAATGTGAGGACCTTCTAGGCTAGTTCTTCATAGTTACATTCCTTTTTCCCTGAAACGGAACAGTTCCTGCTTCCTGCTTTCCATATAAATACTAAATATAAAAATGAGAGAATGTTTCAGAATGATATCATGTTTTGGAAAAGTATAGCAACCAGTTCTAAGTGTTGTTATTCTGGCATTTTTAAAACGTGTTTTTCGTGTTTTCTCCCCTTTAGATGATGTTGAAATACAAAGATAAGAAGTGGTACCAGTTCTGACAACCAGAAATCCAACTAAGTCCAACTTTAGCCAGAAGGAAAAAGAATTTTCCTATTTTATTTTATTGATTTCACTTTAGGAAAGTTAACATTAAAGAGATGTTCATCACTGGATACTGCTCTTTCCTAGCACAATCATGCACTGTTTGACCTCAGTCCGGCGGCTTTAACTGAGGAGTGTTCACGCACACACTCAACGTGGAGTATATGCTGTGGGCCAGCTACGAGTTGACGGTTTGGGAACTAGGATGGTCACATGTTACAAATGAAGAAACAGAGGGATGTTGAGGAGACATGGCAGGGACTTTTCCTGGGTCAGTCCTGTATTAAACTTTCACATGCCAAAAGATTCTGTCATTATCTGCCATCGTTGTTTGACCTCTTTGAGGGAGAGGCAATAAGTCAGAAGTCCTGAAGCTGAAACAGTTATATTTGTGTCACTGACTGAATTATAAACGGCTGTCTTGAACTTTCCCTCCCTTCAACTGACTGGTCATCAGTATCATTAGTGAAAAAGAAACAAACTGTTTATTACCATATCTTTAGACAGATAAGCTGAATGGTGGGCTTTAAATAATAAAAACATACACATAGTTGACTTGTGTATGGGCTACTCTTGGATTCTTGTTATTGTATACTTGTGTTTAGTCCATATTTTGTCAAAAGCAAAACAAGGCGATATATCACTTTTCATTGAAAAGAAAAGTGTAGAGCATGACTGAACTGCTTATCATTCTGGGAGTTTCCATGTAATGGCTATGCAGTGTGGAAAGTGAGAAAAACCTCCATTGTGGTGAGGAGAATACTTCAGTGTCCCTTGTCCTAGTTCTCATTAATTCAGCTAAACGTGGATTTGACCAAAATAGTTACTGGTTAAATTTGTAGAAATGTTGAAATTGGCTAAGTTTTTAATTTTGCTTGAATTTTTTAAAAATGTTTAACCCAATGTACCTTTGCATTATTAATTAAAATTGCTTAAAAAAATGTTTCATTATTTCAGTAAAATGTTCAGCTCCCTTTTTAATATGCCCTTTACTTGCTAACAGTTCCAGTACACTCAGGTGATGAGCCAATTAAATCTTAGTGCACATGCTGTCGCATGGAAAAAATCACAAGCATCCTTTGTCAATAATTATCTATGTAAGAGTCTAGTCTGATGACGTACAAAGTATTTTCTGTAGAAATATACTGTAAAACTGTTCATGTCCTTTCAAGGTTTTAAAAAGCCAAAAGGAAAGGAAAATACGTGCATTTTGGTAACTAAATTATTCCTGTATTGGAGTATAAAGCAGATGAGACCATCATTGGACAATAGCACACAGACAGAAAAGAGATGATGGGGTAGATCTGAAGTAGGTAAGCTCATTCTGCAGGCTCATCTGAGATTATTACTGATGGTTCTTAAAGCAACAAAGGACAAATAATATAGAAGCATTATACTTAGTATTAATGAAATTTAAATATTTTCTTCTATAAAAAATAGTTTAAAAGTTTTCTTTTGTCATTAAGAGATAATCAGAGCACAAATTGATAGCAAACATGATGGTTGTTTTTCTATTCCATATGATCATTAAAGGTATATTGTAGAACACCTTAATTTCACACAGTCTGTTATGCATTTTTCCTCTTTACTCTTTTCATTAATAAAGCTCTTATGTTTACATTTTATAACGTGCACTATGGGATATGAAAGTTTACATTAAAATTTACTTTAAATATCATTAGGGAGGGATTAAATATATGTGGTAGAGATAACTGATCAAGCCAAAAGAAATATTTTAAAAATAGTCATTCTCAAAAGTTTTTGACTTTGTAGAAAGTACCGATGAGTAACATTTCTGTTAGTTAATGTCAGCTATATGATGAACATGTAGCAGTTTACAAATTGTTTAATTTGTATCATATATTATCTAATAAACCCACTGTTCCATGATATGTCACAGGAAGTATTAAGCCGTTTTTTAAAGGTACAGTTTTGTGAATGTCATCAATAAAATCAGTAGTTAACGGATTTGAAGTTGAGAAGCACTAAGTAAAGTAATATACTGGTTGATTCCCCATTCCTGTGTAAGGGCATATTAGCTCCAATTATTTAATTTGCTGTGTTATTTCATGTTAATTGTATATCAACTTAATTTTTATATCAACTGTCATTTTTCCTGTTGTATATAAAATGAACCAACCTTGTAATTATTTTCAAATAGAGAAGTTAGATACATTTACCTGAGATGGATTTTATAAGAAAATCTTAAATCAATATTTCAAGTTATTTTATTTCATTTTTAAATTAATCTACAAATTATGCACAGCAAACTAGAAACTCACTTAGGATTAGAAAGCTTGAAGTATTTTTGAAAATAGGAAATAAGCTTCTCAGAGTTATACTTGATTCAGTCTGTAGATAAGAGACAGTCTGCAGTAATAAACTAACCCAGGGAATTTATTGTAATTTGAGAGGTAACATCTCTATTTTTTTTCTAACGCAAAAAGTTACAGTCACCAGCAAGCCAAGATTTCAGGAAAACAAACCAAAAATTTAAAAACATAGTCAAAATAGAAAATATTAGAAAAATGAAAGATTTTTGTGTGCTTCCTTCATATCTTCAAACATTATTCTTTGTTGCCTGTGTCCTTGACTCACAAATCATTGAAGTATTCACTGATTAGCAGTTTGTCAGTAGAAAGTGGTTTCCCTATATGTACCACATATCTGGTTCATTTCACTCTTCAAACCAAAATCCATATGTATTTGCTTAAAACGTTATTTGAAACCTTATATTCTGACAACTTCTGTATATTACATCATTTGAAGTTTTCAATTATCTTAATTCCCTTGGTTTGCATTTCAATTGTACAAAGTGTTTCCAAAAATGGTTATAGATATAACTGAGCTATTACTTCTTAATTTGATTTTTTTATGGATGGGAAAAAGTGCTGCTAATTGTCTATGTTATTATTTGTACTGTATTACAATTTAAGTACAGTACTTTAAAGAAGCATTTTCTTTTGCTTAGAACTTTTTAATTGTAGGTTTCTCTGAAGTTATTTCATGTAGATATGTGTTTTAAACAAGTCTGAAAGTGTTACATACTTTTAGGTAACAGGGGCAGGTGAGAAAACTGCTGAGGAAAGGAAAATATGTGAAAGATACCATGGACTTCAAAGTTTTACCCTGAGTTCTGTATTCCATATATGTTTTGCTTAAGGCATTTTCACATGTGACATTAGAAAAGCTATATCCAAAGGTAAATTTTTTGTGGCAAAGATTTATTTTACATTTTAACTTTAGGGATTTTGTTCATTTGTTTTTGCAAAATAAAAAGCACTGAACTTTAAACTTGAATTTTTTCTGCACTTTTTTAGGTAATGAAAACTTTTTATTATCGTTTAATTCACATTTCTCCGTTCAAATCAAGTGATACATATGTATAAAACATACCAAAATTGTGAATATGCTGCTAGCTGCACCTTAAACAATTAAATGATCATAGTTTTAAAACCTTCAATAAGGTTTTATGTAGTTTTCAAGGATAAAAAAATAGTAAAATCATTTGCTGTTTGTTTTAGCGTTCTAGGTCTTAAATTACTGCAACACTTTCAGATTTGTTTTAAGATCATACAGTAACGTTATATTTATACATACTGCTAGAGAATATACTTTTAGTTTTAAAATGGAATTTTTATAAATGTACTCTTTAATTTTAAAAATGGTGAACTTGTTAAGTTTAAGTCAAAGTACTTAAAAAGTATGTATATTATCCATACAAAAAGTTATGTTTTACGCTTATAATAAGAAATATTGGTATCTCATATCGAGATACAATTAATTTTAAAGAATCATACATCATTCAAAAGTCTTCACACATGACAGGAAAGATATCATTACTATGGTTTAAAAGAAACCCTCTATTGAGCATTTTCAAATATTAATTTTATTTTGGGGAAAATGCCCACAACAGTAATTACAAGATCTTTCTCAATAGCTGCAGCTTGCTGTTGGATGCCTACCTTAATTATTGTTTTAAAAAATATATATATTTAAAATAGTTTTCCAGATATTTTCTTCTACCTTTTTTAAAAATAAATTTCCAAAAATGAAAACAGATTTTATGTATTTTTGTCAATGACGGTTTTTATTTTGTAGTTTATAGAATTTGTTCCTTATCAGTTTGATACTTGATCAAATATTCCTAGACTTTTTAATCTGTATTTACTTTGAAAAAGAGCACTTCTCTATCTTGTGTCCTCCTTTTTTTCTTTTCCCTTTTAGGGTGTTTGTTCTCTTGAATTGAAATTTATGCCCCCCAATTTTTTTTTTCATTTGAAAATGAAGATACTGTTTACAGCTTTTGTTAACTATACTTTTCATCACTCTTCAATTTCTTGTAAAGTGCTATGGGGATGATTTTCCTGTGACTCTTAATGTTACTGTTACCACAGAAGTTTTAAAGCTTCTGTGGACAGAAAATAGTTGTAACAATCCCAACAAAAATCAAAGGGGAAACTTTCGCTTACCTTTCTCAGCTGAATTAAATGGTTTTAATAACTTCCCAATTATCAGGTTTATAACATTTCTTTCTCCAGTTCCTAACACAGTCTTAAATTATTAGGCACAATTCCTTTATAAATTGAGTACAGTAGTCCAGGGCTACGTGTAATTAAATTGCTCTTTTCATTGCACTCTTTGCATCAGAAAAATCGTGACTGTGTTCTGCCAATATTTCGCAACGAGGCTTATAGTTTAGAATTTTATACTGTATGAGTTGTAAATAAATCAGTATTAATTTATTGTAGGTTGTTTGGCTCAGGCATTTAAAATGGATATAGGCTAATGACAATGGAATCCTATTTATTTGGGAGTTTGGGGGTTTTTTTATACTTTTGCAATGTGTTTTGTGTTGTTTAAATTTTCTTCAACTGAGGACAATGTAAGGAGGTGGAAACATTTAACATATCAATAGAGAGCAATGCAAAGAGGGTAAATCATGTTTTAAATTTAAAAAAATTTTGTTTGTAAATAAATGGTACTGTGATACTTTAGGTGTGACATCTGCTTAATGTGGTAGTTAGAACCAGAAGAACATTTTTTTCCAGTTACACTATTGGTTCATTGTAAATGCAACACCAAAAACAATATTAAAAAAAGAGCAAGATTAAGTTTTTCTAACATTGTCCACTTCAGGGGCAAACATGGTTGGTATAGAGCTCAAGCTTGTGTACACCTTAAACTGTACATGCAGGTAGTTTTCAGTTGCTGCACTTTTTTTTTTTTTAATCTTGCTCAGTCCAGTAACTATCTCAAAGGTGATTGCTGGAATATGCATTTTAAATATGATTTTAAAACCCATCTCTGTGTACTGTTTCATTTCAAACAAAAAAGCACTATTGCAAACACTAAAAACATGTTAAACTTTGTAGTTATTTTGCATTCCTGTACTTTACAACTGTCATCACAGCAAAAGGTTTAAATTAGGTAATGAAATATTTTTGTAAATAAATACCATTAAGCTGGTATTTTAAAATAATGTATTATAAATTAATGTTTCTGGAAAATGTTCATATATATGTATATGAATGTCTCTTTATGCTGAAGGGCTCTGATTGGGCAAAATAAAATATTCTAATCTCTCCTGAAACTAAATAAGCCCTTTTTTCTGGAAATTTTGTTTTAATTTTTTTCTCTGAATTGTGGTATTAATCCAGTAGTTTAACCTCAGCAAATAATAGATAAAATAGATTTCTATATCTGCAAAGGGAAAGTCAAGTTAATCAGGTAATTCAAGTAAAACAAACTATACTTTTCTTAACGATCTGGACTTTTTGGTAAAAGTTACCTGCCGCTACATTGAGTGGGAAGTACAGTGAAGGGTGAGGGTCCAGACAGAGGCACCAGCTGTAGATGAAGACATCTTGGCCTTGAGTGTGTACAGAAATCCACAGCATCTTTTTAAAATGCTGATTTGGATCCCAGGTGTCTCAGGTGGGGCCTGATTTTGCGTCTCCGATAGGCTCCCAAGTAATTACAGATACCACTAGCCTATGGAACATACTTGGAGTAGCAAGGTTGTAGATAATTTCCATAAACGGCCTTTTGCTAGTTGATATTATCAGTATCAGTGTCCAACTACTTGTACCAAAAATTAACATCACATTAATGGATATAGAATAATGTAGCTCAAAGAGGACCGAACGTCCTTATTTATCATTGTTTCCATTGCATTTCAGAATAAAGAATATGGTAATTCTCAATGAAGGTTTATTTGATTTTGAAATCTGTATCATCTTACTGCCCACATGGTGGCAGTCGTGTCACTTTATTGTCAGCCTTTAACAAGAGGCGTTTACAGTATGGTGTAACAAGGGAAAACTGCAGACTTTGCAAAGGTTAATTTTTATGACTGATACTTTTCATCCAGAAAATTATTAAAGTCTTAGATACGGAACAGACAAAATAAGTTATTTGTTGTAAAGTGATGTAGATCTTTTGGTAGTGATCTGCTATAGTATCAAAAGAAATAGTATTTTTCTAGAAAATATAGGCATAAAGTGATAAAGTTTTAAAAAGTAGAGAGACTGTCTTCATGTATCTCTGTTCATGGCTTTTTAAAGAACCTTAATTTAGGGTGTGTCCTGTTTAAATGGTACAGTGCTGTCCACTGTTTTAGATAGAAATATATTTGTCATTGTAACTCTTCATAGGTGTTTATAAGACGATTCTGATTTTCTTCCATTACTTTAAAAGATAATGTGATTGCTCTGTCATAAAACTTTTTTTAGTTTTTTTACAAATGTGATCTTTTAAAGAAGAAAAGATTTCTCAAAGTCATTTTACTTTTTCAAATTTTAATTTACATCAGTACTCTAGTATGTATTCACTCAAAACTTATGGAAATATTCTGACCTTTAGTTTTGGTCACATTATCCAATTGTACACTATTTTAAAAAACAAAACCCCATAGTTTTTCATAACTGCTTCTAAAAACAACATAACATTAAGCTACACATTTAATTAATAAAAACAGTTTCAGGTGATACAGAATATGTTGTTACTAGCAAAGTCTAGAAGTCTGAGAGCTTCATTTAAATACCAAACTCAAGTCCTTAATTTACTTATCTGTTGCAAATTTCTGTCATCCATGGAAGACCTAAGGTACAGCTCTCAACAGGTACCCTGACGCAAGGTTAACCAACAGTGTTACTATTTCACAGTGAGTGTGTGTGTGTGTGTGTGTGTGTGTGTGTGTGTATCTGCTCCCAAACAGAAGACCCCTTTGTGCACCTCTCCCTAATTGAGTTTATCTCTGAATGTTTCTCTCACCCTCCCTCCCTCCCTCCCTTTTTCTCTTTCTGTCTCTCTTCCCTGTCCCTATCCCCAATGCCTCTCACTCCAAATCTCTTTACTCTTTAATAATGTTTATTTTAATCCAGCACAGGTCTTTGCCAATTTTGGACAGAAATATTATAATTTCTTAATGTTTCTCAGGGTCCCCCCCTAAATATTGGGTGAATTTGTAGATAATTTTTATAAGCAATAATGCCATCCCGACTCCTTGTGACCTCCAGACCTGCAAAATCTCAGCAGATAAAGTAAAAACATTTTAGCGCACAGAAGACCTGTGCTAGGGCAGAGATTTTTAAAACGTAAACCAGATGATGACTTTGCTTTCGAGATCAGATTCCAAGAAACCATTAGCATCACATGGGTGTAAAAGCCAGAAAACTACATTTCCGAAAACGTAACCTCCATGTCCCTTTAACAATAATGTGACTACAGGTACCATTAGTCTAAGCAGTGGTTCTCAAACTTGAGAATCAGAATCTCCTGGAAACCTTGGTAAAACACAGATTGCTGGGCCACACCCCCAGAGTTTCATATTCAGTAAGTCTGGAGTAATAAGCATTTGTATTTTCAACAAGTTTCCGGGTGCTGCTGCTACTACTGATCTACAGACCACACTTTGAGAACCCTGATCTACAGCAGTGCCCTAGAGCCAGTTTCCCATTTATATCACAGATACTTTGGATGTTTCCTTTACTACCCTTTAATGAAATTCATAGATAATATATTTTCCTATATATGTAATTTTTAAAAATTGACCTAATAACCTAACACACCAGACATATGAAATGTGATTTATAATTTAAAAATTGTTTTTAATATGTAAATCTTAAGGTTATGCACTAGAAGAACTACAAAAAAAAAAAAAAGGCCCCACAAATTTCCAAAACACTCCCCAGTAGGGTGGTCCCTTTTCCTGGCTTCCCTCCCCTCTAGAACTCACTCCCACCCTCTACCATGGGAACCACTGGCCCAGAGAATTCCTGAGGGGCTGTCAAAAATATGTTCATGGGCTTCCCTGGTGGCGCAGTGGTTGAGGGTCCGCCTGCCGATGCAGGGGACACGGGTTCGTGCCTCGGTCCGGGAGGATCCCACGTGCCGCGGAGCGGCTGGGCCCGTGAGCCGTGGCCGCTGAGCCTGCGCGTCCGGAGCC
>NC_041223.1:18267186-18284336 GCF_002837175.3 Physeter macrocephalus | reverse complement strand
AAAAAAAAAAAAAAAAAAGGTTCATAAAAGCTCTGCCATGGGGCAGATAAGAAAGTATAGAAGTCTAGGCTACCTAAATGCTAGTTTGGATTTTTAGTGTATTTGCACTAATTCCGCTTATAAGTTCACTTTCTCTTTTACATTTAATCCATGCTTTTGAACTAGTTGGAGTGGATGAGTGAGCCCGGACTTACCTTTGTAAATTTGTGCCCGAAGCTCACAAATCTTAATACCTGGTGTGGTTCTCCTGACAAAAACTCCTCATGATAAGATAGAGCAGTGAATCCATTTATAAGATTTCATTCCATAACTTTTCTCATGGTTAGTCTATTGGAAGCTTTGTTTACTCCTCCTGATATCACCAAAACTCAATGAGTGATTACCGGTGAAATGTTAGGCAGGTGGATTTGCCTCTCATTTCATTCGGAGTTTAGCAAAAGTGGGCATTGTGTGCAGCTCCTTTCAAATGCCTAGCACGTTGGCCTGAGTGTGAAGGCCAGTTTTCCATCCCTAAGTTTGATACTAGTTATGCCAGTGAACTTTCCAAGTTACTCAGCCTCTATTTGCCTGTCTCCTCATGTATAAAACTAGGCTCTAAATATTGGCCTTACCTACCTCACAGAGTACTTGTTGGGATATAATAAAATAACCTCTGAAAATGGTTAGAAAACAAAATTACTACACAAACACAAGGCTTTATGACCTTAAAAATAGTAGTCCCTTAGAAGTTCTGTGAATCAGAAATATATTTGAACAAGTAGCAAATCTAGTACCAGGATCAGCAAATCAGGTAATATTAAAACTGCTATAATCAGGATAAAAACAAATTGATACATTGTCTTTAATAAAGTAATTAATGGAGAATCAATGAATTAAAACATGTTTGAATTTAATAAGCACCTTTAGTTCAACTGAATTTCATCTTTGTGGTGTAGGACCCCAGGGAGCCAATCCAGGATGCGTTTATCACTAACTATGATCAAGATAAAAGATCTGATTAAAATTAATATGTAGTTGCCTTTCAAAATAGAACAACCAGAATCCCAGTGCCTAGGAACTTTTTTGTAATAATTACGTTCAAATTTATAAACGTAATTTTTTTTCTCCCTGGTGTAGAGAATAAATACATTGGTGGGGGGGGGTTAGTCATAGCAGAGTTAACATATATTTTCACAGAGCATTTATAAAATACCTCTAAAAATAAAAATAAAAATTGTCTGACATTAGGATGTTGCTTTCCTGTCCTTTTACAGAGCAGATTACCTTTCAAAGACTTTGTTTCCATTTAGCTGGTAAGAGAGAGACTGGATCAGGCCAAGGTCCAAGTCCTTGTTTGCTGTTTACCAACAATGTGACCACACCTTACTTAACCTCTTTTAAACACTTACTTCCCTCAGATATTAAGTAAGAATGAAAGCAGTACCAGTTTATAAGAGTGTCATAATATAATGTAACAGCAGAGGGACCTCGCTGTTAGGGCACCCTCTGCTCTGCAGCCTTAGAGACATAGTGTACAGATGAGCATGGGCTCTGGAGGGAGACTAATTTAAATCCCTCCTGCATGATATGCATGGCTTTCAGCAAGTTATGAAACTTACCCATGCCTCAGTTTCCTTGTCTGTAAGACGGTAGCAATTATTAAGTTAATACAAGTAAAGTGCTCAGGACAGTATCTGATGCATATAGTATTTCATTAAACTAACATGCCACTGAGAGTAAGATACACCACTGTTTGTACCACTAACAAAAATGCTGATAAGTATATTTGAATAACCTATCCTGATTTCCAAGATACAAACTATGTGAAAATGTGTCTAAGAATTGATGAAATATGGTAGTCAGCACTCAAATGCTTACCCTTTTTCAGAGAACTAGGAAATGAGACCCCCTCTGCTTACTCGTAATCACATGCAATTCTAGACTAACCACGTGGAGGTGCAGGAAAGAACTTCTAAAAATTCCTCTCTTTGCTGTGTTCCTCGGCACAGTTCTTGTTCACATGAACCTACTGAAGCTAGAACTCCCACGGCTGCATCTCAAGGGAGGTGGTGTTCCAGGAAACACAACATAACAGATGAAAAATTATTTTAGAAGAATCCCACACTTGATTCAACTCTCCCGGAAGATGCTAAAAGGAACCCAACTCATAACCCCAAAACTCTTCTCATAGCCCTTTGCCTTTCAAATTTTTCATCGCTGCTTACTCTCCCAAGACCTCCTTCGTATGTTTCATCCCGCTTTCCCCTTAGACTCCAGCTCCCAGATGTGCCTGAGGAAGAATGGTCTAAGCTCTCCCTTCCCCTCCTGAGTCTCAGGTAAGATGCTCTCCTGTGTCCCTCTGGTTGCTGGACACTGGGGGAGCTCTCCCAGGCCCTTTGCTGAGCCGTGCCATCCCAGCATCTCAGCTGCCATGCCAGCATGGTGTACGGCGCTCCTCCAAATTCCAAAGGGAAGCGGGGTCTCAGTTCTCCCTACTCTTACACC
Source organism: Physeter macrocephalus (assembly GCF_002837175.3). Classification (NCBI taxonomy): domain Eukaryota; kingdom Metazoa; phylum Chordata; class Mammalia; order Artiodactyla; family Physeteridae; genus Physeter; species Physeter macrocephalus. Next base: position 18,281,852 of record NC_041223.1, on the reverse strand, counting down.
CTCACACTTTTCAGCCAATTCCATCTTTCCTCTACCCTCCTTGGAGCTAATCCCTAACGGGTGTCAGGTTCAGAGCCCCATCTTCTTTTCCCAGCCCAGCGTCTAAGATTAACACCTAGTCTGGACAGACAGGAGAAAATCATTCTGTCTGCTTCCTGTTTAGGCCAGAACATCAGCTCTTGACATTGAAACCCAAGCTGTCATTTACTCAAAAATCCTTTTTTTTTTTTGCCTGAAAGCTGCTGTCTATACCATGAGCTCCAAATTTCCATCTTGACATTCAAATTATTGACTTTTTTTTTAATTAGACAAATATTTTTTGGACACCAGAATGTGTCAGATTCTGCTCTAAATATTGGAAATGGAAAAGTGAACAAGATGAAGACCCTGCCCTGGAGTTTACATCCAGAGACACTGCCATTTTTCTTTCTGTCTGTTTCTTCAGTAATAACACTAACCTGAGGACACAGAGGGTAGAGTGCCTTTGCCACCTGAGTAAGAGAACACAGGAATTTTGTATCTGGGGTGAGGAAATACATCATTTAAAACAACACCACATTATCCCACCATAAATATTTATTAAACACCTATTCTTCTCCCTACCTCAATACCCACATCTAATTCGTCACCAGTGCATCCTTTCTAACCTCACAAATGATTCCCAAATGTATCCTCTTTCTTTCTTTCCAGCTCAGTGACTGCCTCTGCTTCAGCATCTTATTGATTCTATTCCTAACTGCTCTTCCTTTTTCAGCCTCCTCTTTCTCCAGTATATTCTATCCCAGCTCCAATCAAGCTGTTCTGTTTTTAAATTTTTCAAAGACTCCTCTGATGACTGATGGTGAAGTTCAAAGCTTTAACTTGGCAACATGGCTCCTGAACAGTCTCCCTTCTATGTTCCATGATGCTGGTACCATATACCATTCCAAACTCATTCCCTGCCATTTCCTCCTGCCCTTATAGCACGTGCTGTCATTTCTCCAGGCTCTCGTTCATGCTCGAAATACCCTTCATTTCTTTCATGGCCTGGAAAAATCCCACTCATCCTTTATGGCGAAACCGCAATGTCATTTTCCCTTGGAAGCTTTCCATGCCCCCAGGAATGATTAATTGCTCTCTCCTCTCTGCTGCAGTAACCACTTCCTCATACCACTAGTTGGGTTCTTATCACACTGTGGTCCAGCTACTTGTTCATGCATCCATCTCCTCTCTAGATTATGGGCTCCTTGAGAAAAGACTGTCTTATCCAACTTTGTAACTCCTCCAGTATCTGGCATGATACCTGTCAAGTAGGAGGTGTTAATTCATATTTGTTGCTAAATTGACAAAACTCAAGAGCTTTGTCACATATAACATATTTACACATATGCATAAGCTTTCATATATACCCACATGCACATATACTTTTATGTATTTTATGTTGATCTAAACTTTAATATCTCTGTATTTCTGCCATAAATGTTCAGTAGCTGCAATTTCTTTTGAAGTTCTCCATAAATATAATATAGAAAACTGTCCTTTATTTTAAATGGACTAATATTCCATTTGAAGGCTTTTACAGTTCTGACAGTTCTGAAAATGTGACTGGTCCCTGAAAGCTTATTATTAATTCCATAACACTTTGTATTCTGTACTGTGTATTATATTTAGTACTCTGTTTACGTTAAATAAGATTGCCTACATGGTCAATAAGACACAAGTCAACTATATAAGTCAGAGGCAGGAATCTAGGCAATGCCAAATCAAGTGATACAATGGTTTGAAGTAAGTAGTCAGATTCTTAGTCTGTTTCATGATCACTATATAACCACTCAGAGAAGAACATTTAAATTCAGCTTTTCGGATGAGAAACTAGAATACTATAATCCCCAGGAGATTACTCTAGTCTTATTTCTCTTGTCTTTTTTTCTCGTCTGTGAAATCATTTCACATGGAAAGACTTGAGATCCTCATTTGAAACTTATAGTCTAAAGAAAGGTAGAAACTGTAATAGGGTAAACCAATAAGAAGTTGTTATCTTGTGCTGGGTTAAAGTAAAGACCTAACTAGCTCTATCTTATCTTTAACAAACCATAACTTCCCAAGTGACGAAACTCAGCTGTATTTGTTGGGTTAGGGTGAGGGTAGGAGTCACAATATACGGTAACTTAAGCTGACTAGAATTTTCCATAATCCTAGGTGTTAAAAATCTAGGTAGTTGGGCTTCCCTGGTGGCGCAGTGGTTGAGAGTCCGCCTGCCGATGCAGGGGACGCAGGTTCGTGCCCCAGTCCGGGAGGATCCCACATGCGGCGGAGCGGCTGGGCCCGTGAGCCATGGCCGCTGAGCCTGCGCGTCCGGAGCCCGTGCTCCGCAACGGGAGAGGCCACAACAGTGAGAGGCTCGCGTACCGCAAAAAAAAAAAAAAAAAAACATTAAAGGTTTTATTCATATCCTAGCACTGAAAAAAATGAATGCCGTAAAAAAAAAAATTAAAGGTTTTATTCATATCCTAGCACTGAAAAAAATGAATGCCGTATTACGATTAAGAAGAGATAAAGTAGAACTAAAGTGGTCCCCAAGCACACCTTAATTTGGGTGGGGTTTTTTTTCCCCACCCCTGGGAGGTAACTAAAAGACTGCTAGAACTAGTGTCAAGAGAACCCCAGTGGTACGGCTTTCTAGCTCTGGGTGCCTGTGAAGAAATCCTGTCTCCGAAGCTCAGTTTGCTCATTTTTAAAAGAAGGGTGAAACTCCAAGCCACACCTACTTCAAGGAGTATGCGCAAAGCGAAATGAGAAAACGTGGTTGAAAACATCTAGGTTGCCCTCTGCCACATAAGAGTACTTGCTAGATTCCAAGCGTCTTATTAAAGACGCCGTGGAAAGAGAAAAGGAGTGAGAATCAGAAACAAAATGTTTTTTTTTCCTCAATCACCGTAGCTGGGCACTTATGGCCATCCCAGATCGCCCCTCGTGGCCTTAATTTTTTTCAGCTGTCCAATAAGCTGATGACAAGGTCTGATGACCTTTTCTAGTGTTTCATTTCTAACATTTAAAGAAAAAAATGCAATAGTCAAATTTATAAATTTAGAAAATTTTTATAAATTTGTATTTCTTTTTGGGAAGAGAAGAATTCTTAAATTCTTTACCCAGCCTCCTAAAGCTAAATATCATCTTAACTGAATGTACTTCAGGTACATTTAGGCACCAAAACCATTTCTTTGGTACTCAATGATAATGAAAAGGATTTCACAAGGTCCAGATAACAAATGAAGACAAATGTTTCTATAATCCTCTTTCCATAAAAGTTCACAATCTTCATTTATCTTCAGGGATGACATCTGTGCCTTTAAAAATATTTCCTTTATTAGTTGCACTTCAGTGTCTGTGCCTCTTCAGGATTCTTACATCTATTGTAAATGTCAGCCCTCAAATCTCTCAGCTGAGCCTCAGATCTGCTGACTCCCTGCATTCCTCGTGTTGACTGATGGGCTTCTTTCTAATGGAGCTGCCAAAAGAGCAAAAGGCACAAATTGTACTTTGCCCCTATTATGACTCTGGTCCAATAGAATTCTTGTCAACTACCGTATTTCACTTCTGCTCACTGAAATGCATGATTTATTTTATAATTAATAGGGTGTTTCTAAATGAATATAAAGTATAATTGATTCAAGCTAACTTTTGAGTTTTTTTGTCTTGTTTTTAACTCATTCAACGTCTTTCTTGACACAGTTTTCTAGCTATCATTCATCTGCCAAAAAGAGCCAATGTCTCAGACTAGATACCTCTGAGATGGTTAGTTTTACGTGTCAACTTGACTGGGCCACAGGATGCCCAGATATTTGGTCAAACATTATGCTGGGTGTATCAGTGAGGGGGACTCTACATGAGATTAACATTTGAATTGGCAGACTGAGTAAAGCAGATTGCCTGCCCCTAAGTGTGTGGCATCTTCCAGCCCACTGACAGCCAGAATAAAACCAAAAGACTGAGGCTAAGCGGGAATTTCAGACCCTGAGTGTTTGAGCTGGGCGTGTTTGCAGCTGAGGGTGAGTGCAGCTTAGGCTCACACTGGGACTAAAACCACACATTTAGTACTGAATAGCGAGTACTTTCAAGGAAAGGAAAATTCCTTGAAGTCCAGGATTATCCCTTAGAGTGTAAACTTTTTGCTTACTTACATTTGGCCCCAATGCCTAGAATAGTGTTAAAATACACAGTCATCTCCTAACACATCCCAAAGCCCTCCCCCCCGCCCCCGTAACCTCCCCAGCACCTTCCTTGACTGTCCCTCCTGCTCGCCACGCACTTCGCACTTTTCCACTCCTTTTCCTCTTCCAAGGCCACAGCTCAAATGCTTTTCCTGTATGAACCCGTCTTCCTGGCCCACACACCCACAGTAAATTCCCTCCGCTTCTGGGTAGTTTTTCTTTTTTACTTGAGCAATTGCCAGAGGGGAGTTTAGGGGCCGCTTCTGGTACCTGGAGCCCACCCACCCCAAATCCCCCCACTACCCAACCCCGCTCCGCCCCGTCCCGCGAAGGCGCTTCTGCGGGAGCAGGCGGCGCCTGCGCAGTGGCCGCTCTGCCCCTGCCTCGGCGCCCCGCGGAGGCTGCTCCCGGCCGGTCACGGGCTGCGGGGACGTCCCTGCCCACCCCCAGCCCGCCCCCGGGCTGATCCTCTAGCCGGGGAGTCTCTCGTCTCTCACTTTACCATTGCCTTGGGAAACCTCTCGGGCTCCCCGTGACACGTTGCCAGTCCCCAAAGGCAGAGAGCCTTCCCTCTGGATCAGACAGATGTGCTGCCATCCACGTGCCCTCCAGACCCTTCTTTTGTCCCACGACTACTGAGACTTTAATTTCTCTTCCAACGGGGTTTCCCAAACCCCAAATCAAGGGTCAGACCGAGGTTTGGTCCCTCGGTCTGTGTCCCTCGCCACCGACTTCAAAAGCACTTTTATAACTTTAATTTTTACTTCGTAATTAAAGGAATTTAAAATAACCAACACGGGTCAAGCCAGTGTGTGTGTATACATGCGGCGTACACGTAGACGGAAATGTAAATGTATACCAGTAGCCAAGAGTTTAGTGTGTTGATTATTCCTATTAACAGTAGACGGAATATGGTCCTTTTTTTTTTTTTGAGTTGAATTGGATGTGCTTAACTTCTGAACTTACTTCCCATCATCCTTCTTGACACAACTATTACCCATTTCGTTCCTGGGCTAGGCATTGTATCCAGCCATTAGACTGAAGTTGTGTATTCTTCTGTTTTCTTTTCTGCTTTATTATCAAGCTTTGGTGTCTTCAGATTTTAGATCTCTCTTTGTTTTGTAATTATCTCCAAATCAGTTTCATTATTTGCAGAATGCCTCAAAACCTAAAAAGCCCTCTGTGTTCAGCACTCTGAACTTGTTCCCTAAAACTTACCAAAGAAGATGTACAACAGAAACATCCAGGAAGTTCTTTGTTTTTCTTTACCCTCATTCCACTTGACCGTGTCAGAAATAGGATGAAGAAGGACAGCAGATCTCACTCATAAAACGAGGTGAAAATTCAGAGACTGCGAATTCTGGCTCTGGCTTTGACGTTCACATATTTATAACCACAGGGAAATTATTTAAGCTTTTTCTCTGGTGTATGACACACTTGTCAAATCATGTAGGATTTATGATAAATGTCATGTGTGATATATGATAGATGCTAAAAACTAAACATGGGCTTATCTGTTGGGCAGGATAGAACAATTAGCAAATTCATTTATTACAACAGTAGTTTCCAAATTCTAAAGATGAACAGAATCACCTTTTTGACCTCTAAAAAATGCAGATATTTGAGGTCCATCCCAAACCGGCTGCATCTATTTTTTAAGGAGGTCTCCTGATGTAGAGGCAGGCAGGAAGACTCCCTACAGCTGCAGGACAGGCTTGAGAACTGCTCCTGCAGTGAACACTTACCATCCATCTTTCAGAGAAATTAGTTCAAACTTTTGTCATCCTGCCTAATTTATCAGTAACTAATGAAAGATGACCATGTTTGAATAATTGCAGACATGCCAAATTCAGAACCCACGCTGCTCACAGCAAGATCCAGGCTGTCAGTATGCTCATGTACACTTTTCTGGAACTAGACATGGAAATTTTACTTTAACCAATTAATGATTAGTCTTTATTTAAAATGAAGCTATAAATAAGTGGAAAGAGGAGGACCGGGTCAGTGCTTTCCATTGTATAAGTTTCTATGGTATATTTCAAAGCCTCAAAAAAATTGGATGAAGTGAAATCTAGACAAATTACTACACCACCTAAAAGGAGAACCTTTAAAGAAGAATCTCAGATGTGGAAGTGCGCCTTTGGGTATTAGGACACAAAGAGACTGTTCAGCAAATTCACCACTTCTTAAATAACTTGTGCCAGAAAAAAAAAAAAAAATCACCTCCCCCAAGCAAAAATTTTTCCCCCAGAGATGTATTCTTAAATTTTTTTCTCCAAAAGAGCAGCCCTCCCCCGATCCTGCTTTTTTGTATACTCTTTTTTTCTGCCATTTCAAAATAATACTGAGTTAGTGGCTTAAAAGTCACCGGGATTTTAATCTCTTCTGATATCTGATATCTTCTGAATCTTGGACTGTAAAGCATATTTGTAATAGGCAATGTTAGCTGGGTCAAATTTCTTAATCCTTCTAATCCCCCTTTCCAAATCAACAGTTCACCTTGCAGAAACTGTGTGCCTCTAATAATTATGTCAGTTAAAACTGGAACTTCAATCTCTCTCCCGGTTTATGGACAAAACAGTTTCTTACAGTCAAAGGGATCTTAATGCAGTGTTTCTTTGGGTGCTGTTTTACAGGTTACTTCCTAAACATCCCTAGAAGTCACCCCTTCAATCTCCTTTCCCAAAGTACCTTCTTTGCTTCAGAGACCCCACCTGGTATATGACAATAGCTTTCTAATATCTCACTTTTATCTCTAGGCCATCCTGTATATAACAACTAAAGTGATCTACTATCTTCTATGCAAATCTAGCTGGGCTAGTCCCTCCTTAAAAACAAACTCCCCAATCTCCACAGCAAAGATTTTCAATAGGTTTTATGTCCCAACACACCTATGGAAAATCATGTTTCCTTGCTATCACACTGGCACATTTTCACAATGATAATAACCAGAATGCTGTGTCCCAAGTCCCCACCTACACCAAGACAGAGCAAGTAGGATTTGAAAAGCTCCACCTCATCTCAAGAACTCTGAACAGGATCCCTGTAATTCCATCTAGTACTAATTATCCTCTACTCCTCCTTTGTAGCCCCTAAACAAGTGTAAATACACTTTTGGCATTGACAAGAAATTCCCTGGTAAAAGGCAGGTCCTTCCACATCTCTGTGCCTCAGTTCTTGAAGGGCATCCTGTTCCATGGAACACCCCGTGGGGCTCCGTGGTCAACAGCATCGAGCACAGTCTGCGTGCCATCCCTGGACCAGTGCTCAATCCAGAGCTCTCCTTTCCTGTCTCCCGTGGGACTGATTTAGCCCCAGAGTTCTAACAGATTTGAGACTCCAGGGACAGGGACGGGGCTTGCTGCTATCTGGGGCTTTGTAGGAACAGTGACTTGGCTTTGAAGCTGCGAACCTCGCCCATAGAGACTTCTTCAAGGTCGACAAAATAATTCAGGACGGGGTCAGAAGATTTATTTTGGGATCCAGAAAGGGTGTTGGTGGAGCTCGCTGAGGGGGGACCTGGAAGAAGAACTTAGAGACTTCATTTGGAAATTCTCCCGTTTGCACCAACTTGCCATTAAGATAATGGATTTAAAAATAACATAAAATACTAAAATGAAAAATGATAGTAAGACAAATACAGCAAAGAATAAAGAAGATAACATGGTGTATACATAACATAAACTAGTTTATATATGTCTATATGTAAGAGATAATATCAACCAATATCCTTAAGCTGATTTAAGTAGCTTAAAGTTACCCGTAACTGCTCTGAGGAATAGAGGCTACCAAGTTGGGAGGACATTTTCAGGGGAGAGTTTGTTTAGTCTGGAAAGTGTGTCCTTCTTGTTTTTTTGTTTTTCTGTTGTTGGTTACTTATTTAGGGTCCCTACTAAGTATCTGCATTTGAATAGCGCAGGCAGCTAGGTCTGGCTCCTTCTTTACTGGAACTAAGACAAAGGACTTTGTTCGCGTTGGCCTCTCCTTTCCAGCTCACCCAGACACAAGTTCTGGAAATGAGGACCAAATGCTTTTGAAAAGAATGGAAGGCAGGACAGCAGCAGGCAATGCAGAGCCCTTTTAAGTTATTGAATTAAATGAGAGTAATTGAATCCAAACTTGAGCCTAACACTCTGAGCTGTGGGGCCCACTGAAGGTTGACGCCAATCATCCTATTCTTTGCATCTATAAACTGACGTTACCAAGCAAGGGCTCGCTGCCCGATGTGCATAGAAGCCAATACCATGGCACCATGGCACCAGCTTTTGAGAAAAGAAAGAGCTTTATTAGGCAAGGAGACAGGAGGCAAGGCTCAAATCTGTCTCCCTGATCCAGTGGTTGCAGCAAAATTTCAGGGGTTAGGGGAATTTCAAACCTGGAAGCTGATTGGCTAATCTCGAATCAGTCCAAATAAACTACTCTTGCTGCTGAAAGCTAGATTTTCCTTACTGAAGGACTTCTCGCTTCAGAAGGGGCTCCAGTGGCAATATTCCTATCCTTTAAGCTCTGCAGACTGAAGATTCTTGGTGCCGGGGTCATCCTGGAGATGTGGGCTCCCATCTTACACCTGTGCAATGCTGTCTCCGTAAAATAACTCAAGATGTGATTAATCAACCACCTATTTAAGGAGGCAAAGCCAATTTAAGCTGGTCAGTGTTTTATGTGCAGTTTCACTGAGAGCCCTTCCTTCCGTATTGAAGCAAAAGGCACAGAACACAGAATCTTAAATAGATACGTGCTATAATCCTGATGGCTGCATACCATTTTACTGTTAAAAACAGGAGACAGGCCCAAGATGGCGTCAGGTATGCGAAGCCCCATGTCACTGAACCAAGACTTAATTTCAATTTCGACTCTCTGAGAAATGAAATCTTAAACCAGTCAATCAGGAATCCCCTGATCAGCAGTAGGTAATCTGCTGGATAGACCCCTGCCATCCTCCAAAGGAAAGTAACCTTGAAATAACCAATCTGCTTTTTTGCCTCAATAACTTCCTTGTTCCCTCTCCCTTCTGCTTGTAAAAGTCTTTCATTTTGTACAGCTTGGCTGTACAAAATGGAGCTCCTTGGAGCTCCTTTCTATCTGCTGTATTGGATGCTGCTGGATTCATAAATCGTTGAATAAAGGCAATAAGATATTTAAAATGTACTCAGCTGAATTTTGTTTTTTAACATTACATATCGTCATCTAGTATTAAAGCACCTAAATTATTTTGCAATAATACAATCACTCACTATTATCAGGTTACAATCTCACAAACAGAAAAGCAAGACAAGGGCATTTCTGCTTCCATCACCAAAACTGTGCCAATCATTTAAACACTGTAAACTTGGGGACTCTTTAGTTGATAGATAAATTGTATTATAGTATCAGCCTGCTCGTGGAACCCATGACAACACACCCCAATTACATATCTCCTGCCAGAACCAAATTTAACATCTTAATAAGTCAAAAAATGACCCTATCCATTGAGACTTTCTTCCTTAAAACCTTAGAAATGATAGCTACATTTTGGAAATAAATCCTTTCCCACAGCTCTCATGTCGAAAGCATTTACCAATGAAACAGCAGAACCAGAAAGGGTATATTGATGGGATCTTGATTCCCCATTACATTTAGAATGTAAGCATGGATTGGCTTTTCGTAAAACTTTTTAAAGGACTGGTGGTTGTTAAAGGAAAAAATTTCATGACACTTCTTAAAGATGCTAAGGAAGACTTTATTCAAGAAGGGACCTGTGCAACGGGGGTTTTGCAGTAGGAGAGAGAGACGGGGCTTAACTTCAAGAACAAGGCCACGTGGGGATTTATGGCTAAGGAAGAGGGTGGTGTCAGTGGATGAAAAATTACTAAGAGGAAACATCAAGAATAGGGGATTCTTGTTAGACAGAATCAACAGGATTCTTGCTGAAGGCTGGCCAGGGTGATGAGATATGGAAGGCAGGGGATAACAAGTTTGATCAGATGTCCAGGGTGGAGAATTCTAACTAAACTAGCCCAGCAGGATTCTTGCTAAAAACTGAAATAAGCAGACCAAGGACAGAGCCTGAGGTCAGGGCCTAGTTGAGAAGACAGCTCAGAGGAACCTGACTCAAGTTTGGTCAAGGAGAGAGTCTTTGTCATGGTTTACTAGTTACTGGTATATAGCACAGTTCCTGGTATGGGGCTGCTCTCAGTGAGAACATATACACACCCAGCTAGTCTCATGAAAGGGAGGGCCCCAGGGCAGTCTGAGGGAGCAGGGTGAGCACTGGTTCACACTGTGGCTGCTACTGGGAGCCAGAGGAGGGATTGCTGGGCCTTCCTAGACCAGACAAGGAAAACTCAACTTCTTGGGCCCTACAGGCTCCTGGGAGTACTCCTGTATCACCACTGTCCCTGGGCTGTGCCACATAGTCCTGAATGGTAAGACCAGGTCTAGGGAGGGTGAGAGGCAGCCTTCAGTGCCACTTTGGTTTTGCACATGCCTGTGAGTCAAACTTTTCATTGTAAATGCCCATTGTTTATGATCTTTTTTAAAAACAGGTTTGTGCTTACTTCCACTTTTGGACCTAGAAAATTAATCTTTAATCAGACTAAAAATAAAGGTGCAAGTTCTGACGCTACCGTGGCTTACTAACAGCGATTATAAGGAGGCCACATTTTCACATGAAATTAAATGAACTAGGAGCAAAAGGTTAAAAAAAACAGGAATCATCTGGAATCTGACAACACTCCTCAAGGCCTAAGTGCCCTGGATGGTTTGTCTTTGTATAACAACTTTCTTTTTATTCCTTTGCTTGTCTCGAACTAATTATTTTAGAATACCTCTTTTATTCTGCCCTTTGCAATTTCATGTAACGTTGGTAGAACCCAGTCCTTTGGTATGTAAAATGAGATGTGTATAGGTGGTCTGTGGCGGGTGAGACCTGGCCTGGCATGTGGAGCATAGGAGGACCAGAGCCTGGAGAAAAAGATTAGGTAAATACCTGGAGTTTTTTTTCCCCCCTTAGATCTTTCTGGTTAAAATCACAAGAGAGGGAGGTGGGAGTATTCGCAGGGAACTTGGACTCAAACATTTTCCTTCTATGTAAATGTTCTGTTCCTCATCAAACTTTTACCTCCCATTTTTCACATCCACTGATGCTTTTCACCCAAATCCATTTTTACGCTGGTGGGAGTCAAATGGTGAGCCTCACGTTTCTCCACAACATTCACTGGAACATGTAAAGTTCTAAGCGAAAGAAAAGGGTGATCCAAGAATATTATGCAGAGTCAACTTGTCATTAAAGCAAAAATACAGCAGATGTTCCTAAATATGAAACAGATCTGGAAATATGGTATCTATAGTGAAAACAAAAACAAAACAAAGCAAACAAAAATATAACAAACAGAAACAAAAACCTACCTAATAATAAAATCTAGCCAAATAAGAAATAAAGTTAACAAGAACAAAACAAAACTGCAGAGAGAAGTAAAAAGGAAAAGAACTAGGGTAAACTATAAATACCCTTAACATAGAACTAAGATTAAACAATTAGAAATTATCATTATTCTGCAGAAAGTAAATACAAACTCTTGTTGGGAGACAATTCTCCATGGATCATTCATGTTTCTTACAAGCAGTGGCACTGACTGTCTTTGTCTTGGACTATCTTTTCAAAGATGTTTTACAGCAAATAGTCTTGGAAGATAGAAATAGTGAATCCCTATGCAACAGAGGGCAGCCACGCTTATTGCTCATTAGAAAAAATTAGGGATTCCTAAGTTCATGGTTCCTCTCCTGTAATGCAGCTCATTGCATGTACAGGTATCTATCCGGGCCCATCTGAATTGCCTTCATGGGACTTGAGGGCAAGAGGAATTGATGCAAATATGCTGACTCATGGTTCTTGTTTCATGAGTAATAAAGTCCTTTGTTTCTGACCCAGGAGTCTTGTGTCTTCTCTCAGCAATGGCAGCCTAACTTGTTAGTTTGCAAGTAGTAAAATCTCCGAACATTTAGAGATTTTGACATCTGTCAAAATGAAAATAATACAGTGAGTAATGAAAACTGGAATGGTGGGGAAGAGAGGTAGATGAGTGTATGAGTGTGAGTGTGAATGAGTGTATGAGTATGAGTGTGAATGAGTGTATGAGTGTATGCGTATGAGTGTGAATGAGTGTATGAGTAGATGAGTGTATGCATATGAGTGTGAATGAGTGTATGAGTATGAGTAGATGAGTGTATGAGTATGAGCGTATGAGTGTGAATCTCATTTTTCTTGGCAGAGTGACAATGAATACTATCTAAAATTGAAATATATAGTTTAGAAAGGGAATAACCGTATTTTATCGATATTTTCATAATCTTGTTTCTTACCTTTTTAGAAAGAAATATTTTCTTTTTACTGTTAAGTTTTTTCCTTTCAGTTTTGTTGAGATGTAATTGACATACAGCACTGTATAAGTTTGAGGTGTACAGCATAATGATTTGACTCACATGCATCATAAAGTGATTATCACAGTAAGTTTAGTGAACATTCATCGTCTCATACAGATACAGAATTAAAGAAATAGAAAAAAAATTTTTCCTTGTGTTGAGAACTCTTAGGATTTATGCTCTTAACACCTCTCATATGTAACAAACAACAGTGTTAATTATATTTATCATGTTATACATTACATCCCTAGTGCTTATCTATCTTATAATCGGAGTTTGGATCTATTGACTGCCTTCATCCAATTCCCCCTCCCCTCACACACACACACACACCGCCCCCCACCCCCGCCTCTGGTAACCACAAATCTGATCTCTTTTTCTATGATTTTGATGGTTTGTTTGTTTTTGAAGTATAATTGACCTACAACATTATGTTAGTTCCTGTTACACAGCATGGTGATTTGATATTTCTATACATTTCAAAATGATCACCACAATAAGTCCATGTCATTTCCCTACTGATAAGTATTAGGAAAACAGCAAGTCAAAGTAAGTATGGAGAGACCACCGCTGAGTCTGTTTGTTTTTTTTTTTTTTTTGAGAGACTGATCCAGAAGACTCGTCTTCCAGAACCATGCAGCTCATGATAATATACAAACCTGGTTCTGTAAACAGAGTGAGCATGAGTAGCAGAGCCAGGGCGACACTGCCGTCATCAGTTTTACCGGCTTCTGAGAAAATATAAGCTTCCAACGGAAGATCTTCCCAATTTAGAAGGCCATGGGAATCATGCCTTCTTCCTCAGACTTTGGAATAGCCTCTTTTCAAGCTCATCTCTGTAGAGGCTACATAAAGATGTCCACAAGAGAAATGGCAGCTGTGGCAGGTTCTAAGGGAGTGTGCAGCCAGGAAATAAGGTCAATTTTAGGAGGAGTCTCTTAATAGAATTAGCATTAAACCAGTAAACTATTCATTTCATTTAAGGTTGTGGGTTCAAAGGTGAGAAAACAAGAAAAGACCACTAGCGATCAGAGAACATTTGTCCCATCCGCCTGTGGAATCTGGGGACCTGGAGAAGGCCAGATGGACAGTGAGAAATCTGTACACACACCTCCCCTTTTCAACAAAGGACTTGTATATCCCTTCCAGGTGCTGATCCATATCCATATCCACACCTGGACTGATGTCATTAAGCATCTGAGGCAATAGTCTCCAAAATGGGGCATCTACTCCTCAGGAAATGTGCATGACAGAAAAAGGAGGGGCAAGAAGAAAATATTGGATAAGTCATTTGTATTTGCTTTTATCATTTCCATTTTTGTGATATTTGTAAATTTAAAAATAAAACTATACTTTCTCATAGTGTTGGGTGCTCAAAAGCTCTTTACTTGATAAAGATGAGTGATAACAAAGATTAGAGCTATGGACTCTAAGGACATTCAAGTTAATAATATGCATTTGCAGTTTCAGGAACCTGACCACGTTCAACTCATTTGTGAAATTGGACTCCCCCACTCTGGGGGTCCCTGGGCTGTCTGTGCCCTCCACACGAACCCCTAGGAGCCCCTTCTCCCACTGAGATGCATCCAGTGCACAGCAGATGAGGCCCCAAGGATCAGAAACTGCTCTGAAGCTCTGACACAGCTTCATGGTTTCAGGATCATTAAGAAATCATTAGAAAGGAGGGATTGCTGGTTTAAATTAGAATGACACTGACAGACTTATAATTAATAGAAATGAAATTGGTAATTAAAATTATATCTTATTTCCCCCGGTGTGATCTCTATTTGCTACTTGGTTTAGTAAAAATAAAACCTTTTGATAGAATTTGTCAACCCCAAACAAATGTTAAGAAAGTAGAAAAACATTTTAAAAGCTTCACTTTCTAAGGATGACAAACTGCCTCACTCAGAGCTCATGTTTAAATTAGATTGTGTCTTGATTTTTAAAAAATATGTTTTTTAACTTTTTCATTGTCAGTTGTTATGGGCTGAATTGTGTCCACTCAAAATCCATATGTTGACATCCTAATACCTCAGAATGTGACTTTTTTTGGAGATGGGTCTTTTTTTTTTT
>NC_041223.1:18260032-18266944 GCF_002837175.3 Physeter macrocephalus | reverse complement strand
CAGGCTCCAGACGCGCAGACTCAGTAGTTGTGGCTCACGGGCCTAGTTGCTCCGTGGCATGTGGGATCCTCCCAGACCAGGGCTCGAACCCGTGTCCCCTGCATTAGCAGGCAGATTCTCAACCACTGCGCCACCAGGGAAGCCCCTGGAGATGGGTCCTTAAAGAGGTAACTGAGGTTAAATACTGTCATTGTGGTGAACTCTAATCCAGTCTGAGTGGCGTCCTTACAAGAAGAGGAGGTTAGGGCATAGATAAGTACAGAGAGAAGACCATGGGTAAACACAGAGGAAGATGACCATCTACAAGCCAAGGAGAGATGTCTAGCATAGATCCTTCCTTCATGGCCCTCAGAGGAAACCAACGCTGTTGACTCCTTGATCTCAGACTTGTAGACTCCAAAAATGTGAGAAAATAAATTTCTGTTGTTTAAGCCACCTAGTCAATTTAGGAATACCCAGTAAATTTTAGGGACACTAATTTCACCTCTTACTGAATTAACTTTCAGAACTATCAGAATTCAATGGTCCATAGATTAATTCTGTCTGTAAAAAGTTCGTCTCTACTATCAGCAGTTAACATATGACTTAAGATAGACTATTGAACATGTTAATAAATATGGCACATCTCGTTTGTTGAAATTTTTTATTCATCAAATTATCATCTGTGGTTCCAGTAGTGTACATCTTATCATAAATTTCACCTTCCTCTTAAAATTGATTCAGAATAATCTCTTTTTGCTCCAGTAAAAAACATTCAAATATGAAAGGAAATTGCACACTATATATGCTGTATACTCCAAAGTAAAGCATTCTTCAAGAGGTCTGAGGGCTTTCACATATACATTTAGCACTTTAGATGTAAATTCACTGACGAAATGAGCTTTAAATAGCTCCTCATGACTACAAATATAACTTTTGAAATATGAAGTTATTAATTGCCCTCCACCGCCTCTTGGAATCATAGAAGCTTTCCAAAAGTAGGTACAGATCACAATGAATTGTTGATGGTGTCCACCACGAATGCACTGAGGATGGTATCTTTCTAAGGGGGAAACACACAGTACATGTGTTTGAACCACACTAGTTGTCTCCTGTTATGTGCTGCATACTGATGGCTGAGCTTACATAGACGTTTCATTGTGACTCATGCTGTCACAACCAAGAGAAAAACAAGCACAAGAGCACTTGTTACAGACTTCAGGAATGACAAGCCCATTGTGCATAAGTCATATTCTAAAACCATCAAGGGTCAACTTGATGCCTTGATGAAGACTAAAATTAATTGGGTCACGTAATTAGAACATCCAGGCCTGGTATATACCACAGAGGTTGAATTAACCCAGTGGTTCCAGCTCCAAGATGCCATGATTTCCTTGGCTCTCTTCAGCTCCATGTATTGACTTCATTCCGGAGCTGGGAGCCAGATGACAGCAGCATCTCCCGGGCTCACATCTATTCACAAGCACACCCAGGGGCTTCAATAGGCTCTCTCCAGAAGAGTGAGGAAGAACTTTCCTAGTCCTAGAAAATACTTCATCACATCTCATTGGGTCATGTCCATCCCTGACCTAAACACAGTGATGGGGAATGGACCATTCTTAGACTAACTAGTTCCATCCCAAAGGATGGAGTCAGTCTTCCCTGAGGAAACTGAATGTATGAGATGTAGTGAAAAGTCCAAGACAATTGAGGCCCTGTTAAGAAGGAAGAAATAGGGAATTCCCTGTGGTCCTGTGGTTAGGACTCGGAGCTTTCACTGCTGGGGCCCGGGTTCAATCCCTGGTCACGGAATTAAGATCCCGCAAGTTGCACAGAGCAGCCAAAAAAAAAGAAAAAAAAAGAAATAGAGGAGCGTTGTAGGATTGGCAAATACTCTATACTACATGAGATCCCTTCTTTATAGAGGCAGCCCACATTGGTAGTTAAGAGCTCCACCTTTGGAGCTATACTGACTGGGTTATATCTCAACTCCTCTACTTACTAGCTCTATGACCTTTGGCAAGTCACTTAAACTGTGTATAGCTCAGTTTCTCATTTGTAAAACAAAAAGTAACAATAATGATGCTTCTTATAGGATTATTGGAGGACTGCATTAGTTAATATACATGAAGTACTTAGAATAGAACTCAGCGCATAATAAGCAACTGGTTTCCAAGATACAAAGTTCAAAATAAAGTTCAAGTGTAATTATGTTCTTTTAAAAAGCCAAACACATGAAAACACTTATGTCATCCAGGGATCACCAAAAGAGTTACTATTCAACGAATATTCTTGAAATACTTAAATCCAAGTAAACTCATTTTCCCATCTAGTCATCTTATGAGTTGTGATTAGAAAAGGACAATCACATGAACAGAGCTGTAAAGACACCATTATAAAAATGATACAGGGGGGCTTCCCTGGTGGCGCAGCGGTTGCGCGTCCGCCTGCCGATGCAGGGGAACCGGGCTCGCGCCCCGGTCCGGGAGGATCCCACATGCCGCGGAGCGGCTGGGCCCGTGAGCCATGGCCGCTGAGCCTGCGCGTCCGGAGCCTGTGCTCCGCAACAGGAGAGGCCACAGCAGAGGGAGGCCCGCATACCACAAAAAAAAAAAATTTTTTTTTAATAAAAAAAATTAAAAATAAAAAAAAAATTAAAAAAAATAAAAATGATACAATTACCAGGAACCCTATAATGACAGTCTCCCAAACAGAAGTATTGGGACAAAGACCATAGTGTTACTCAGTTATGCCTTCTTGGGGACTGTCCCTGATTGCCTCTAGCTGCAATTCCTGCCAAACTAGGTAGTAAGAAGGGTAGGGGTTGTCAGAAAGATACCGTCTCCACTGCATCTAACAACAGCATCCTTAAATTGGGCAGTGGCAATTTTTTTAAAAGCAAGGGAACACTTTGTTTCTAATATAAGACCCTACATAAAATGCCCAATGCATGAAACAAATATGAATGAGTTTTTTCTGGTAAAACGAGGAGTGGGGGATTGCAGAGTACTTCTAACCATGTAACTCTGCACAGGGCCAGAGAAGTGGATCTAAAACATTTAGATAAACACAAACAAACAAAAAAACTCCACAGCATCTTAATCCAAATGAACAAATTATTTTAATTAAGGTTTAGAGTTGTGTCTTGTGTGTGGTATGCTGGTATAATTTTGCTACGTTAGCCTACTGCTTTCCTGCTGTGTGCTTGAAATGTGAATGCTACTAAAAGTTGGGTGAGGTTTCTTATGAAGGCCTAAACTGTTTTCAAGTTGCTTTGGGGGGTGGTGAAGTCTGATGTCACAGAAGCTGGAGACTTCCTCGAAAGAGTCATAAAGGGTCAGGGACCAGGAGTGAAAGGACCACAGTTGGGATAGGGAAAATTCAGTGATTGCATTTACCACACCAGGCAGAGTAAACTCACAATTCCAATTTGACTTATCATTAAAGTGACCCATAATTTATTGCAAAATTGAGCTCGCTTCTGAGACTGAAAGGAGTTCAATTGCTAATTGCTCCAGGAAACAGGTGCAACTTGTGGATACCCTATCCATCACCACACCCTGCCCCAAGCACACCCTCACACCCTCATAGGTACCCACATCTCTTCATGACTCTCTTGATCTTTTCACTTGATCTGAACACCTTTGCATCCTCTTATGTCAATACTGAAATTGGACTCTGTACCACTAGAATGCTTTTTTTTCTGTAGTTAATACTATGGTCAATTATCAAGAGTTGTCTGAATGAATCATGGACCAAAAGCCTTTCTCTCAATAATAAAAAAGCTGGTCAAGCAATATATTCAATGATAGCTGTAAAAAGCTTCGTAAAATGAAGACATTCTGAGGTCAAATAGAATTTGCGTTCTCCAGAATAAGCACTTGGAAATCTCTGCACTCAGATTCAGGCTTTCAGAGAATGGAGACTAAGATGTTGGACCATCTATTAAACTCATTAAATTATACCCAAGCCTCTTTGGCTCAGCGGACCCTGAATGCATGGCTTTGCTTGATTGCTTTACAGAAACTCTTGACACTTATTTAGTTATATAATAAGTGTGATTTGGGGTGGGGGGATGCCTTTGATATTGCTTCCATGAGAAATTTTCATTTTTTTTTCCCCAAACAACAACAAAAGTCCATTTATTGAGAATTTTTATTTTATTTACTCTATTGTTCACTGCCTAAAATCTCAGGTTTACATGGTGGAGCAAAGCCCCCATAGTTTCCAGAACTTTGGGTTTCAAGTTGCAGTGTTCTTTTTGCCATACTTATGAGGAAATATAATCTAATTATTTTAGCCGGGGTAAATTGCAAATTACTTCATAAAATTAAGGATTCCCTAACTTTGATAAGACTTAAATTTTACAATGGATCTTTGCATGTGTTATTTCAATTTTTACAACAAGCCCATGATACGGGTCACTTTTATGTCATTTTAGGGCTGAGAAAAATGAAGCTCCAATGGACTGAGCAGCTTGCCCCAGATTACATAGTCTGCAAATGTCAGAGCTAGACTTGCACCCAATGGATCTGTATCCACTTCACTCTCACAACACCACCATGGCCTCCTAACACTCAAGATATATGACAACACCTGGATTCTGAATGAGTGGATCCACTTAGACTCACAAAATAGAAGTCCCCCCCTAATCTCTGGATTAGGCTCAAACTACAAACTATTATCCTCTCCCTAATTCTTCTGTCTCTTCTTTCCTTTGAATTATATCATTTTCTCTGGCATTTTCTTGACTACTCCACAGCAGTATAAAGGAGTCCCATCTGGATGTCATCAATTTGGGAAATTTCAGCCTACAATGCATATCTTCTAGCTTGGGGAAGCCCTCATAGACAATTAAACACGTTCAAAAAAAAAAAATCTATTTAGAGAGAAAACTCCTTTCACTATGTAACCCTTTCCTCTGCAACACTTTTTCTAAAGGAACTTAGCACATTCAGAGTCCCTTGCATAAAAGTTTCTTTTGGTTGTCTATTTTTCTCCAAAACAAAGGACACAGTGCAATGTTATAGTGGCTCTTCAGCAATACATTAATTCAGTCAGTCTGTGGTATTATTAATCTTGATAGTTTCGTGTATTTCAAACATCATCTGCATCAGAATAACCTGGAAATTTGCTTAAAATGCAATTCTTGGGCTCAATTCAAGATTTAACAAATCAAAATATCTGGCAGAGGAGCTGTGGAATCTGCATTTTAAACGTAGACCCAGGGAGTTCCCTGGTGGCCTAGTGGTTAAGATTCTGGGCTTTCACTGCCATGGCCCAGGTTCAGTCTCTGGTTGGGGAAGTGAGATCCCGCAAGCCGTACTGCATGGCCAAAAAACCCCCAAAAAACAACAACAGAAAATAGACCTGAGTGATTCTCGGGTCAGAGTCTGAGAACTGCTGTCTAAGGAGCCATGCAGGTACAAGGTGCAGCCACCACAGACTTCTCCTAGAGCTTGGAAATCATGGCACCGAGGCTCAGACCTTCTGAGGAAGGTGACTGGGTTGTTGGACCATGCATTAAACTCATTACAGCTGGCGAGCCTCAGTGGGATTACAGTTCAAATCCAATGGGCAGAGGAGGAAACTGAGGCCACAGAGGATAAGTAATTAAGGAAAAGTTTTTTCCAATATTATTCACAGTGCCAAACCAAACAACCATTCAAGTGTCTGCTGTTTTTAAATCTCTGTGGGTCCTCGGCACTCCTCCCAGGCAGTCTCCCACCACATCTCATATTATACATACTTGTATCTTACAAATGTTGAGTTGTTTTTTTTTTTTTTTTTTTTTTTTTTTTTTGTGGTATGCGGGCCTCCCTCTGTTGTGGCCTCTCCCGTTGCGGAGCACAGGCTCCGGACGCGCAGGCACAGCGGCCATGGCTCACGGGCCCAGCCGCTCCGCGGCACGTGGGATCCTCCCAGACCAGGGCGCGAACCCGGTTCCCCTGCATCGGCAGGCGGACGCGCAACCACTGCGCCACCAGGGAAGCCCTCAAATGTTGAGTTTAGATGCAGATGATTAATTGACATAATTTTGTATTCTATAGATATTTAGTCAAACATTTGTTAAAATTTATTAATTTGATTCAGCAGTTTTCCTTCAAGATATGAAATCTCTCTTTTTAAAATCACAAACATTTCATGGTACCATGAAAAGGTTAAAGGCCCCAGGCACTGTGCTTATGGTGTCCAATGGATTAAAGAGCCCTGGCAGCCTGTATGACCTTGCAGACCAGCCGTTTACTACAGGGTAACTGGCTGGCAGGCTGCGTCTTACAGACCAGTTCTCAAATTTTCAGTTTCAGAAATGGCTTAATCAGGGCTTCCCTGGTGGCGCAGTGGTTGGGAGTCCGCCTGCCGATGCAGGGGACGCGGGTTCGCGACCCGGTCCGGGAGGATCCCGCATGCCTCGGAGCGGCTGGGCCCGTGAGCCATGGCCGCTGAGCCTGCGCGTCCGGAGCCTGTGCTCCGCAACGGGAGAGGCCACAGCAGTGAGAGGCCCGCGTACCGGGAAAAAAAAAAAAAAAAAAAAGAAATGGCTTAATCAATTCACGTAAAAGTGATCAGGCAAATGATATTGACAAGAGATGGAGTGGTAAACCAGAAACACGATGGGATAATTTACAATGAAAAACACAATAATCAATCATTTCCAATGTTCATGTCATCATTGTGGCATATAATCATCTCTGGAGGGAAAATGACTAAAGTAACTTAAGTATGGGAGTCAGACTATGAGTCATTCCTATATATCTGAGACTGAAGCATATTTGTCTCTTTGGTTACCTCTCTCTACTAAGGAGTATCTGGCTGTATTGGTCATCTAGGATAACACTTGCCAACATTTTACTTGGTAATCCTGGGCTGTATAATGAGCGTACGGTTAGTTGTATACAAACCTAAAAAACTCTCTTCCAAAGTGGGTGCACA
>NC_041223.1:18244900-18259956 GCF_002837175.3 Physeter macrocephalus | reverse complement strand
GCGAGCGGCTGGGCCCGTGAGCCATGGCCGCTGGGCCTGCGCGTCCGGAGCCTGTGCTCCGCAGCGGGAGAGGCCGCAGCGGAGGGAGGCCCGCATACCACAAAAACAAAACAAAACAAAACAAAGTGGGTGCACAACTTTGCCTTTCTCTCAGCAGTGTATGACAGTTCCAGTTATTCCAAATCCTTGTCAGCCCTTGGTATTGTCAGTTTTTAAAAAAATTATAGCCATTCTAGTAGGTGTATGACAGAAGCTCATTTTTATTTTAATTTGCATGTCACTAATGAGATTATCTTTTCATGTGCTTATCTGCCATTTGTATCTCTCCTGTTGTGAACTCAAATCTTTTGCTCATATTTGCCCAGTATTTTGTGGTGTTCAACAAGCACATTCTGTAGTTTTGCTAGATCTATTCCTAAATTTTTCTTTTTTGATTTTTGGAGCTATTGTAAATGGTACTTTAAAAAAAGTTTTCAGTACATTTCTACTATATAGAAAGATGATTCAGTTATGTGTGTGCTGACCTGGTATCTTATCCTGTGACTTCCCATGTGAGTACTAGAAATGTTTTTGTACATTCCTTGAGATTTTTAGTGTAGACAATCATGCCTTGTGCAAATAGAGACAGTTTTATTTCTTATTTTTCAATCGGTATGCTACCTTCCTATGTCTATCTGTCTGTCTATCTATCTATCTATCTATCTATCTGTCTATATCTAATCTGTCTTGCCTTATTGTACTGGCTAAGACTTCCAGTACTATGGTCAATAGGAATGGTAAGAGTGGCCATCCCTGCCTTGCTCTTGATTACTTTATTTTTTCAGTTTTAAAATTTCAACTTGGTCCTTCTTTATATCTTCTGTTTCCTTGTTGAGGTTATTTTTCCGTTTGTTTCCAGAATGTTCACAATAGCTGGTTGGGATATTTGTATAGTAGCTGCTTTCAAGTCTTCCTCAGATCCTTCCAACATCTGTGTCACGTTAGCATTGGCATCTGTTGATTTTCCTTCCCTGTGAAAGTTGAAATTGTCTTGCTTCTTCACATATTGAACAATTTTAGGCTGTGTCCTGGATATTTTTAATATTATGTTACAAGACTCTATGTCTCATTTAAATCCTGTGGAGAATGTTGACATTTTTGTGTCAGTAGGCAGTTGACCTGGTTACGTTCAGGCCGCAGGGTCCAACCTGCTTTCTGTGGATGGGTTCTAATGTCAGCTCCATTTTCAAAGTCTTTACAGTTCTATTCACATTATCCCATTTGTATGCCGCCTGATTGTTATTTGGAGACACGAGAGTGATTGAATGAAGTGAAGAAAAAGAAATGGGTATTTCTGTACTCCTTCTGCTCCTTGAGGCAGAAGTATAAGTTTTCTTCTGAAGATGTGCCATCTGGTCCTCAGTTCCCAATTCTGGATTTCATGCTGCATTGCCTTCAGGCTGGAAGATACCAGAGGAAAAACGGTGAATTAACTGCTTTTTCAGTGGTACCTAGAATTCTGGTCTTCTTCTCCAACTTGCCTAGTACTATTTACTTTTCAGAGTCCTCAAATAGATTTTCCATGCATTTTCACAGTTTTTATAGTTGCATGTAGCAGAGGAGAGAGAGTGGCATGTACTTATTCCATTTTGCTTGGAACTGGGATCCTCTTTGCCTTTCTACATCCATTGACTTTTTTAACAGCTTTATTGATATATAACTTGCATACCATAAAATTCACCAATTTAAAGTGTACAATTCAATGATTTTTTGTATATTTGCAGAGTTGTGTAACCACCACCACAATCAATTTTAGAATAGTTTCATCATCCCCCAAAGAAATCCCATATCCATTAGCAGTTATTTCCCATGTCCTCAATCTTTCCAGGCCTAGTCCTAGGCAATCTACATTCTGCTTCTATAAATTTTCCTATTCTGAATATTTCATATAAATGTAATCATTCAATATAATCTTTTGTTATTGGCTTCTTTCATTATCATAATATTTTCAAGAGTCATCCATGTTGTAGCATATATTGGTACATCATTTTTTTATTGCTGGGTAATTTTCTATTGTAGGGATATAAGCCCTTTTATTTATGCATTCATCACTTCGTGGATATTTAGGTTGTTTCTACTTATTTGTTATTACAAATAATGCTGCTATGAGCATTCCTGTACAACTTTTCAGGTAAACATATATTTTAATTTCTCTTGGGTATATACCTATGAGTGGAACTGCTGGATCATATGGTAATCCTATGTTAATATTTTGAAAAACTCCCAAACTCATTTCCAAAGCAAGTGCATTATTTTACAACCTCATTAGCATCATGTAAGTGTGCCAGTTTCTGCACGTCCTCACCAACACTTGTTAGCATCTACCTTTTAAAACAATTGTAGCCATAGTTTTGGGTATAAAGTTGTATATCATTGTTGTTTTTATTCTCATTTCCCTGATGGCCAGTGGTTTCTTTTGTTGAGGATATTTTCATGTCATCATACACCTTAAGAAATTTCTGTTCAAATCTTTTGCTCATTGTCACTTGTCTTTTTATTATTGTGAGCATTCTTTATATATTCTAGATACAAATCCTTTATCAGATAAGTGACTAGTAATTTTTTTCCCCATTCTATAGGTTGTATTTTCATTTTTGTGGTGTCCTTTGAAGCACAAAAAAATTTTAGTTTTGATGAACTTACCTATTTTTTCTTCAGTTGCTTGTACTTTTAATGTCATATCTAAGATAACATTACCTAACCTAAGGTCATGAAGCACTTACATCTATGTTTCATTCTAAGACTATAAAGTTTTAGCTCTTCCACTGAGGCCTTTGAACCATTTTGAGTTAATTTTTGTATATGTTATAAAGTAGGAGTCCAATTTTATTTATTTGCATATGATATCCAGTTGTTGCAGCACTATTTGTTGAAAAGATTATTTTCCCCCACATTGAATGGTCTTGGCATCCTTGCCAAAGTAAATGTGAGGATTTATTTCTGTACTCTCAATTCTATTCCATTGATCTATTCTATCCTTCTGAGTCTACCCTTATGCTAGTACCACCCTGTCTTTATTACTGTAACATTGTAATCAGTTTTGAAATCAGGAAATGAGAGTTCTCCAATGTTGTTCTTTTTCAATACTTTTTGGTCTATTTTAGGTCCCTTGAATTTACACACAAATTTTGGGATCACCTTGTTAATTTCTGCTAAAAAAAGCCAGCCATAATTTTGTTTGCATTGAATCCATAGATCGATTTAGGGAATATTGCCACTTTAACTGCATTAAGTCTTCTGAACAAAAACTTGGGATGTCTTTCCACTTATTTAGGTCTTCTTTAATTTCTTCAAGCAATGTTTTATAGTTTTCAGAGTTTTATAGTTTTGCATTTCTTTTGTTAAATTTATTCCTAAGTATTTTTTTATGCTATTGTAAACGGGACTTTTCTTCTTACTTTCATTTTTGCATGGTTCCATTGAATTTTAACTTCAAGCACTATATTTTTAATTCTTGAAAGTCCTGTTTATATATATATTTTTTCATATTGATCTAATCATTCATGCTTTAATATCTTTTTTTTAACATAATAAAAGATCAGATCTGGAACCATCAGATACAGAATTTACTCTGTATCTGATTATTTCAATATCTGAAGTCACTTCAAGTATGTTTTTCTCACTTGTTTTCTTGTCATGTGATGAATGTGTCTCTTGTGGAGATTTCTCTCCTCCTTTGATTAGTTCCTTGGAACTTTAATTGCAGGAATGATGTAAGGCTTGGTTTGAAAGTGTTCAGAGAGCATGTGGTTTGCTTCTGCTATATCTTTGGGGACACTGCCAACCCTTGATCACTTGGAAATAAATTTTACCACACAGGAAGTATGTATTCTTATACCACACCTACCTGAATATTAGGAATCTTCTGGGGCAACCTGTGTTTCCTCTGACACTCAGAGTCAAATTTGAGATAAGTTTGCTAGCTCTCTCCCTTCAAATGGTGACGGTTTTCTATTTTACCCTATTATTGAGGTTAACATCCTTTATAAGTTCTAGCTTTATGTGATCAAAAAGTATTGAAAAAGACTTGTCCAAATCCCCCTCTGCTCAAAGCTCCAGATTTTGTATGTGGCTCTTTAAATCCCAAGTTCTTGGCCCCCAGGGATTGGCAAATACCACGGACAAACACCTGATTCCAGCACTTACATGCCACTCTAAATTCACACTTTCTTATCATTTTTGCCCTTCTTAATATTTGTACTTTTCTGCCAGCTCAACCATGCATTATAAAATACTTAAAACTATACAGCAATTTTCCTTTCTTCTGAACATGTAGTCTGCAATATTGGCTGCAATGGAATTTAATTAATGTCTTTTTAATTTCACTCCAGTGAAGGTAGGGAATTTGATTCTGGTTCTAGCCACGGTGACCTTTGGTTAGTCTTTCATTCTCTCTGTGCCTCCATCTATGAAAAATGAGGAGGTTGGGCTAAATTCTCTTTACGGACCCTTTCAGCTGGAAATGTCCATGACTCTTAGATGCAATAACTCCTAATTGTACAGGAACTTCAGTAGTTATTAATCACATCCAAGGAGTTATTACATCAGCAGGGATGAGATTGTTCCACTCAAAAGTACAGTTTTTCTCTGACCTGAGTGGCTCACTCCTTTTCTCTCGGACAGTGGGAGTTCTCCTTATATTGGGGCCTGCACACCTGATTGATTACTATTGTAATTCCACTTTAAAATATTAGAAGAGTAAAACAAAATACACCAAAGTAAAAATTTGGTTTTTTTCTTCCCTTGGATTTTAATAGTACCCATAAGAGGTAAAATAACAATGTTTTATCCGTGAAAGTAAGACATTCCATAACTACTGTTCATGCCGTTAAAATTTTTTTAAGATATGGTTTGGATTTCTTTAAAAGTGTTGGCCCTAGAAATTCTCCTAAAATTTCAGAGATAACTATATATTTGGCAGCTTCAGCACTTTCAAAGCCCTTCAGAAAAACAAGCCATAAATCGGCAGCAGGCATGGAAAAGGAAAAATCTTCTTGAAGCAAACTGTTTACTACTAAAAACCCATGAATCGTAGAGAACAATATAAACCAAAAGTGAGTTTTCCTTCTGCCATTTGAAGTTGCAGGAGCACCTCTGTGGCCTTGAGGCGATGAAATGCACTGAGACAGTACAAAATACATTATTCAGTTGCTTGCTACATAATGTGATTTAAATTGTTTTTCCTTCCATTATCCTCCGCTCGTGGGCACTTAAGTTGAGGCAGATTTATGAGTATTTCATAATTAACAAGTGTTCTTCTCCCGCAAAGAAAGCAGCCTAATTTGGGGGGAGGGGGGAGTCTTTCTGTCCCCACTGAGCTTCTCCATCAACACCTTTGCTTCCCTCCAGTCTGTGACTCCCGTTAACTTGAAAAGCAAATTAGAATCTAGTCTCTTTAACTGTACTTACTTCATTCAAATCAAAAGGCATTTAATTAGTTTGCTTCTAGGATACATTAGTGCAATAACAGCGTCTAGTGTAAACAGTATAACAGGAAGGTCTAAGACGACGTGGGTTCAGAAACAGACTTTGAATCTGAATTATGGTCAATGCCTAAAGGCCATTCCGGACAAAGTCTATGAGTCTAAGCTACATTCGTAAGACTGTCACCCATTTATAAAGCCTTAAAAGACCCATTTGGCCATGTTTGGCGTGGTAATGGCTCAGTCCCATGACAAAAGTAAAAGTTTGAAAGTTCTCTCCTCCAAGGTGGTTTTGGCAGTCTGTTTATTTTCAACAAATATGAGGAGCTCCTGAAGGAAGTGATTTATCTACTTTTCCTACCCTGCTTCCAATTTGCCCACGCCTGGTACTCCAGGCCCCAAGGTCCCCTTGTTGTGCTGGCAGGGACACACCTGCAAAGTGTGAGAAGGAGATGCAGAGGGCTTCTGACTGTCGTGATGTTGCTGTGCTCTGTTCCCACACCTCGTGGTCACTTGGGAGGAAGCCCGTGGGCATTTCTTAAATTCCTCCTCTCTTTGCCCAGCTTTAGAAGCATGATATACATCCTGCTGTGTGTTTCACTGGATGGTTTAGTGATACAGAAACCAAGAAAAGAAAGTATTTCCAGAGAAGGGAGTGGATAACTACATTGAATGCTGCTGAGAGAGCAGAGAAGAGCCCTTTGGATTTGACAACATGGATGAAGTCATTGGTGACCTTTCAGGAGGGTAGAGGGGAAAAACATTTGACTGGTAGGAGCTAAGGAGAGATGGAAAGTGGAGACCACGTGTAAAGATAACTCTGGTAATTCTTCTGTAAAGAATAACAGGAACTAGTGATGTACCCAGAGAGGATCGCGGGGGTCAAGGAAGTGTTCCTAAGAAGGGAAATATCAGAGAAGTTTGTGTGCAGATGAGAATAATCCAGTGGATATTAACAATGTATTTCCTTTTCTAGGAACTTAGCCTAAGAATATAATCAGAAATGTGAACAAAGAGGAATGTACAAAAATGTTCATTTTATGTCTATTTAAATTAGTGAAAAAAAATTGTATAAGTACATATAAAAGTGGGAAAGAAATGTGACAAAATGTCAACAGCAGTTATCCATGGTTGATGAAATTATGAATAAGTACTATTTTCTCCTTCATCGCCTATTTTCTAAATTTTCAATGTGAGTACATATTTCTCTTAAAATAAGTTTAAGAAAAACATTTTCTTCTTAAACATGTGAATGTGTCAAAAGCCCCATTAGATATGTGCAGATATTATTCCTCATGATAACATCTCCTAAACACAGTCTGATTAAGGAAAAGGAAATTCTTATTTGCGATGAGAGCACAGAATAGCTAGAAAAGACATATGTTTATAAGAATTTCAAATGTTTTTATATTCTCCATTTTAAGGCGAGAATATTTATTTCCAAACCTAACATATAATTTTAAAGGTGGAAAAATAAAACTTGCAGGTAATATTTATTTTTACAAAAAGGGAACTGCTTACCTTCTACTAGACCTGCAAGCATTCCATATGAATACACAATTCAATCAAATGGATTTATGTGCATTTACAAAAATTGCATTAAGTGTATAAATTGTGATCAAATTAAATGCCTCTTGGTAAGTTAAGTGTGTAAACCAAATGTTTAAGAAATACTTCTGTTAATATCTTAAGTGTAATAATTCTACCATGTGCAGGTTGTCCAGCTTAAAACTCATAATTAGAATCTAGTCAAGCAGATGACAAAACAGATGCCTAGGATACCAATGTGTAATTTATCCTTGTATATAATTAATTTATGATACACTCTGCTTTGAAAATTTTGGAATAAGCCCATATATATTGCAAAAAGTCATTTCTATTGTAAGTGGTTTCACAAACAACACAATTTTATATTTAATTTAATTTTCATTATTATCTTCTGGAACAACTGTTTTTTTCCCTGAAATATTAAAGAAGAAAGACGTTATATTAGGTATATAATTTACAACAGCAGCAGGATCTGCTACTTTATTTATTATAAGGTATTATTTATTTTCTTGTATTTTAAAAAATTCACAAGACATTGAATTCATTAGTGAAATATTTTTCCCGTCTTCAAAGCACTGACTTTATTTTTGAAATTGCGGTTATGTCCAAATGTATAACATGTATCCTTTATTTTTATGAGCATTAATTTCAAGTATGATAGCTAAAAACCAAACAAATATCTTTATAATGTAAAAACAAAATCTGAAACATTTCAAAAGACTGCTATAAAGAAATAACACAATAGACTGTGACCTTATTCATACTGCTTGACTACCAACCACCCGGAAGGTCTCACTGAACCTTAAGCTCCTTCTTATATCTTTAATAATAATCACAATCATTTTTTGAATGTTAGGAGGTTCACTGTGGCTCCACAGAAATGCTGATGGTACATGGAGAGGCCATTTATCTCCATCGCTACTACATTTCTTCCCTTCTGTGAGGTTTCTAGTTTTTACTTTATTTTGACATTTCTTTTGAGTTTGACACTGTCCATTGGTTTGCTCTCTGCATCTCAACGTCTTTCTTCAATTATGGAAGACCTACCCTTGGCAAGGTTTTATGCCATTGTTTTTACACAGATGCCTTTGGAAAGTTTTTAAATATCAGATTATTTCAGGAGCTTTGATAATTTTTGATCAAGGATCGATTATATGTTAATGAAATGCAGTGAAAAGAACATATAATTTGGAACTGTGAGACAGTGGGGTTGATAATCCTTTGTCTGACGCTTAATAGTTATGTGACTAGAAATAACCCACAGCCTTTCTGAGCTCTGGTTTCCACATCTTAAAATGATAAAAATAGTTATTTCAAGGCTTATAGTGAATGAGGTGCACAAAAGATAAAGTGCTTTGTACAGTGAAATACTAACGCTATTGTTATTTTAAGACTGTAATCGTTCTGACTTTGTCTTCCTTTACTCCTAGTTGTCTCCAAGGCTTTCCACATCTATAATTGAATCTGCTATTTTCTCTTTGTTAAAATTAAAGTTTATGCTAAAACCTAAATGCAACCATGCTCTGGAGCCCACAAATTAGCACATTATTCTTTCCCAGTTTATCTATAGGGCACAGGCACGGTTCTAGGCAGAGGAGCATGCAATGCGGCATGCTAAACTTTAAACAATGGAATGACAGAGATAAATTAGAAAACTGTCAGGAAGAGCTAGTAAGAACGAGACGAATTTTCATTTTATTTCAAAGTTCTTTGAGGCTGCTCTAATCATTCTGCTACAAATCTGTAAACACAATAGACAATGAATGTTTCCAAATAAAATAATCCAAAGGAATAGGCCAAGAGAGCCAGATAACTGAGAGGCTTTAGAAGTCCCAACAGCTAAGTGTCTTTGAATTCTACTATTGTACACATTTCCAAATGATTGGAGTAATATACATTACTCCATTATGGGCATATAATGAAAGTATTCTCTTTACCAAGAAATTGCAGAAATTATGCAAGCTCTTTAACATAAGCTTGCTAGGTGTAGAAGTGCCTTATGGATTTTTCCACCATGTATGTCTTTACTGATCTTTCTTTACTGAGCTTTCTAAGAACATCTACCACTGCTCATCATTTCTGCATTCATACCAAAAATATTCATTAAACACCTATCATATGCCAAGCAGTGTTCTAGGCACTAAGTATGAGCACACAAAACAGCCACTACCCTACCCCCAATCTCTGCTGTCATTGAAACTACAGTAGCTATTATGTTAGATAATAATAAGTTCCAGGGAGAAAAATAAAATCAGGGTGGAGAGTAAACTGTGCATGAGAGGGAGAATTTTTGTTTATTTATTTGCTTGTTTGTTTGGTACTTTAGTGAGGGTGGCCAGAAAAAGTACACTTGAGAAAAGATGAAGGAGGTAGTGAGGGAGTAGGCTCGGCAGATGAAGTGGGGAAGAGTCTTCCAGATGGAGGGAGCAGCAAGTGTTAAAGTTCTGAGGTCAAGTGTGTTTGCCTGGCACATTTGAGCATCAGCAAGGAGATGAGTGTCCTGGAGTGGAGTAAGTAAGTGGGAAGGTTGCTGGAGCCATACCTGTATCCTGTAGGGCTTAACAGAACATCGTAAGGTCATTGGTTTCTCTTCTGAGAGAAAAGATGAACAAACATGGAGGGCACCAAGCAGAGGAGTGACATGGCCTGACTTAATCTGAACAGGATCACTCTGGCTGGTGTGTGGGAATAGACGGGAGGAGAGCAGGGGCCAAAGCAAGGGGAACAGTTAGAAGGCTATTGCAAGAAGTGATGAAAGGCCTGGACCAGGCTAGCGATTCTGAGATTACCTGAAAGCGTCATCACAATCATCCAAGATGGTGGACAGAGAGGACAGTAGACATTCAATTCAGAAATGCCTATATTTATAATATAGGAAGAAGAAGAGGAATTCACGGAGAAAACCAGACATACTCTCAGCGTTCCAAGAGGTCTGAGTCTCTGCTAGACTTCTAAAGCAGGAAGAAGGACCAAGAAGTTATTATATCCTCATGAGGCAGCAAGGCAAAAATGTCTGCTCTCATCACTTATGTTCAGTATTGTGCTAGATGCCCTACCCAGAGTAATAACACTAGAAAAAGAAACAAAAGACATACCATTTGGAAAAGAAAAATGAAACTTTTTTTATTCTCAGATAACATGACCATTTATGTAAAAAATCCAAGGGAAACTACCACACACACACACACACACACACACAGATTACTAGAACTAATATGTGAGTTTAGCAAGGTTACAGGATACAAGATCAATATAAAAAATAGTCATATTTCTTTATAATATTAATGAATGATTAGAAACTGAAATTTTAAAAAACATCTACAATAACAATGCAAATATGAAATAATTAGATAAAATTTTACAAAAATTTGCAAAAGACCTGTACATTGAGAACTACAAAGACAGTGATAATGAAGATTTTTTAAAAATAGAAATAAATGGAGAGATACATCCTGCTCATAAATTTAGACTCAATATTTGTAACATGTCAAATTTTCCCAAGTTAATCTATACATTCAAGGAAATACAGCTGGCTTTAGGAGGAGGAGGAATAGAAACTGATAAACTCATTCTAGCATTTCAGCGGAACTACAAGGAACTAGAATAACCATAACAACTTTGAAAAAGAAGAACGAAATTGGGGCATTTATACTACCTGATTTCAAGACTTGCTGTAAAGCAACAGTAAAGGCAGTTTGGTATTGGCATAGATATAGACATATAAGTCAATGAAATAGAATAGATAGTTCAGAAATAGATTCACACATAATTGACCAATTGGTTTTCTTTTTCTTTTTAACATAAACATATCTTTATTTGCCCTCAATATTATTTTTATTGAGTTATAACTGACATACATTATATCAGTTTCAGATGTACAACATGATGATTCAATATTTGTACATATTATGAAATGATCGCTACAATAAATCTAGTTAACATCCACAGCATACATAGTTGCAGAACATTTTCTGTTGTTGAGAACATTTAAGACGTACCCTCTTAGCAACTCCTAAATATGCAATACAGTATTATCAACTATAGCTGTCATGCTATACATTACATCCCCAAGATTTATTTACTTATTTTATAACTGGAAGTTTGTACCTTTTGACCCCCTTTGCCCGCTCCCCTGCCTCTCATCTCTGACAACCACTAATCTGTTCTCTGTGTGAATGAGCTTGTTGGTTTGTGTATTTGTTCTTAGTTTTCACATATAAGTAAGATCGTATGGTATTTGTCTTTCTCTGTCTGACTTAGTTTGCATAATGCCCTCTAGGTGCCCAACTGATTTTCAACAAAGATGCCATGGAGAAAGGATAATCTTTTCAATAAATGGTATTGGCAAAGCTGATTATTTATATGTAAAAATGATGAACTTTGACCTTTACCTCAGACCACATACAAAAATTAACTTGAAATGGATCATAGATCCAAGTGTAAAAGTGGCAACTACAAAACTTCTAGAAGAAAACGGAGGAGAAAACCTTATTGACCTTTCATTTTGCAAAAATTTCTTAAAGAAAACACAGAAAGTATGAACCCTGAAAGAACAAATTGATAAACTGAACGTAATTTAAGGATTTTGTCCTTTAAAGGACAATGTGAAGAAAATGAAAAGGCAAGCCACATACGGAGAGAAATTATTTGCAAAGCATATATCTGATTAAAATAAAACTATGCAGATTCATAAAGAACACTTGCTACTCAATATTAAAACAACTTTGATAACATAAAACAGGCAAAAAGTTGACACTTCACCAAAGATAAAATTACCAGATATAAGTACCAGAAAAGATGGTCAATGTCATTAGTTATTAGAGAAATGCAAATTAAAACCACAGTGAGATACCACTGCATATAAAATTGAATCGCTAAAATGAAAGGAACTGACAATGACAAACGTTGTAGAACATGAGTAGCAAATCAGGCTCTCCTCCATCACAAGTGGAATGTAAAGTTATATGGTCACTTTAGAAGGCAGTTCCTTATAGCCACTATCCGACCCAGCAATTCCCTTCCAGGTATTTATCCAAAAAGAAATGAAAGCATAGCATCAATCCACACAGAGATTTGTGCTCAAATGTTCATGGCAGCAATATTCATGAAAACCAGGAACTGGAAAGAACCCAAAACGTCCATCAATCGTTCAATGGACAAATGGCGGTACAT
The DNA here is from genome assembly GCF_002837175.3 of Physeter macrocephalus. NCBI lineage: Eukaryota > Metazoa > Chordata > Mammalia > Artiodactyla > Physeteridae > Physeter > Physeter macrocephalus. The sequence goes on along the minus strand of NC_041223.1, from coordinate 18,247,774 downwards.
TCTTAATGATAAATTACTACTCAATAATAAAAAGGCACTAATTACAGGTTCACACCACATGGTTGAATCTCAACACATTTTGCTAAGTGAAAGAAGTCACTCACAGAAGACCACATATTTCGAATTCCATTCATAAGAAATTTTACAAAATGCAGAATCCATGATATAAAGCACATCCGGGGTTGCCTGGAGCTGGGATAGGAGTAGGGATTGACTGTAAAAGGGAAAGAGGAACTTCGGGGTGAGAGAAATGTTCTGTATCTTAATTGTTCTGCTGGTTCAGGGTGGTATGTGTATGACAAAACTCATAGAACCATACAATTAGAATGAGTGAATGTCACTGGATATAAATTGTACCTAATTAAAGCTAATTTAAAAATTTAAACAGAAAGGAAATCCCACAAATGTACAAAAGAAGGTGGCAAAAGTTGGACTAAACGATATTCCTTATCACAATAAATCATTCTATCTTTCCCCCCTACTACAGCAATACTAAAAGCAGAATCTTAGCTTGGGTGAAGAAATTTAAAGGTATTAATGTTTCCTCTATTCATTAAACAATTATTTGTCACAAGGTTTATTGAAAATTAATTGCTGACCAAGAAGGCAAGCCAGGACTTTGAGTTTGGGGCTCTCTTGATCAAAGAGGGGATATGGCAAAGGAAATGGTGGGAAGAGGTAGGATGGGAAACATATTTGTTTGGTGGCAGATGCTCGCAGTGGTGAAGACCCGCCACCCTCTGGAATGCCAGGAAGTGGTGGTGAACCTCATTTGGAGATTTTGTATTTAGCTGGGGCCTGAGCACACCCGGGCTGAGCTTGGCTTTACAGATGTCACCTTCAGATGGCTCCCAGGAGCCTGGACGAGGACACGCAGCCAGGGTGGACTGAAGGCTGTAGTTTTTCTCCAGTTTCTTGGCGTGCAGAAGCCTCAGTGTTCTTGCACCTGGACTTGGGAGATGAGAGCATGGTGAAAAATGTTTTAATCCTTCCTGCTACCTCTGGCTCATGGGGGTGGCCAGATTTGATTTAATTTTGAGAAACAAAGGAATGGATATTTCATGCTCTTGGAAATTGTGGAGCAATTCCTACCTGTTGTACATTTACAGATACCTACTGCATCCCTGGGATGCTGGATAAAGACTAAAAATGGATAATAATAAATAGCCCCCCACCTCCATCCTCAAGAAGCTCAAAGCTGATGGGGAATACAGCTGCATAAATAGATAATGTACAGCACAGTGATAGAGATTACTATGGGGTACTGTGGGAACACAAAATAACAGGGGTTCCCTTCTGTGGCTACACTTTTTTTTAAATTTAATTTTATTTATTTTTTTATACAGCAGTTTCTTATTAGTTATCTATTTTATACATATTAGTGTATATATGTCAATCCCAATCTCCCAATTCATCCCCCCGACTTTCCCCCCTTGGTGTCCATACGTTTGTTCTCTACATCTGTGTCTCTATTTCTGCCCTGCAAACTGGTTCATCTGTACCATTTTCTAGGTTCCACATATATGTGTTAATATATGATATTTCTTTTTCTCTTTCTGATTTACTTCACTCTGTATGACAGTCTCTAGATCCATCCACATCTCTACAACATCTTCTTTATCCATTCATCTGTTGATGGGCATTTAGGTTGCTTCCATGACCTGGCTATTGTAAATAGTGCTGCAATGAACACTGGGGTGCATGTGTCTTTTTGAATTATGGTTTTCTCTGGGTATATGCCTAGTAGTGGGTGTGGCTACACTTAAAATTATGTATTGCTTTTTAAATTTTTATTTATTATTATTATTATTATCATTTTTGGCCCTGCGGCATGTGGGATCTCAGTTCCCCGACCAGAGATTGAACCCGTGCCCCCTGCAATGGGAGCTTGGCGTCTTAACACTGGACCTCCAGGGACGTCCCTGTGGCTAGCCTTTAAAAGCAGGAGGGACCCCGGCCTAAATTTTGGTTCAGATGTCAAGACTGATAATGCCACACACACACGTTGAGGGGGTATGAAAAAGTTTATTACTTTCATAATTGAGCTCTCTGGGGAGGGGAGGGGAGGGGAGGCTAGGGGAGGCTCCTCTACCAGATCGGAAATGGCTTGAGAGAGGAAGGAAAGGAAACTAACTCCGGGTTTTTATTGTGACTGAGGGTTGGAGCCTCGGGCAGAATTCTTGTGAGCTGACGGGGTTTGTGTGGTCTGAATCTCTCACTGGATCCAAAGGAAGGCACACCGGCTCTTTCTTATCAACTTGCCCGGATGTGGCAGACAAAGGAGAGCAGGGTGAGGCTTAAAAGCTGTCGCAGTCAAACATCAAAACTGGAGGCTGACTCTTTATTGTAGTCCCTCACCCAGTTTTAAAGGAATAGGGTCCTCTAAAGGTTAGGAAGCTTTCCTGGAGAAGGTAATGCCAGAGATAATATGAATATTAGGAAAGGAGTATTTACGGACTCACTATTTATCTTTTGTGTCTGCTTGTAAATATATTAAAATTGCAAACAAATGGAAAAATACAGTAAAGTATAAAACAGAAATAAAAATTCACTCATAAACTCATCATCCTAAAATAACCACAGTGACCATTTTTGTGCATTTCCTTCCCGTACGGATTAGTTTGATTTTTAGAAAAAAAAAATATAAAAAATTAATAACATATTTTTTCTGGTGTGTTTTCAGTGCATTTACCTTTTTCCTCAATGAAGTCACGGTATAATTGGTACTCTCAAAATTCTTTTTTTTTTTTTTTTTTTTTTTTTTTGTGGTATGCGGGCCTCCCCCTGCCGCGGCCTCTCCCGTTGCGGAGCACAGGCTCCGGACGCGCAGGCCCAGCGGCCGTGGCTCACGGGCCCCGCCGCTCCGCCGCCTGC
>NC_041223.1:18237585-18244870 GCF_002837175.3 Physeter macrocephalus | reverse complement strand
GCGAACCCGGTTCCCCTGCATCGGCAGGCGGACGCGCAACCACTGCGCCACCAGGGAAGCCCCTCAAAATTCTTTATAGGAAAGTTAACACTTCTATTCAATTTTGCTTATGATCTCTGGTGGTGCTTTTAGCCTATTCTCCTGTTTTTTTAAACATGGCAGAAACTGAACCTACTGTATTTTTTTAAACGTTGGCAAATCTATGTTTCTTTGTTAGAGAAGTGTTGTCTTTACCACATGTATTTCCATTTTGCTGTCAAGAAACTGCTGGAGTTCAAACTTGACCTTTCCTCTTCTATGCCTGTAGGATAGCTAAGAATCACCACAGGACCAAACAGTTCCACAAAAAATACATGTGTGTTTGGAAATCCACAGTCTCTTAACGCTTTGGTCTTTCAGGTGCTTAAGGAACTTGTCAAATTCAAAGGCAGAACAACATGTTTCAAAGATTTCAAGGAGGTTTGGTGATGACGCTTCCAAAGACAGGTAGGGTAGGCTCTACTAAGCCCGGCAACTCTCACTTTTCAAATTCCTTACTGTTCTACCTCAAAGTATTTTTCATTGCCACAACTTAGGGACAAATAAGAAAAAGAATTCTCTGTCATGTCCTGCTTGTCGCCTGTTCTTTCTTGGTCACATTTATTTTGCTGTGTTCTCTTTAGTGAATATCAACCCACATAGTCAGTTCCATTATAAAATGAGTGAAGTTAGCTCTATCACAAGGCAAAGGTGGTCATGGCCTTGGGCTCTGCAAAAAAACCCTCAAATGTGCAAGGACCTTCAACAACCTTGGTCCTCAAGGTGGCCCCCAGGAAATCCCCTTATGGCTTGTCAAAAGAAGGCTGACTTTGAATCATGGAAATACGTGAACATTTTTCCACTTCATTTACATCAGAGACATTTGTGTGAAGTATACAATATAAATGTACACAGGTGGCAAGTTTTTTTAAAGGGGGCAATGCATTTTGGACTCTTTGTGGAATCATCGAGCAGAATGTTTTCTGATATTTATGCAGAACACGACGACTAAAACATTTACTATTGGGCCTTTATAGGAAAAGTTTGTTGATACTTGCCCCAGTCATACATGTTCACACAGAAAGAACTGTTTATTTATGCCAAAATTTGTTAAAAATTAGTAGTTAGTGTGGCATTATAAGTAGATAGATTAATTAAAAAGTAAATTATTGGTAGACACTGACTCATAAAATAATGAGATTATACCCATTGCAAAATTGTCTAGAAATGGAGAATATTATTCCTGGGCAGGACATTGGAATCAGACGGTGCAAAAAACAAAGAAAGTGACTTTGGAAGAAAGCATGTGGCCTGTTGTTTAACTTATTCTTCAGGCCTCATTAGTTCCTGCACTTAAATTATATTGTGAGAAAAATAAACATAAGACCTACTTCAACTTCATCAACAGATATTAAGTGAACTTGGCTTGGTGCAAAATATACAAAGCTATAAAAGTCTAATTTTTCTCTCAAGAAGCTAATATTAACACTATTATTAATAATAATTATTATACTAACAACAACAGCAGTGATAATAATAATAATATTCACCAACATTTGTGGCACTCTTACTATGTGCCAAAAACCATTCTAAGCACTCGATCTGACTTATCTAAATTAGTCCTCCCAGCAGCCCTATGAAGTAGGTACTGCAAGATCATCTCATTTTAAAGAGGAAATCCCATGTCTTCAAGAGATTCGATAACTTGTCCAAGGCCACGCAGCTACAAAGATTCAGGGTCAGGACACTAAACCAGGCAGTGTAGCTCAAAGCTCAGATACTTTTCCATTCTGTACCCCATTTCCCCAAAGATTCCAGTCCTGCATAGTAGGTGCGCTGGTGAAGGGTCCATAATAAAACCTGCGGGACACAGGGAACTCTACCTAATGTACTGTGGTGTCCTAAACGGGAGGAGAATCCGAAAGGGAGGGGATATATGTATATGTATGGCTGATTCATTTTGCTGTGCAGTAGAAGCTAACACAACATTGTAAAACAACTATACTCCAATAAAAATTAATAAAAACAAACAAACAAACAAACCAAAAACAAAACCCTGTGGGAGACTGGGGTTACTGGAGAGGCCTCCCCAGAGAGCTGAGTCCAGAATGAAAACGAGATTTTGTGGTAGTGTGGGAAGATACATTGCAACCTTCCCAGGTAATTTTTAACTGCAGATACTAAAGCTCTTTGGGCCACAGGCTTATCTCTGCTTAGTCTCTGAACAAGCCCTGTTCAATTTGGAGGGTAAATAGGAGGATAGCAGCCTCTCTCTTTGCACCCCTTCTGTCCTAAGCCCATGTAAGAAACACCGAGCTGAAGTTTCCTCTCCTTCCCTTCAATTCCCCTGTGTTTCCAGAAGTATTCTGAAAAGGAGAGCTGCATCCTTAGATCCTTGTTTTGTCTCTCCATTCTGTGCTCTGCACCCACCATGTTTTTAACCTTTCCACCCTCCCAGTGATGAATAACAGTTTGCCTCCAAGGCCCTGGCATCACAAATAACAGTGCAGTGAACGTCCTTATAGACCTTTGTGAGAACTGGGGTGGGATACGTATGCTGAGGTGGAACTGCTAAATCTTTGAGCCAGTCTGTACCCGGCCTCCCAGGAATGCATGATATCTTCTGTATACCAATATATAAACCTAATACTGATATACAGTATAGATATTATACCTGGCATTTTCCAGTTTATGCTTCACTTTGTCATCAGCATATCCAGCCTACAACTACAAGTCAGGTAGCTCATCACTACCTGTACCTCCCGGCTCAGCTGCTCAGCGTGGAGCCGGCTGGGCACCTGTAGCTCTACATTCTTACAAACCAGCTGAGGACTTATTTCTGTGTTTAGGCCTCCGTGTTTCCCATCGTGCGCAGGGGCTCCGGGCAGTGAGTGAGTGTCTTTTACGTCCAGAGGGCCTTTCACAGCCCCTGGCACAGCGGTACTGAGTACAGTGCTGTTGACTCAAACAAACAGAGAACAGAGCATGAAGAACCAGTTTGGGAGGAAAGATGATTCTACCGGGGGCAGATGGAATTACATGATCGATTTGCTTGGTAGTGAGACATTCATGTACATTTGTCCTTCAGGAAATCTAGAACTTTGGATTTAAAACACAACAGAGAGTCGTGGGAGCCAAGCTGCAGCTGTAGCTGTTGAGTCATGACCAGTGCTTCAGGGAACTGCGCGTAGAGAAGTATATCGAGAGGACATGGAAGACCGGTTTATTTAGCAATCGGTGCAAGATGGTCGTCTGCCAAACTGGGGCCAGAGGACGAGGCTCAGTAAGACAAGTTTAGCAGCTGGAAGAAATCGGTGCAGTGTTAGCAAGGTCACGGGAAGTGTAGATGACAGGAAGGACCAGGGTCCCATACTGCAAGGCACTAGGGTTAAAATGAGACTAAGCAGGGGCTGCTGGATCTGAAAATTAGTGTTTTACCGGGGTCTTTAAAGCTCATTATTTTGTACTGATATTAAGAAGCATAAGACATTTTTTCCTCTAATCTACAGAGCATATTTTGAACTTCCTCTTGTCTTAACTTGATTATAGGATACTTGAAAAATCTATATGAAAGGGAAATTTAGAATGGGATATTATTACAGAAAAAGTGGAATTTTACTAAAAGAAGTCATGTTAAAATATTTTGCTTATAGATTACTCTGTACTGTATGGGACGCTTTTTCAAAAACCATTAGCTAATTCCTGTGGCTCATAATACCACCTAAGAATTCCCTTGAAAGTGCTGGAGCTCGGTGTATTTTTTAAAAAGGCACAACCCTGTGTCTTTCTACCACACACTAACATTGACACCACTTGCTTCAAAGAAATTTGCCCTTACCTAGAAATTCCATAAGGAACTAGGAGATACATAGACATAAGTCCCTGTAAAGTTACATAATTTATCATTTTGTTCTTACTTATCATCTAGTATTTTCTTCATGGAATTTCCATTTTAATGGACACCCTAAGTTTTTTGTCAAAAAAATTTAAACACTTTTTTTCCATTAACCTCACAGAACTTCTTGGAGAACATAGTTCTAAAGATCTTCTATTTCGATGTCTTCAGAAAAAGTCTACTTTTGCTTTTATATTTTATAAATCTTTCATGGTGATTTTTGTAAATTATTCCCACCTTCCTTCTACCAATCCAAAGCATAATCTTTCAGAATTTTCTGGAAAAACAAATTTGCCTTAAGTCATTTTCCATTATTTCTAGGTATAGAATTAAATTAATGCAATAAAATTTAAAGAAGAAACTCTTCCTTTCATGTAGCTTTTATACTCATTTCTTTTATTTCCTTTGTACCTGAAATTTATGTCTTTTTGTGCTCACAGTGACTTGTAAATCATCTTTTCCCATCTACGCCACTGAACTCAGGCCCTGGAAAAAGAGTTTTGTGTCCTGATTTCCTTTCCTGCAGCATTTTCAGGGCGGTAGGTTATGCTAAGGTAATTTCAATTAGAATGTAAATTGGGTAATCTGGAATTGTATCAAGTATAGTCATTCTTTCCTCTTCTCTCTAATATCAAGTTTAGTACTTCTTTCACTAGCGCAGTAACTGATGCTCGTCATTATAACCGCAAGGTACCACTCTGTCCTCTGAATCAAGAAGGTTTCCAGTATAGTTTTAGTAGGTTCACTCATGCTTTAAAAATGTATAATCTTATGTAACAAAGTCTTTTGTTAGTCAGATTATTTGATTAACTAGCTCAATTCTTTCTTTGCTTTATGCAGGATAACAGAAAGACTGTCAAACTTCTAAGTTTGTTTGTCGGATTGTTTCAGGTTTCCATTTCCTATGTGTAAATCCTCTCTTGCATTGTATTCTGGGTTTTTTTTTTCTAAGTCAAGCTTTGGTTAAAGTGAATGCTCTGCCAGCTCTGCACAAGCACTGGAGCAGCTCCGTGCTGCTGAAGGATAGCATACAATCCTGCTGACTTGTCTCATTCAGTTTATGACCATAAGCTGCAAATACGACCCCAGGGTTACCGGCATCCCTGCTATATGTCTCTAGTTGATTCAGTCTCCCACTCCCTAGGATGACTGTTTCTACACCATCTCATATCTCCATTGCCTTCCTCCTCTTTCTCATCAGATGACCTTGCCTTCGGTCATCAATCAGAACAGAACTTCCACATCCTCCCATCCCCAAATCTACTCATCTACCTGTGTCTGTCCCCACAGACTTGCTCTCCCACCTGTTAGAAATGAAACGAACCAGCTGGGCTCCTACCCGAGGCCAGAGCCTCCACGCATGCCCCCATTCCATCCCCTCCCAGCCGCCCAGGGGCTCTGTTCCTGCATCACCTGTTCCCCCGTCTTCCTGGATCCTTCCCTTCTGCAGCCCACATACAGAAATTTCTCTTGTCACTAAAAAAGACCCTTCCTTTACCGCATACCACTCTCTAGCCCTCACCCCATTTTTCTGATCCCTTATGGTTACACTCCCTGTATTGTCACCTCCACTTTCTCCCCTCAGTCTCTCTTGAGCCCACCCCTGGGCTGAGACTGTTCTGGGCAAGGCCAGAAACTGACCTCCCTGCTCTCGATCCAAAGTCAGTCTGGATTCCTGGGCAGCAATGGACGCAGCTGCTCGTTGCCTTCTTGAAGTGGCTTTATTCACAGGTCCCGTCCCCAGCTCACTGCCTGACCCTCTGCTTCTCTCCTGTGGTTCCTCAGAGTGCCTTCCAGATGCTCCATGTCGGGGGGCCCTAAATTGTCATCGCTTGCCTTCTTTAATCTAATCTCACTTCATCCTGTGACTTTAAATACCAACTACATGCTGAAATGGCCAAGCTTAGTACTTCTGCCCTACTGTTCTCCCCTAGCTGCGGACGCCCCTTGACGACTCCACTTAGGTAACTGTTAGGCGTCTGAAGCTTGATATGTCTGAATGAGGACTCTTGCTTCCTCTCTATCCCCACTCCCAAAATCACTCCTGTCTCTCCATTATAATAGAATATGGCGACCCCGTCCCTCAGTTGCTCATGTCAAACATTTAGGAGTCAACCCTGGTGTCTCTCTTTTTCACAGTCCACACCCAGCAAGCTCTACTAGTGTAATGGCATTCTTTGAGGATACTGCAGGGTTGAGGTCCAGACCACCACGATAAAGCGAATATCGAAATAAAGGGAGTCACGCTGGTTATATACACTGGTTTCCCAGTGTATGTAACAGTTATGTTTACACTACAAATATCGAAATAAAGGGAGTCACGCTGGTTATATACACTGGTTATATACACTGGTTTCCCAGTGTATGTAACAGTTATGTTTACACTACACTGTAGTCTGTTAAGTGTGCAATAGCATTATGTCTTTAAAAACAACGTACATATCTTAATTAAAAGATAATGCTGTTGGAGAAATGGTACTGATAGACTCACTCAGAGCAGGGTTGCCACAGACCTTCAATTTGTAAAAAACGCGGTATCTGTGAAACTCAATAAACCAGACGAAGCACAGTAAAACGAGGCATGCCTGTGTCAGACATTCTGAATGCTTCGCACCACGTTTGCCACTGTAGGTGCCAAGTCCAAGGCCTCGCTAGGCCTACTAAAGTAGCCTTCTAAGTGGTCTCACTGCTTCTACGCTTGGTTTCTGTGGTCTCCCCTCCATGAAGCAGCCAGAATAGTCCTGTTAAATTACAAATTAGCTCACAGTTCCCCTGCCAGGAATCTGAAGAGATGGTTTTCTATCACACTTGGAACAAGCTCCGACGCCCTCAAGGTCATTCGGCCCTGCCCTCCTCTCTGATTCCAATTGTTCCAGCTCTCCCTCACTCTTACTTTTCTCCATAACACAGGCTTTCTTACTTCTCCCCAAACGCACCACGCTTGGTGCTGCCTCAGTACATTTGCATTTGCTGTTCCCTCTACCCAGAACATTCCTTCCCCCAGGTATTTCATGACATTTATTCTTTCTTTTCGACTTTATTTTTCTTAATATTTTTTATCTTCATCTGAAATGATACAGTTATTTATTTAAGCCCTATGAGGAGAGAAACTGTCTCTCTTGGGCACTGCTGTATCTCCACTCTTAGAACGGTGCTTGAAACATGACAGGCACTCAATAAATATTAAATGTCAAAGAACTAATCAATGACATACGGTATTTTCCAATTTTTTGGTTCTGGTTCCACCCTACTAATGCAATAGCCATTGACCATATTCTTTTTTTTTTTTTTTTTTTTTTTTGCGGTACGCGGGCCTCTCACTGTTGTGGCCTCTCGCGTTGCGGAGCACAGGCTCCGGACGCGCAGGCTCAG
>NC_041223.1:18207401-18237554 GCF_002837175.3 Physeter macrocephalus | reverse complement strand
ATGTGGGATCTTCCCGGACCGGGGCACGAACCCGTGTCCCCTGTATCGGCAGGCAGACTCTCAACCACTGCACCACAAGGGAAGCCCCATATTCTTTATATAGATATTTTTTTCACAGTTCTAGTGCTAGCCATCCGCAACTCCGGCCTCTACATAATCTCTCTGATCTCTGTCATTGGCGATCTCACCTCCTGTTCTAATTACGGTAGGCCACCTTGTGCCCATCTACAGGGTTGCAAGCCATTCCACAGAACAAGGTGGAGTTTGCATCGCCTATATATTTGTTTAACTTATTACGAAAATTTGAAAACATGTAAAATAGTAAAGAAAATAATATAATGAACCCAGCTTCAATAATTAACTCATGGTTAGGCTTGTTTCGTGTATTACTACCTCTTACTTCTCCAAATTACTCTGAAGCAAATCCCAGGCATTATATCATTTCACCTGCAAAAATTGCATCTCTATGGAATTGCTACATTAAAAAAAAAAAAAGAAAGAAAACACACATAACTACAATACTGGTATCACCCCCCCCAAATGATCAATTTCTTAATATCAACAAATATTTACTCAGTATTTACATTTTTCTCATTTTCTTATAACAGTATTTAACAATGTCTGTTCAAATCAGGTCCCAGGAAAAGTCCATATTTTAAAATTCTTTGATCTGCCTTTTGTTTCTCTTGTCAAAGTCTCTGTCTCTCAATTCCTCTCCGCACCCACACCCCGACTTTGCCATTTTTGTTCAAGAAAAATGGTGCTTTTTTGTAATCTCCTTCAGTCTGGATTTTGCTGATTGCATCTCCCACATGGTCATCTGTTGTATTCCCTATAAATTGGTAGTTGCTCATAGAACTTTGTTCAGAGTCAGGTTCAATATAACTTTTAGCAAGACTTCTTCATAGGTAGTGTCTACTTCCAATGGAAGTAATAATAATGTCTGGATGTCTCTCTTTTAGTGATGCTGTCAGCCATTGACATACTACTAAGATCAGCAATTATCAAACTTTTTGCCTTATGAGTACATTACACTCAAAAGTTATTGAGGATCCTGCAGAGCTTTTGCTTTTGTGGATTTTTTCTACTGGTATTTACTATATTAAAAATTAAAACTGAGAAAACTTTAAAATATTTATTTGTTTAAAATAACAATAATAAAACATTATATGTTAACATAAATAGCATATTTTATGGGAGAAACTATATTTTCCAAAATAAAAAATTCACAAGAAGAAGAGCATTGTTTTACATTTTTACAAATCTCTTTATCGTCTGGTTTAATGGAATAGAAGAGCGCTGGATTTTTCTTTCTGCTTCTGTATTCAATCTGTCGCAATATGTTGCTTTAATTGAAGTGCACAAAAAATCCATCTTCACAAAGATGTGTTGTTAGAAGTGGAAGAATTATTTTAATACCCTTTTCAGATAACTGTAGATATTCTTCTTGGACACTATACAGAACCTTGATGAATGGTAGTTTTCTAAAGGTTAGTTGCAGTGTGAAATCTAAAACCATGTCAGTGGACTTTTCCTATTCAATTAAGAATAGGCTTATCTTCCTCTTTGAATGGATCTCTCACCAGGCATGATTTTGTGACAATATTTGGAAAATATACTGATATATGTAGAACTTCCAAATGTGGACATATTTCATTATTCAATATTTAAAAAACCACATTTATTAATAACCATTGGTTATTTTTTTTTAATCTGTAGGTGTTGGGAAGCTGTCAAGCTCATGGTGGCAAACTCAGGTTTTCCCAGATTCAGATTTTTATTGGAAAATTTGAATTTTACCACTGGCAACAGATACTGTCAGTTGTTTACTTGACGTGTCAGTGTCACTTCATTCATTTTCAGGAAAATGCCTGCCAAATACCCAAATCTGAATAATCATAATTTTCCTGTCAATCATTCCTTGAAGTGAAAATTATGTTCCATGGAAAAAGCAGTTAGTTCAGCTGGCAATTCAGTCACACAAGTGGTTTTTAAGGAGATGACCACCAGAGGTCAGTAGTCAGCATAAGGGCTTTATGTGTATCTCTACTTTTTTTAACCTGGAAAAAAAATTTTTTTTTTTTTTGTAATCGAGGGTCAAGATTTAATACAATTAATTACTTTTACTGCTTCATTAGGAAATTCTGAGGTGAAATTGGCTTGTTTTTGTCTTGCAGTGTGTGTTGGTAGAAATACAAGGGCTGCTAGTAAGGCAGTTTGTGCCACCGCCTTGACAGGTATTGAGGCCCCAGCAGTTTTGCCCACCATTACTTTTGTACCATTATTGTAAAAGTTAACACAGGGGAAAAGGCCAATAATGTCTTCATAGTGCCATGAAGATAATATTGAACTTGTGGTCTCCCTAAAAGCTTCTTAGGGATTCCTATTTTGAAGTCTACTGGTAGATATATTACTTTAATAGAAGTCGCATTGGTGACATTTTAATTTTCATAGCTGGGATGCTTCTATGAAGAAATTTCTCCTCATCAATGATTTTGTTTCCTGAGTTACAAATCATATAGGAAAAGCAGGAAAAGTGCCTGATTCATTCTCTTTAGGTACCAGTGTTTAAAATAATGAAGTTGTTCTCTAATATTCTCTAAAGGTTACCAAGTAGGGTCTTATGAAAATATCATAGGAACTTATGAGTTTAAACATATTTGATCAGTTTTCATTCATTACACTTATGATCCTAATTGATAATGCTCAAATTATTCCCTCTTTGTCTGGTGGGAACTTGTTCAGGTTGGTGCCTGAGCCCTTTGGCATGCCTAGCAGACTTTGAGAGATACCTTGTCTTCTGCTATGACAACATTTCCCAGACTAATCTTGTTCATTTCTTTCCCCAAACCTGGACCTGGGCATTTTTTTAAGGAAGTACTTCCCTTTAGTGGGAAATAGTATTTGAGATCAGAATTTGGGTTCTAGAAGTCTCATTACTATTGGGTCAATCATTTTTTCTAAACCTTTTTGTAGCCAAAGCTAAGAAAAGGTGTTTTTTTTAAGATAAAATATATTATGAGTTCATATTGACATTTCAAATTAAAATTTAGGACTACGGAGTTTTATTTTTAACTCGTTGATCTTACAACTCTAGCTCCTTTTCAATCGTGCTTTCAAAAATCTTGGATCTCAACACCACCAACAATTATTATTTGATTTATACCACATTATACATGTAACAATGTCTTCGTTATAATCCAAATACTATTAACAACAGTCTCATTAGCAAACAAAGAGTTTACTATTTGTTGTTGCTGTTCTTTTTTCCTTAGGGTGATCCCATTGGGTTTGTATGGTCAAATTGCCCTTTTAAGTCCCTTAGATAGCTCCTCTCTGTGAGGTTATGCCACTACAGGGCAAATAGGTTTATTTGTTTCATTTTATTTCTAATTTGGGGAGGTTGATTTTAAAATTTAATTTAATTTTATGATTATGTAAAACATTTTCACTGTTCCACAGCCAAATCTACAAAACAAAATATGTTTAAAAAAGAAAAGTCTAGGTCCTAGCCCCATCTCTTCCACCCTATGCCATCTATCTCTTTTTGAATAATCATTTCTCAAATTGTAGAACATATATTCACACCGCCTCCTCCTTAAATTAAGTATAGAATACTAAATGTACGTATTGAATACTTTCCTCCATCTTGCTTTTTTTTTTTTTTTTCAAATAGTGGCATAGCCTGGAGCTCCCTCCATGCTCATGTACTGAGGGAGTCCTCATTCCTTTAAACAGCTGCCAAGTACTTCACCGTGCCGTTTAACCATAGCTTACTCCATCAGTCTCTTATTGATGGATATTTGGGCTGGTGCCAATATTTAGCTATTACAAAAAGAACTGTGATTAACAGTCTTATGCATACTTAAACAAGTTGTAAAAAAAAATTTGCTAGTATATCTTCGGGATAGATTCACAGAAGTGGGAATGTGAAATTGAAGGATAAATGAACATGAAATTTGCCGGATATCACCAAATCCCCCTCCATAGGTGTTACGCTGATTATTTGTTCATTTTTTTCTCATCTCTCTACCCACCATTTCATCCTCCACTTTGACATGCAGGTGCTGGGACTCAGCACTCCACCTTTCTGCTTTACCAGCTGGCTCCCTGCTAAGTTCTGGCAAAAGTGTGCTAGAGGTAGGCTGCAAAGCAGGAAAAGGAATGAGGGACTTGCTGCTTTCTGCTTTGTTTCCTCTTCCTGTCAGAGTCACCCCTGCAATGGTTTTTCATCCAGTAGGGACAGGTTACGCTTTCCAGTTTTCTACACTCTTAGAACCCTTCCTAAGATTTCAGCCCCAGCCCGTAAGCAGCCTTCCTTAGAGACCTCAGCTCTGCAGGGAGACCTCCTTGGAACTCCTGAGGTACCTCTACCAGCCAGATGGTGCTCCTTCCTCAGAAGTCTGACCCCAGCTCCATGGGGTCCTTCCTCCTAACCAATCAGGCAGCACACCTTTCTCAGAATTCTGGGTCCCGGCTCAGCAGGGCTCCTCCTTGAAGTTTTTATATTCTAATAATTCCAACCTCTTTCCTTTGTTCCCTCAATTTTTAAGGATAAATAGCTACTTCCTGAAGTTACTACATCTGGTATACTGCAGGGTTTACTTTTTGTCTTTTAGATTCAATACTTGGTTAAATTCTCTTTCAGTTAAATAGATACTGTGAGTTTTATTTTTCTAGGTCTGAGCAACACAGAGGGTGTACCATTTTGCCTTTTTAGTCTCAATTTTGAGAATGTTTGTTTCTCTGCAGTCTTGCCAACTGAGTTTGTTGCTAAACTTTTGTTTTTTGCTAATCTGATAGGTAAGTGGTGGTCTCTCAGTATATTTAGAAAGTGCATTTCTTTTATCTTGAGGAAGGTAGAGAATGGTTTCAGATGAATATCCATTTGCATTTTTACTGGGAACTCTGGCCAATTTTCCTTGAGGTCTATTGCCTTTTTCCTTTTCTATTCTGAGATGCTTTTTTGGGTATTAGCTTTTCCAATCCTTGATTGTCATGTAAGTTCTAAATGTTTTCCCAGAGGGTGTCATTTGCCATTTTACTTTGCTAATGGCAGTTTAAATTTTAATTTTATTTGTTTGCCATGCAAAGGCTTTTTATATTTATGTAATCAAAGGCATCAATCTTTTTCCCATTGCTTCTAGAAGTGGATTCAAAATTAAGAACGTCTTCCCTACTCCCAAGTTACAGAGGAATATACCCATGTTTTCTTTTAGTATGTATATTGTTTCACCTTTATCTTTAAATTGTTGATCCATCTGGAATTTATCCTGATGTACAGTATAAGGAATGTATCATTTATATTTTTTCTGGGCAGGTCCCTGAAGACCCCGCTCTCCTTGCTCATGAAACCAGCAAGTCCTCGGAAGTCAGGACACATTGGCGGACAGCATGCTGCCAAGACCATGGCCATGGTCCAAGCTGTGAGGGTCTGGGCTCACTCAGACAAGACAGCTCAACAACCCCAAGAGTACTGAAATTTGGCTTTGGTGAAACTGATAAGCTGAAAAGTTTTAAAAATGTATTCAAAACATCTACTATTTCCGGGTTTGTCCAGCACACTTCTAGGAATAGGGTTTAAGAATCTGGTGCTGTGCTCAGATAGGCTGTTAACACACCCATAAATGAGGTCTGAGTTTGCATATGTATATCCAGAGTGACCTCAAAGGTCACAGACAGTCCACCTGCCTCTCTCTAAAGCTGGAAAAGGAACAAGGCCTAAGGTTTCCATAGGAGCCCCAATTACCTGCAGGTTTCCTGTAAGTTAAGGGTTCAAGAGTTTTAGAGTGTATATTCCAATAGCAAATTTGAACCAAATAAGGAGGAAGAAAGATTTGAAAACAAACACATGAAATTACTTTGTCTCAAAAGAGACCACCTACAACCTCTCACTCAGGGAGCCAAATAGATCTCAGGAAGTAGCCTCACCAAATCATTTGTCCTAACACCTGAATGGAAAGAAACTGTTAGATGGGAACAGCTAGTATGTGTTCAGTTTTGACACCTGGTCATAAATGGAGTGATTTCATTTTTGTGATTAGGTAGATAACGTATACTTGTCTGAAATAGTTTTTATCAATATCATTTCACTTGTATGAGATTATGTAACCTAACTTTCAGGTGGTAAGTTAATTTTGCTGATTTAGGTTAAAAAAATAAAAAAAGGTACTCCTAAGAGCTGCCTATCATTTAACAAAATACTTCACCTACCATCTTTACTTTAGGAAACACTGAATTAATCAATCCTTTCCTCCTCTTCTTGAGTGAATTTTAAAATACAGCATGTTTCGGTCTTACCAGAGATAAGAGCATAGATTTTTTTTTTTTTAATGGATCTCATTTTATTTTCTATCACTATTAGTCTCCTGCTTGGCTTTTTCTTTTAGTGATCTCCAGGTCTCTTTTTTTTTTTTTTTTTTTCTTTTTTTAGGTAAGAAGTGGATTTATTTACAGAGAAACACACTCCACAGAGTGTGGGCCATCTCAGAAGGTGAGAAAGGCCTCTGACTTTTTTTTTTTTTTCTATTATTTTTTCATGCTTTTTTGTTTTGTTTTTTTGCGGTACGTGGGCCTCTCACTGTTGTGGCCTCTCCCGTCGCAGAGCACAGGCTACGGACGTGCAGGCTCAGCGGCCATGGCTCACGGGCCCAGCTGCTCTGCGGCATGTGGGACCTTCCCAGACCGGGGCACGAACCCGTGTCCCCTGCATCGGCAGGCGGACTCTCAACCACTGCGCCACCAGGGGAGCCCACCTCTGACTTTTCTGAACTTTCTTTTTTTTTTTTTTACTGCATTTTAAGATTAATATTATATATCCTTGACTTCTACAAGCCTAGACACACTGGGGACTGACGTTTAATAGATGTTGATGGAAATTAATTTTTACATACCCTACATGCGAACAATTTATTCCGAAAAAAAATGGTATGAAACCTTAAGTGGCACCAAGAAAATTTCAGAACAAATTTTCACTCTATATCCTAAGATCAGGTTACAGAGTCCGAGCAAAGTAGAAAAGCTGTCTTTTGAGATTTAGAATTTAAAACTTGAATATAATTATCATTAATTTATGACACTGAGTATCAACAGGCATTTTGCCATAGTTATTACCATTACAGAACAGTTCTAAAAGAATGCCTACAAAGAAAAGTTGTCTACAACCTATTTTCCCATTAATTTTCATCAGGCAAGGAGTCCTCTCTGCAAAAAAAATCTGGCTCCAAACATATTAAATAATAATCAGCATCATAAATGTTTTGAACATTTTTGTAAAAAGAAAAAGATTCTAATAAAGCAATACCACTTGAAAATACTTGTAAAATTGTAGGTACTCGACAATGTGTGTTGAGTAAATTAATTTGGTGTTCTAAGGCTGTGCCTAGAAGCATAATAGCCACTTGGTTTTTTAAAATACATTTCTGTCTGGATGTAAAATAGTTTAA
Source organism: Physeter macrocephalus (assembly GCF_002837175.3). Lineage (NCBI taxonomy): Eukaryota > Metazoa > Chordata > Mammalia > Artiodactyla > Physeteridae > Physeter > Physeter macrocephalus. The sequence continues at coordinate 18,230,109 of NC_041223.1, read as the reverse complement.
TTACAAATTTTGGCTAGTGTAAAGATTCTTGGAATTTGAATAATTAATTAAAGATAGAAGAAAATATCACCTTTGTAATCTTCTTAATTCATGAACTCACATACAAAAGACTATGGGTTTATTCTCTACATATTTAGAATGCTGAAATCTCTCCAGTTCCAATTAATGAGGGAAAACTCATCTCTTTTTGCTTCAGTGCCTGGCACTGAAATGCCTACTTAATAAACGTTTGATGAGTAAATGAATGTTTTTGACAGTTGCCAGGCGCTTACAGCAAAAAATGAGGTAATGCAGTGCATTGTGAAGAACATAGGAGGAAATAGATCTGGGTTCCTGTCCTAGATCTGTCACAAACTAGCGGTGTGACCTTAGGTAAGTAATTTGACCCTCCTGAGCTTCAACTTACTTCATGTAAATATGGATGTTTGAGATGACCTTGAATGGCCTTCTAGCTCCAAAACACTACAGTTCTAAACCTTAAAACTGCCTGTTGTACTTTGGACTTTAGCCTTGTGTCTCTCCCTCCTGTTTAGCCTATAAAACTTTTTTACTTGCGATTATATGTAGTTGCCTCTGGAGCTAAATCTATTAAGAGGTTCAATATGCTCAGGCAAAGCAGAAGAAAGTTAGTAGCCTTGAGGGCTCACAAATAAAAGACTTGAGCAAGTGTAGGAAATAACAGAAGTAGAAGGGAAAAAGTGTCTCAGTAGTTCAGACTAGTGAAGTCTCCACATAGCAGGCTTTCTCTACAGGTAACAGTAAGTTTTATTTATGACTGATTAACAGCGATCGATTTATAAAAGGCTTCCCTTCCAAAGAAAGCACCAGGATGCTTTATTTCCTAATTGGATAGTGGCTTTGCACATAAATAAAGGGAGAATCCCGGCCACCGGTTGGGAAGACACTTTGACATGGCAGGTTTCTTCTTGTCTCTGCCCTGATTTACTGTATGACCTTGGACAAGTAATTTATCTTCCCCCAAACAAGTTTCCCTAATTATAAAACGGAAATACAAATACTTGCTGCCGTCACTGAGGATTAATGAGCAAGGTGAGTGTCTCCAAGCTCCCAGAGGGGAAAAGGCTGTATACAACGAAGCAAAGAACCCCACCGTAACACTGTTGGACTTTTCACACAACTGGGGAAAGAAAAAAACCACAGCAGTAAAAAACCCTGCAGCTTTCAGTTTCACAGTCTAAAAACAAAAAGCGCTCCCCTCTTACAACCAGACCAATTTTTCCTGCACGTTACCCAGCACACGCTGCAGACGAGGAAGTTTCCTGGTTGGAAGACAGGCGCTGAATTTATTCCTCCAGGGTTCTGGCCCTTGCTCTATCGTGAACAGTGACATCTTTCGGGTGGGTGGGTGGGCAAATTGGTGTTTCGGTGCCTCCATTTCTTCTTCTGTAAGATGCTGGATAATAATACGGCTTGCCATATATAAGGAGATATGTGTAGGTGCCTGGCGTATGGTAAATTACAAATAACTAACCTGCTGTAACTTCTGTTCTTAGCAGCATAGTTCAAACTGCTGGAGTATTTTCCTCCTAAAAGTCAAAGGTCTTTATGAAACAGTATCGGGGTACAAAGGTAAACCTGATGTAAACATCTGTATTTTAAAAGGGGGCCGGGGAACTAATATAAAGCCTTGAAGCTCACTTCTTTGGCTGAGTAAGTTTGGGGGGAAGGGTGCTTGAGCAACTCGTTAAAATTCGGCCGCGCCATCGCTAGGGGGCACTGTGAGCCTGCTTTGGCGAGAGAGAGGCGGCGAGCTGCGCCGGGCGGAAGGGGCTTGGTGCTTTTAGCACCCAAGCGCGCAGGAGAAAGGCAACCTAGCAGAGCCGGCGACCCTAGGTCGAGCTCCGTCAGGCGTGACCCGGGCGACCCAGCGGGGGTGGGGGACGGGCTACATGCAGCCCCACAGCTCTTCGCGCTCGACTCCCCACGTCCACCAGGCTCCTTCCTGGCAGATGCTTCCTGGCAACTGTTCTTAATGTGGTATCCGCGAGTCCGGAGGCTTGGGAACCCGGCCCACTCTCCCCCTGCCCCCAGCTATAGGCAATATTTTGGGTGCACCTAGGTGGGTTGTTTTGCCCGCCCAAAGGGCCAAAACTGTCATTTGATTCTTTAAGGGCTCTACGTCCCCAAAGGGGTTCATCTCCTTTGATTTAGGAAAGAGGACCCCCTCCCTGCCCTGAAGGCTAAATGAGCAGGTCTGGAAACGACACTGAAATCATCGTTGTCCACCTCCAGGGTCGGGGCTAGCGGCTGGCACGCCCCACGGCGACTCCAGGAAAAGTGTCCAGTTCAGGTCCTGAAATGGCTCAGGTGCGAAGTTGAAACGCCCATCCGCGAAGGGTGGAGGCAGTGAACCTGCCCCACTGAGTACCTAGACCAAAATTCCCTTAGCTCCAAGAAGAGGTCAAGACACTTAAGGAAACTCGGGCGAGGCACTCGGCGGTTCCACCTGCTCCTCGGGTCCCCGCCCCAGGCGCCTGTTCAGGCATTGGGCCCGAAAGGGAAAATCGGTAGATTGTGTTCTTCCTTAGAGAGACAGTGTGGCGGGCGGAGGTCCGTGCGTCTCCTCTAACGCGAGCTGGGTGCTGGTGTATCGATGTCCACGCGATCCCGGGGCGGGAGGCATAAGCTCTGCTCCCCAGGCTCCAGGACTGAACGCCTCGAAGTGTCGTCCCTGGGGGGCAGAGCACCCGGAGAGGCAGGGCAGAGTGCTGGGGGGGGGGACCGGAAAGAAAGCACAGTGGAGACGAGGGTGAGAGGACCCGGCAGAAAGTCGCCGGGGGGGCGGGGGCGGCAGGGAATGCGCCAGCCGAGGGGAAAGTACAACCCATCCCAAACTTTTGCAGACCCGGGTGCCTAGGAAGGGAGAGCCAGGCAGAGGCACCAGCCTCTCCCGCCGCCCAGAGTGCCCAGCTGCAGCGAGGAGGGGCCGCACGCAGCGCCGGCTGGAAACGGGCGGTCCCCGCGTCGCGCCCACCCGCCGAGCCAAAGCGCCGCGGCCGGGCGCCGAGCGGCCGTCCCTGGGAGAAGCCAGAACGCCGGGCTCCAGCCTGCGCGCGGGCTCCGAGCAAGGGGGATCCAACGCGGATCGGGAAAGGAGAAGGGAAACTTGACCTCACAGCCTCGCCCAGCCTGGGGAAGTGCCCGTGGGCGGCCGGCGAGCGCGCAGGCTGCAGCCAGAGAGGTTCGGGAAGAAGTGAGCGCAGAGAAAGCGGATTAAAAACAAATGTGAAAAGCAATCCAAGGCATCCGCGGGAGCCCGGCAGTTTAGAAGACACCCCCTCCCCGCTAGGAGGACGACAGTGACTCGCACTCGCGAAGACGAGGCGCTCCTGGGCGGCCGCGGATCTGCGCCGAGGAGCTGCCTCCGCAGCGTGGGGCGCGCGTTCAGACGCCAACGGCGGCGGCCAGAAACTGAGATGCGGCGCGCAGCCCCAGAACGGTCCGGGCTGCGGAAAGTCCTGGGCTGCGCGACGCGCCGCTGACCCCCCGCGGGTCCGAGGGGTGTGCCCGGGCCCCGCCCGCCTCCGCCCCCTCGCGCGCCCGCCGCGCGCCCCTCCCCGCGGCGCCGGCGGCGGCGGAGAATCTAGGGGCGGCGCGGAGCGGCTCCCCCAGCCGCCAGTGCCTGCGAGCTCCAGGCTGCTTGGGGAATTCACTTTGCCGCTTTTCCGCTTCTGCCTCTTCAGGCTTCTGATGGCTTTCTATCTCCGGCCCTATCCTTTTCTTTAAAAGGAAAACTTCACTGAGATTTTTCTTTCCCCTTGGAGGAGAGGATTAAAAGTTCTCAGAACTGGTGCCGCCCGTGCCGCTCGGGCGGTGGGACGCCGTTTGCCGGCGGGGGTTCCAGTCCCACCATGTGCACCAACATAGTTTACGAGTGGCTGAAAGCGCTGCAGCTCCCGCAGTACGCGGAGTCCTTCGTGGATAACGGCTACGATGACCTGGAGGTGTGCAAGCAGATCGGGGACCCGGACCTGGACGCCATCGGGGTGCTGGCGCCCGCGCACCGGCGCCGCATCCTGGAGGCCGTGCGCCGGCTGCGGGAGCAGGACGCCGCCGCCGCCGGCCTCTACTTCACGCTGGAGCCGCAGCCGCCGCCCGCGCCACCCGGGCTGCCCGCGGTCGCCGTCCCCACTCGCCGCCGGGGGGAGCCTTGCGGCGGCCAGGCCCAGGGCCCCCGCGGGGACCCCCGCAGCCAGACGACCGCCCCTCGCGGCAAGGAGCTGGTGAGCTACCCGAAACTGAAGCTGAAGATCATGATCAGGGATAAGCTCGTCCGCGACGGCATCCACCTGAGCAAGCCCCCGTACTCCCGCAAGGTAAGGAGGCGGCGTGGGCGCGCGGCGGGAGGGACGCGGCCCGGCCGCTCCTGCCCAGGCTTGGCAGCCCACTTTTCCCAGGAAACGACGGGAGACGAGGAGGCTCCGGGTATTTGGGATTCTCTTCTGGGTTCTTTCTGTGTTCGCTCTTTTATCCTTGCTTCCCGGTGTCACCAACGGTTGATAAGACAGGATCCCTCACCCAGGTGTTACTTCTAAACTAGGACCAAGTGTCCGCGTAGTCTCGGTCAGGAACTGGGCGCGCGGTGCTTCTCCAGGAGCACAGGACAGGTCATGATACCCTCCGTGGTAGTGTTTGCGTCTGAAGGTACCAGAAGACTGGTTAAAACCCACATTGTTCTCGACCTTTCTTTTTCTCACCATTTTGAGAAGCTCCCAAGGGAAATTGGCCGACTCTTTTCTTCAAAGAGTGAGAAATGATGCCCTGTTGCTCTCAATTCCATAAAGTCGAATCCAGCTGCAAATTTGAAAAGTGAACGACTGACATGAGCAGTCAAGGGGGAAAGTGAACAAAACACAAGTCAGTCCGCTTGGGATAAGTTCCTTCAGCTTAAGTATAGGGAGGTAATGGGTGCTAAGGACATTGGTGGTAATGGGGTCACTGAGGGCGTGCTGCCTGTTGCCCTCAATTCCATAAAGACGAATCCAGCTGCAAACTTGAAAAGTGAACGACTGACATGAGCAGTCAAGGGGGAAAGTGAACAAAACACAAGTCAGTCCGCTTGGGATAAGTTCCTTCAGCTTAAGTATAGGGAGGTAATGGGTGCTAAGGACATTGGTGGTAATGGGGTCACTGAGGGCGTGCTGCTGAGTTCTGTGCTGGGTCACTGGTTTGGTTGATTATTAATACAGATGAGATGAAGCAGGTACATCTGTGACTTCTAGAAAGCCTGAGTGGATTCGCATGTAGGAAAGGAGGGCACAACACAAGGAAGTGAGATTTTCCGTCACCAGTGAGGACTTCCCTGGGGAGAAAGAAGCTGGGAAAGTATGGCAGCTGATCTTTGAGGAAGGCTGAACTGTGGATTTGGGCCTTTAATAATTAACTACATAAAGTCTTAATTTCTTACAAGAGCTCGGCCACCAGCTGAGTCTGTTCAGTTCAGGCTTCTGCAGCCATCCAGGTAGAGGGTCCTGACTTGAAAGGGAGAAGTAAACAGTACATGTAATCCTCAAGCTTGCCTGGAGTTGCCCAGGAAAAGGAGCACCTCAGCGGGAAAGTCAAGGCATAGAGAGAAGCCCAGCGGAAAATGATGGCAAGGATGCTGTAGCTGGAGGGGAGTAGACACAGCACCGCAACAGAGACATGCGAATCATCCAAATGTTGTGTGCTTGTCTAGGACACTTGCTTTGCTTTACAGGCTTAAGTTACAGTCATAATGTCTGGATTTAAGGAAGTTCAAGAGAAAACTTTGTAAAAAGTAGATAAGAATATCTAGGGTAGATGAGAATAGAAGGTTTAATATTATCCATATGTTATCTTGTAAGACAGGCAACTGAGATAACCTGTTTGAGTATAAATTCGTTTTATAAGAACTATATAAAGACGGGGCGCCGGCGGCGGCGGCGGAGAATCTAGGGGCGGCGCGGAGCGGCTCCCCCAGCCGCCAGTGCCTGCGAGCTCCAGGCTGCTTGGGGAATTCACTTTGCCGCTTTTCCGCTTCTGCCTCTTCAGGCTTCTGATGGCTTTCTATCTCCGGCCCTATCCTTTTCTTTAAAAGGAAAACTTCACTGAGATTTTTCTTTCCCCTTGGAGGAGAGGATTAAAAGTTCTCAGAACTGGTGCCGCCCGTGCCGCTCGGGCGGTGGGACGCCGTTTGCCGGCGGGGGTTCCAGTCCCACCATGTGCACCAACATAGTTTACGAGTGGCTGAAAGCGCTGCAGCTCCCGCAGTACGCGGAGTCCTTCGTGGATAACGGCTACGATGACCTGGAGGTGTGCAAGCAGATCGGGGACCCGGACCTGGACGCCATCGGGGTGCTGGCGCCCGCGCACCGGCGCCGCATCCTGGAGGCCGTGCGCCGGCTGCGGGAGCAGGACGCCGCCGCCGCCGGCCTCTACTTCACGCTGGAGCCGCAGCCGCCGCCCGCGCCACCCGGGCTGCCCGCGGTCGCCGTCCCCACTCGCCGCCGGGGGGAGCCTTGCGGCGGCCAGGCCCAGGGCCCCCGCGGGGACCCCCGCAGCCAGACGACCGCCCCTCGCGGCAAGGAGCTGGTGAGCTACCCGAAACTGAAGCTGAAGATCATGATCAGGGATAAGCTCGTCCGCGACGGCATCCACCTGAGCAAGCCCCCGTACTCCCGCAAGGTAAGGAGGCGGCGTGGGCGCGCGGCGGGAGGGACGCGGCCCGGCCGCTCCTGCCCAGGCTTGGCAGCCCACTTTTCCCAGGAAACGACGGGAGACGAGGAGGCTCCGGGTATTTGGGATTCTCTTCTGGGTTCTTTCTGTGTTCGCTCTTTTATCCTTGCTTCCCGGTGTCACCAACGGTTGATAAGACAGGATCCCTCACCCAGGTGTTACTTCTAAACTAGGACCAAGTGTCCGCGTAGTCTCGGTCAGGAACTGGGCGCGCGGTGCTTCTCCAGGAGCACAGGACAGGTCATGATACCCTCCGTGGTAGTGTTTGCGTCTGAAGGTACCAGAAGACTGGTTAAAACCCACATTGTTCTCGACCTTTCTTTTTCTCACCATTTTGAGAAGCTCCCAAGGGAAATTGGCCGACTCTTTTCTTCAAAGAGTGAGAAATGATGCCCTGTTGCTCTCAATTCCATAAAGTCGAATCCAGCTGCAAACTTGAAAAGTGAACGACTGACATGAGCAGTCAAGGGGGAAAGTGAACAAAACACAAGTCAGTCCGCTTGGGATAAGTTCCTTCAGCTTAAGTATAGGGAGGTAATGGGTGCTAAGGACATTGGTGGTAATGGGGTCACTGAGGGCGTGCTGCTGAGTTCTGTGCTGGGTCACTGGTTTGGTTGATTATTAATACAGATGAGATGAAGCAGGTACATCTGTGACTTCTAGAAAGCCTGAGTGGATTCGCATGTAGGAAAGGAGGGCACAACACAAGGAAGTGAGATTTTCCGTCACCAGTGAGGACTTCCCTGGGGAGAAAGAAGCTGGGAAAGTATGGCAGCTGATCTTTGAGGAAGGCTGAACTGTGGATTTGGGCCTTTAATAATTAACTACATAAAGTCTTAATTTCTTACAAGAGCTCGGCCACCAGCTGAGTCTGTTCAGTTCAGGCTTCTGCAGCCATCCAGGTAGAGGGTCCTGACTTGAAAGGGAGAAGTAAACAGTACATGTAATCCTCAAGCTTGCCTGGAGTTGCCCAGGAAAAGGAGCACCTCAGCGGGAAAGTCAAGGCATAGAGAGAAGCCCAGCGGAAAATGATGGCAAGGATGCTGTAGCTGGAGGGGAGTAGACACAGCACCGCAACAGAGACATGCGAATCATCCAAATGTTGTGTGCTTGTCTAGGACACTTGCTTTGCTTTACAGGCTTAAGTTACAGTCATAATGTCTGGATTTAAGGAAGTTCAAGAGAAAACTTTGTAAAAAGTAGATAAGAATATCTAGGGTAGATGAGAATAGAAGGTTTAATATTATCCATATGTTATCTTGTAAGACAGGCAACTGAGATAACCTGTTTGAGTATAAATTCGTTTTATAAGAACTATATAAAGACGGCAAGTCCGGAGAACAGTTTGCCTCAAGTTAAACACGTTCCAGTTACCCACTCTGACTGTGTTTCTGATATGTGCCCCAAACAGGGCGATGACCTGCGAATCATCCAAATGTTGTGTGCGTGTCTAGGACACTTGCGTTGCTTTACAGGCTTAAGTTACAGTCATAATGTCTGGATTTAAGGAAGTTCAAGAGAAAACTTTGTAAAAAGTAGATAAGAATATCTAGGGTAGATGAGAATAGAAGGTTTAATATTATCCATATGTTATCTTGTAAGACAGGCAACTGAGATAACCTGTTTGAGTATAAATTCGTTTTATAAGAACTATATAAAGACGGCAAGTCCGGAGAACAGTTTGCCTCAGGTTAAACACATGTTCCAGTTACCCACTCTGACTGTGTTTCTGATATGTGCCCCAAACAGGGCGATGAAGGGGAGAACAGAGTTTTCCTAGGCAGGTAGAGGTGGAGATATGTGTAGTGTATATACAGTGACTCTGACCATCAGTGTAAATTAGAGGCTCGTTCCTGGAGATGGCAGGTCAAAGGAGTTCAAGGCCAGTCAGACTTTTATGATTACATCCTGGGAAGTGAGGCGGGCTTAGGCTGAGAGAGTGTGAGCTCCTGGGCACATGGTGAGGGCAGAGGTCAAGGCCTGGCCAGAAAGGGATGCTGAGAACAAGTTAATATCACTAGGGCTTGCTGCTTCTTCAGGAGAAGAGCTGGGTACAGGGCTGGGAGGGCAGAGGAGAGTGTGCACTGCAGGTGGGGATGATGTAACACATTTTGATTCTGATGCTTAAAAAGGCCTCGATATCAAAGTCAGAAGCAGAAAAGGATAAGTGGAAGAGGATTCTAAGGACACGAGTGTCTGGGCATTGGCTTTGGACTGTGCATTCCTGCCTAGATCAGTGTGTGAGATGGTAGTGCATTTGAGCAAGTGCAATTTATCAAAGAAAATTTTGACTTACATTGTAGTACTATTTACTTTTGTAAATAATTTCTGTCAACTTCTATATAAATCCCATAACAATAATGTTTGAGAGTAAAAATATACCCTCATTCACTTTCTATACATGTGTAATTTCTCAGACTGATGAAGAATAAAATGGGGCCAGAAGTGTTTTTGTACCTCCTTCATTAATGCTCCAAGCGGGGACCAAAAAAATGGAGCTGACGAATTTAAGTGTAAAAAAAATTCTGTCACTTCATATATTTGTTACAAGAAAAGCACACACTGAAATAGAAACTAAAATACAATTAATATACCCCAAACTGAGTATGCACATGTATAGGGCCAGATCATGTTGGTTTTTCTGAATTTGTTGCTTACGTATGCATTGCCTTTTAAATTTTGGATTTTAAATGATCTCAGACATTGTTTCCTGCAACAGTGTTAGGACTCTTTTTAAAAAAAATAAATTTATCTACCTATCTATCTATTTATTTATTTATTTATTTATTTTTGGCTTCATTGGGTCTTTGTTGCTGTGCACGGGCTTTCTCTAGTTGCAGCGAGCAGGGGCTACTCTGCGTTGCGGAGTGTGGGCTTCTTATTGCGGTGGCTTCTCTTGCTGTGGAGCACAGGCTCTAGGCCTGCAAGCTTCAGTAGTTGTGGCACGCGGGCTCAGTAGTTGTGGCTTGCGGGCTCTAGAGTGCAGGCTCAGTAACTGTGGCGCATGGGCTTAGTTGCTCTGCGGCATGTGGGATCTTCCTGGACCAGAGCTTGAACCCGTGTCCCCTGCATTGGCAGGCGGATTCTTAACCACTGTGCCACCAGGGAAGCCCAGGACTCTTCTTTAAAGTGTGATCCACTTTTTAATTTCTCCAGATTCCTTGGCTCTGTCACAATCAGAACCCAGTGTTCATTCTGTGCATTTGGAATTCTGCCTGTTAGAGAGGCCTCACGTCTCCTTTATAGTCTTTGCATGGCTGATCCTTGTAATTTTTTGGTACTTTGGTGAGAATATTAGATGGTTTGAAAGTGGATTTTACGTAGGGTGATCAAGGCAGGAATAGTGAATCTTTACAGAGGAAAGTAAGTTGAGGAATTTTCCCAGGAATTACTTGAAAGGACTGCAGGATTGTGGTATTTGCCCCAATAACAGTTAATGTTACCAGGAACTGTGCTGCAGTGCTGTGTTCATTGTCTTATCAACAGTTGCCACTTTCCTCTTTTAGGTGAGTTAAAATGTAAGAAAAGTAAGTTTCTCTTTGTACCAAGGCAATCCAGCTTAGGAAAACCAGGAGCTTGGAAAGACAGCTGCTTGAAATCTACAAACATTGGATGAATATCCCTCTTCTGCCCTGTCCTTAGCTTCTCCCACTGCTGTGATTTCTACCTTAATGAAGTGGGGACATGTTTTCACAAAGTAAGGATTAGGAAGAGCTTTGTGTACATGTTCTCAATACTTTACCAAGCTTCTCTATGCTGAGGGTCTGCCAGGCTCTAGGTTTCTATGATTGGCAGGATGCAGAAGCCCTGCCTTCAAGGAACTTGGGATCTAGCGGGGAAGACATAAAATAGAATGAACAACAATGATGAAGTATAGTGATCGCTTCCAACCTAGCTTGCGGGGAGAGGGGATCAAGGCAGACTTTCTAGAACTGGCCTTTGGTCTAAGAACTGAAGGATGGAGGGTTTAGCCTGAAGGAGAGGAGGGTCCTAAGGGAACAAGTGTTCTAGGTATAGAGAACAGTGTGTGCAAAGGGCCAGAAAGGGAAGAAGTGCAGCAGGGCACCGGGCATTTAAAGGAATTCAGTCTGGCTGGAGCACAGAATGCTTGGAAGAAGTGGCAAGAGATGGCGAGACAGGCAGGGGCTGGTCCCGGATGGCCTTGGAGTCATATGCAGGCGTTGGCGTGTATCTCGAGAGGGGAGCTATTGATGGATCCTGACCAGAGATAGAGGAAATGATTAGGACGAGGTCGCAGTGTCAGGAGAGATTTGCTGGCAGCCTGGACTGCGTGGCGACAGGCTGGGAGGTGCCATGGAGGTAACTGAGGGGTAGAATTGCCAGAACTGGATGATTGTTTGGATGACAGGGAAGAGAGAGGAGAGAGGTTGTGATGACGTGTAGATTTCTGATTGAGGATTGCGATGCCCTTTCCTGAGCAGGGGGCCCAGGAGAAGAGCAGGTTTGGAAACAGAGATGTTGCCTTCAGGTTTAAATACACTGATGCCGGAGGCATATTTGAACATATGTGTCTAGTTGGCAGTTGGAAATACAGTTGTGGAGCAGAGGAGAGATGCTGGGACAAAAGATTTGGGAGTAGTCTGCACACTGAAGCCACAAATATGAGTGATCTGTAGAGGGAGAAGGGAGAAGGACAGAACCTTGGGGAACACCAGGATTTGGGAGATGGTCAGAGGACGAAGAACCTTCGAGGGAGGCAGAAGGGGTGAGTCAGTGGAAGCAGTGACGCTTCAAGGAGGAGGGACTGGTCAGGAGGTCAGAGACCGGTCAAGCAGGACAAGAACTAAATGTATCCATGCCATGGGAAGTAGCAGCCACGCCAGTGGGGACCTCTGAAATAGCAGGTTCAAGTGATGGACCAATGAGAGGACGTGGAAGCAGGGAGCATAGACAACTTTTTTTTTTTAAGATTTAATTTTTTTTAAAGAGCAGTTTTAGGTTCACAGCAAAATTGAGAGGATGGTCCGGAGAGTTCCTATATACCCCTGCCCCACACATGCCTAGTTCCTTAGTCCCACCAGAAGTGGGACATCTGTTACAATTGGTGAACCTACCTTGATACATTATAATCACCTAAAGTTCATAGCTTACATTAGGGGGTCAGTCTTGGTGGTGTGCATGCTTGACTTTGAACAAATGTGTAATGAATGACATGTAGCCATCATTATGGTATCATGCAGAGTATATTCATTGCCCTGACAATCCTCTGTGCTCTGCGCATTCATTCTTCTTTTCCCCCAACTCCTGGCAAGCAATGATTTTTTGCTCTCTCCACAGTATTGCCTTTTCTAGAACGTCACATATTTGGAAAGGCTACATAGTATATAACCTTTTCAGATTGGTTTCTTTCACTTGGTGATAGGCATTTATGGTTCCTTTGTGTCTTTTCATGGCTTGATAGCTCATTTGTTTTTAGCTCTGAGTAATATGCCATTGTCTGGATGTACTGTAGGAACTTTTTAATGAAGTCAGACTGAGAAGATAGAACTAAAGCTATAGCTGGAGGAAGAAGGGAAAATTTGAGTCAAGGGAAGAGTTTTGTGAATTTGTGTCTTTTTTTTAAGGATGAGAGAAGCTACAGCATGTCTAAGTGTTGGTGGGAGGGAGCCAGAGAGAGGGAGGGGGTGAAGATGTGGGAGAAGGGAGACCACCCAAGAGATCAAGGAGGTGGGAGGGAATTGTGTCCAGAGCACTGGAAGAAAAAGGGGGACACACTTCCAGTGGGAGGGGATGCCTTCTCCACGACAGAGGGGCGGAGAGGAAGGATGGAAGAGGAGACTGGGAACTTTGTGGGGATGGCGTTGAAGAGCCCTCATTTCTCTGTCTGCTCACATGATACCAGTGAGGGGGGAGACGGAGAGATTAGAGGTTTATGGAGCACATTGTGTTAATATACAAACACTAGGTATTATGCATTTGGTGTTTATAGCAATGCCTAAATGTAAGCATTATACAATAATGCTTGTAGGATGTATATAGCTGTACGTGCATAGAAAATACCCTCACTATTCCTATGTTTGCGCTGCAGGTTACAAGCTATGTGTGATGTTGTATTGCGTCCTGTAAGTTTGGCAGTGCTTGTGCATGGGGGTTGTGGTAGATGTGGGTTGTATGGGACTGTAAAAGTATCCTGTTTTCTAGCAGACTTGGAAAAGCGGAAGGCAGGCTCTAGGGTAGATGGTGGATGGGGAAGGTGTTTAGACTCTGAAAAATATCTCCTTGCCACACACTACCAAGTAGAGCTGAGTTAATATAATGTTATTTAACAATGCTGTAGGAGTGTTAAGCTTCATTCACGCCTCAGTGTGAATTTAATTACTGTAAGTAACAAGACTCTCATGGTAATAGGGTTATTCTTGGATTCTGGGAGAGATGGCTTGGGATGGAGGTGTTTGGAGAGACAGGTGGCATGAGGGCTTCTGTTTTTTGGGGCCAGGGTGAAGGATATAGAAAAAATATTTAGAAAGGAAAGAGAGAGGTTGGCAGAGAATATGCTTATGTCCTTTGGAGTCGTGCCTTGGGTCCTGGCAGAGGCTGAAATGACAGTAAATATTTCTTCTCCCAAGAATTCCTCTGCCTTCATGGTGCTATCATTGTTTATTTTCAATCTGTTGTTTAACTTATTCATGTAGTACCATGGGAGACATGACAACTTTTACAAACTTATTTTAGAAAATGACTCTTATAACCAAGTTTGTGGATATTAGCAGGCATTGAGCAAACAACATTTGCCAGATGGGTAGCCTGGCTCCTGTCACCCCGTACCTGTCCTTGCTTGGACATTTCAGCCACCATCATAGCGGTCATGTCTTGGCTGTGTACAGAAAAGCCTGTTGGCCTAGGTCTTACTCCTGATAATAGGGGGATTTGGTAATTAATCAGCAGTACATTTTTAGTACAAGTGATACCCAGTCATTTCTGCAGGCCGGAGGATACAATAATGAAAATTATTTGTAAAAACTTCAAAAATTAGATTTTCAAAATTCGGTTGTAATGTTCAAAACTGTCACCTGGTAGTGAGAGATTGACATACGTACTATTGATACTGTGTATAAAATAGATAACTAATGAGAACCTACTGTAGAGCACAGGGAACTCAGTGCTCTGCCGGGACCTACATGGGAAGGAAATCCAAAAAAGAGGGGATATATATATATATATATATATATATATATATATATATATGTACGTATAGCTGACTCACTCTGCTGTACAGGAGAAACTAACACAGCATTGTAAAGCAAATATACTGCAATGAAAATTTTTTTAAAAAGGAAGATAAAAAAAGAGCAAAAAAAAGAGAGAGGTTAAGCAACCTGCCCAAGGTCATACAACTTGCCCAAGGTCACACTCTTAACTACTGTCTCTGTGGATGGGAAGAAAAATACAGCTATTCCTTCCTAAGGGTGGCCTCGTGAACCTTGTCTGCTCTTAGGTAGCTGTCTAACGCATGCCACGAAAAATAAGAAAGAAATTTTGATAAAAAAAGCACATTGTTTCAGATTATGTAAGTAGATTCCAATTCACCAGAAATATGTTCTGAAATGAATTTTCTTGAAGTAAGGTAAGTCAGATGACACGGACTCAACCAACTGCTGGTGCTTGAAATTAACAAGGGATATCCTAAGATCTTTGGAAGAACATTGCCCATGGTGAGGGAAGGTACACCCAGGACCATGATCGGTATAACTTTTCAAGGTGATAGTCTGCGTAGAGCTAGAAACAGCATCGAGTCCTTAGCTATAGCTAAGGCTTATTATACTATTGCTAGCACTTGAGTTAAAAAGTTTTTAACAGTTATTTTCGAAGTTTTTTGAAAAATGCTATTTCAGATCAATCGCTGATTTGGACTTGAGGACGCCTGGGAGAAGTAGGAAGGGAATCCTTGTTTTCAGTCAATATAAAAAGTATTAAGGGCAAATAATTGTGGATCATGCCAAAAGGCATTAAGCATACAATCCGTCTTACAGAGAGACTAAGTGACACCTAATAGTTTGAAGAGATTTCATTACTGCTTCTAATTGAAATAAATGGTCTGATGAGCTCTTAAAACCTTACTGTTATGTTTCCATAAAGTTTTAAATACAAACAAAATAAGACCTACTTCATTTGGAACATGTCCGAAAGATGATCAGCATGTATTCTTTACCAAAATCCGAATTTTAAGATATTTTCCCTAGAGCATACCATAATTTTATAACAAGACTAGAAGTGTACCTGTTGTATTTGACACCCATATTTTTTTTAACACCCTACCTCTATTTGAAAAAACTATTTTAAGTAAAAGTCATGGAATAATACACAGCGATTATTTTCTTGATTTCTTCTGTAGTTTTAAACAGTTAATAGTTAAAATAAGGAATATATTTCAGTTTTAAAGAATTCAAATTTAGTAAAAACATTTCATCTATGAAATAGAATTTGCACTTAACCAAACTAACACATTGCACCTTGCAGTTTGTACTCTGTTTCACTGTTTTGAGTTTTCAACACATAAAAACTCTAAGTGGTCATAAGAATAAGGGAATTGAACTAACTCAAGTTTCACGTCTTTCTGTTTTGTTTTTACAAATCACGATGCTGTCATTGTTTATTTTCAATCTACAGTTTAACTTATTCATGTAGTACCATGGGAGAGACATGACAACTTTTACAAACTTATTTATTTTTAAGTTTTATTTTTTAAATTAATTAATTTACTTTTGGCTGTGTTAGGTCTTCGTTGCTGCACCTGGGTTTTCTTTAGTAGAAGTGAGCGGTGCCTACTCTTCGTTGTGGTGTACCGGCTTCTCATTGCGGTGGCTTCTCTTGTTGCGGAGCACGGGCTCTAGGCGCACGGGCTCAGTAGTTGTGGCTCGCAGGCTCTAGAGCGCAGGCTCAGTAGTTGTGGTGCATGGGCGTAGTTGCTCCACGGCATGTGGGATCTTCCTGGACCAGGGATTGAACCCGTGTCCCCTGCATTGGCAGGCGGATTCTTAACCACTGCACCACCAGGGAAGTCCTACAAACTTATTTTAGAAAGGACTCTTATAACAAAGTTTGTGGGTTGGTGCCAACCATATAACCAGGAGTTCTGTGAATTAACTCCCAGGTAGAACACAATGCCTATAAAAGGAAAGGTAATAAAATATGCTAATTTGAAGCGAATGTAAATGCCATTGAAACTCAGCAGTAACTGTGACAGCTAGAAGTTAGGCCAACAAAAGGTTTTTTTCAGGGAGAAGTGTTTTATCACTGACATTGTTTAGAGTTTCTATAGGTCTTGTTCATAATTTAAAATTTCATTTTGTTTTAAGGGCCCCTTCTTTGCCTGCCCTTTCTCTCTGCCCTATCCTTGGAAGACATAAGGAAATGTGATCTTTTTAGTTTAAGAAACGTTATTTCTTCTGTAAAATAATGCCAGTATTTATCTCTAAAGGTTGTAGTATGAATTAAATGGGATAATATTTATGAGGTTGTTTTGTAAATTCTAAAAGAACTTCACAAATTTGAAGTGTTCTTACTGATAGTGAATAAATCATTGTTTCTAATACAATTTTGAAAATATTTCTGATTGAAAAGTAAATATACTGAATTGAGAAAATTTGGAGAACACTGAAGCAGACTGAGAAGAAATTTAAAATGGTCTGTTTTACAGTTTCTAACACTACAGTGTATTTCTTTAAAAATCACCTATGAGTTAGAATTTCTGTCTTGTACACATGCATAAATCTGGTATTGGATAAGAGTAAGGATAAGGCTAGTCCTATGTTGGCAGATATCATTTGAAAAATGATTTTAATGCTAAGACATATTCCATCTTAGTTTAGCACCATAATTAATTTAACCATTTTCTTATTGGGTTGAAAGCTCACCCATGTTATTATTGATTATTTAAATTTCTTCATAATTTGAAAATTTCATGTTTGAGAAATAGTATTTCATCATTCATTGAATGACATTTCTTAGATTATTGATTTACATAATTTCATGTTTGTGGCTTTTATAATTATGTATTGCTTGTTCACTGTGCTTGCCTGTTTTTTCTGTTGGTCTTAGACCACTTCCAGTTGCTTGGCAAGAGCTCTTTATATATTAAGGAAAATAATCATTGTTGCATAGAGGTTGCAGAGATTTTTCAGAGTGTGGTTTACCTTAGATTTTTTTTTTTTTTTTTTTTTTGTGGTACGCGGGCCTCTCACTGCCGTGGCCTCTCCCGTTGTGGAGCACAGGCTCAGCGGCCATGGCTCACGGGCCCAGCCACTCCGCAGCATGTGGGGTCCTCCCGGACCAGGGCACGAACCTGTGTCCCCTGCATCGGCAGGCGGACTCTCAACCACTGTGCCACCAGGGAAGCCCTACCTTAGATTTTAATGATTTATTTTTGGATGTCCAAAATTTAAAAACTCCTATGTATTCTACCTTATCAATAATTTTAGTTGTTTCTTCCAGACTGGAGGAAAATAGAGGGTACAGACTTAGACAGAATTGAAGTTACATTCTTTTTTACCATTTACTTGGACAAATTATTTAATCTTTCTAAAACTGAGTTGCCTCATCTATAAATGGGTATAATATTACCTACTTCTTAAGGGTGTTGAATCAGAGAGACAGTGTATGAAAAGTGCCTCAAAGAATAAATGACAGTAATTCCTCAAAACATCTGGCTAATCTTTGTCGTATAATACAAAATCTTGTGATTATGAAGTTATTCTCAATATGAAGACCTATCTTAAATTATTAGTTCATGTCCTTTTGATTCTGTTGAGGCTAAATCTTCTTTCCATAATTTCAAAAAGCTCTTTAAATAACAATAATATACATAATTTGTTTGTCTGTTATAATAATTGAAAATATTTTACTCAATTTACCATTTGCCTTTTAGGTTTTCCTTTCTCTTTCTTTAAATTAATTTTTAATTGGAGAATGGTTGCTTTATACTGTTGTGTTAGCCTCCACTGCAGAACAAAATGAATCAGCCATACACATACAGATATCCCCTCCCTTTTGGACTTCCCTCCCATTTAGGTTACCACAGTGCATTAGGTAGAGTTCCCTGTGCTATACAGTATGTTCCCATCAGCTCTCTATTTTATACATAGTATCAATAATGTATATGTGTCAATCCTAGTCTCCCAATTCCTCCCACCCCATCCCTTTCCCCCTTGGTATCCATACATTTGTTCTCTATGTCTGTGTCTCTATTTCTGCTTGCAAATAAGATCATCTATACCATTTTTCTAGATTCCACATATATGCTTTATTATATGATATTTGCTTTTCTCTTTCTGATTTACTTCACTGTGTATGACACTCTCTAGGTCCACCCACGTCTCTACAAATGACCCAATTTCATTCCTTTTTATGGCTGAGTAATACTCCATTGTATATATGTACCACATCTTTATGCATTCATCTGTCGATGGACACTTAGGTTGCTTCCATGTCCTGGCTATTGTAAATAGTGCTGAAATGAACACTGTGGTACATGACTCTTTCTGAATTGTGGTTTTCTCAGGGTATATGCCCAGGAGTGGGGTCGCTGGGTCATATGGTAGTTCTATTTTTAGTTTTGTAAGGAACCTCCATTCTGTTCTCCATAGTGGCTGTATCAATTTACATTCCTACGGACAGTGCAAGAGGGTTCCCTTTTCTCCACACTCTCTCCAGCATTTATTGTTTGTAGACTTTTTGAGGATGGCCATTCTGACTGGTATGAGGTGATGACTCATTGTAGTTTTGATTTGCATTTCTCTAATAATTAGTGATGTTGAGCATCTGTTCATGTGTTTGTTGGCCACCTGTATGTCTTCTTTGGAGAAATGTCTAAGTCTTCCACCCATTTTTTGATTGGATTGTTTGTTTTTTAGGTATTGCGCTGTATGAGCTATTTGTATATTTTGGAGATTAATCCTTTGTCAGTTGCTTTGTCTGCAAATATTTTCTCCCATTCTGACGGTTGTCTTTTCATCTTGTTTATGGTTTCCTTTGCTGTGCAAAAGGTTTTAAGTTTCATTAGGTCCCATTTGTTTATTTTTGTTTTTATTTCCATTTCTCTAGGAGGTGGGTCAAAAAGGATCTTGCTGTGATTAATGTCAAAGAGTGTTCTGCCTATGTTTTCCTTTAAGAGTTTGATAGTGTCTGGCCTTACATTTAGGTCTTTAATCCATTTTGAGTTTATTTTTGTGTCTGGTGTTAGGGAGTGTTCTAATTTCATTCTTTTACATGTAGCTGCGCAGTTTTCCCAGCACCACTTATTGAAGAGACTGTCTTTTCTCCCTTGTATATTTTTGCCTCCTTTGTCATAGCTTAGGTGACCACAGGTGCGTGGGTTTATCTCTGGGCTTTCTATCCTGTACCATTGACCTATATTTCTTTTTGTGCCAGTACTATACTGTCTTGATTACTGTAGCTTTGTAGTATAGTATGATGTCAGGGAGCCTGGTTCCTCCAGCTCCGTTTTTCTTTCTCAAGATTGCTTTGGGGACTCCCCTGGTGGCACAGTGGTTAAGAATCCACCTGCCAATGCAGGGGACACAGGTTCGATCCCTGGTCCGAGAAGGTCCCACATGCCGCGGAGCAAGTAAGCCCGTGTGCCACAACTACTGAGCTTGTGCTCTAGAGTCTGGGAGCCACAACTACTGAGCCCGCATGCCACAACTACTGAAGCCCGCATGCCACAACTACTGAAGCCCGCACACCTAGAGCTTGTGCTGGGCAACAAGGCACCACGATGAGAAGCCCGCACGCTACAACGAAGTGTAGCCCCCATTTGCCACAACTGGTGAAAGCCCATGCTCAGTAATGAAGACCCAATGCAGCCACAAACAAATAATTTAATTAAAAAATTTAAACAACCTAATCTTACACCTAAAGCAACTAGAGAAAGAACAAACAAGACCGAAAGTTAGTAGAAGAAAAGAAATAATAAAGATTGGAGCAGAAATAAATGAAATAGAAACAAAGAAAACAGTAGCAAAGATCAATAAAACTAAAAGCTCATTCTTTGAGAAGATAAACAAAATTGATAAACCTTTAGCCAGACTCATCAAGAAAAAAAGGGAGAGCACGCAAATCAATCAAAAAAAAAAAAAACCAAAAAAAAAGATTGCTTTGGCTATTTGGGGTCTTTTGTGTTTCCATACAAATTGTAAAATTTTTTGTTCTAGTTCTGTGAAAAATACCATTGGTAATTTGATAGGGATTGTATTGAACCTTTTTTTTTAACGGAGAAGTATAATCAGTCTATTTTTGTGATTACTTTTATTCTTATAATAAATCCCTTCTTTAGTCCAGGATCAGTTAACATTTACCTATATCTCCAATTAATTTATTTGGTTTTAGGTTTACATTTAACTCTAATTCATCTGAAATTTATTTTGGGACATGATGTAAGATGGAGTTCTAATGTTATATGTAATCATACACAGGTGATAATTTTATCACCTACTTTACAGGAATTATAGCTTTTATTTCTGTGTTCTGGTCCTACTGCATTGGCTAGAATTTATGTAGCATTGTTAAATAATAGTGATAATTAGATGTTCTTGTCTTATTCCAAATTTTAATGGACATGCTACAAGTATTTTGTTATTATTCTGCCATTGGCTCTCAGCTTAAGATACTCTTCATGATGTTGAAAAGCATCTTTGTTTTCCTAATTTTGTAGGCATTTTTATTGGAAATGGATATTTGATCCTATTAAATATCTTTGTAGCAACTTAAAAATAATTGAAAGTCTTTTTCTTCCTGGGCCTAATGTTGTGATGTATTGCATGAACAAATTTCCTAATATGAAACCATCCTTAAGTGTTCTCTTTTGAAGCAACCTGAGTGTGAGAGGAGGAATTTTGTGATCTTACTCCCAGATTATTGGGACATTCTTTTACATTACATAACTTTTCTTTCATGAACGATGTTTGCCATTTACCTTCAGTTTGGTAACTACTATGGCAGTTATTGTCATGATATTATTACAGTTGACTTCCTGCCAATAGCTTTTTGGAAGTTGCCATCTCTGTCTAGACAAGCAAGAGAGGCAGTGACAGCAGTGAGACGTGGGGACCAGCCCCCACCCTTCTTGCTCAAAAGACAACAGCCACATAGTCGTGGGTAACGATTTAATTTTCTGGTTTTGCAGACATTTTGTTTTTGAACCAGAGGGCGGAGACTCTGAGGGGGGTGAGGTGTTAACTTGAATCTTTATTGATTTTACTGTTTTCACAGCCAAAATGGGCGTTTTGGGGCTTCCCTGGTGGTGCGGTGGTTGAGAGTCCGCCTGCCGATGCAGGGGACACGGGATCGTTCCCCGGTCCGGGAGGATCCCACATGCCGCGGAGCGGCTGGGCCCGTGAGCCATGGCCGCTGAGCCTGCGCGTCCGGAGCCTGTGCTCTGCAACGGGAGGGGCCACAACAGTGAGAGGCCCGCGTACCGCAAAAAAAAAAAAAAGGGCGTTTTTTCCCCCCTAAGTATAGTTCGGGAAATTTCTCCCAGATTCTAGAATTATATTCTTCTCCTTCATCCTCCCACTCTAACACTCTCCCCACCCCCTTGTACTCCCTCATCCACTAGTCTGCTCCCTTCCTGCCCTCACCCTACCCAAGGCCTGTTGGTGGAAAATACAGATGGGGGCTGCTTGCCAGATGCCATGTTAAACTGAAAACCCTTATAAAAGAAATTGAAGTGGCGTTCATTTTAATTTGAATGTTTGGCTTTGCATAGAAACAATAGCCCAATTGTAACAAAGATGAAGTTGGAAAACTCTGTAAGAAATATTGTTATAACAAATCCTTGATTTACATTTAAACATGTGTTGACAGGTCAAAAAGAATTACTTTTTTAAAAGGTCGTTGAAGCAAGGATTAAATATGGGGTACAGGAATGGTATGTTTCTGGAAGAAATACCTACCTCAGGTGCTGAATTCAGCTCAGTGCGTAGAAATGGATGCACCCAACGCTTCCCAGGCTGGCCGTCAATCACGCAATATATAGGCACTTTAAAGCAACCATATATCAATGCAGAATGGAACACTGCTGGATTAGGAAGTGCTCCTTTGGGAAACTCTTGATTGACAAAAGTAGTACTGCATTAAGTAGCAGCAATATTTTCATGGCCAGAAAGTCATAAAGCAGTAGATAATCTTTATGAAGAGGAAAATATTTTACATAAAAAAACGTTGAGCAATTCTTAGGACTTGCTAACTACAGGATCCAGTAAAGGTGAAAAATAGCTCTACCTAAATGTGAAAGAATAAAACGATAATTCAGTGAATTGTTAATTGCATCCAAGTTCAGTGCTGTAGTCACTGTCATTGATAAGGCATCTAAAGAAAAGAGGGGATTCATTGCTATCTGGGATTGCAGGAACCCCCTGTATCTCTGGTTTGCAGGGTAGGAGAAAAATTTAGGATATGCATATTGCGTCCATTATAGATTAGAGTGGAGCCAGAGGGTATGCAAAATAATTTACTCTTTTGAGACCTACTTCATTACGGAGAGGTGGTGGAGAGTTGGGAGTTAGGTTGGTGACATTAACTTTGAGTTTTATTGTTGTGTCATTTTATTTTATTTACTTTTAAATAAATGTATTTATTTTTATTTTTGGCTGCACTGGGTCTTCATTGCGGTGCGCGGGCTTCTCATTGCGGTGGCTTCTCTTGTTGCGGAGCACGGGCGCTAGGTATGCGGGCTTCAGTAGCTGAGGTTCGCAGGCTCTAGAGAGCAGGCTCAGTAGTTGTGGCGCACGGGCTGAGTTGCTCCGCGGTATGTGGGATCTTCCCGGATCAGGGCTCGAACCCGTGTCCCCTGCATTGCCAGGCGGACTCTTAACCACTGCACCACCAGGGAAGCCCCTTGCTGTGTCATTTTATTTATTTATTTATTTTTGCGGTACGCGGGCCTCTCATGGTTGTGGCCTCTCCTGTTGCGGAGCACAGGCTCCGGACGCGCAGGCTCAGCGGCCATGGCTCACGGGCCCAGCCGCTCCGCGGC
>NC_041223.1:18200152-18207355 GCF_002837175.3 Physeter macrocephalus | reverse complement strand
CGGCACGTGGGATCCTCCCGGACCGGGGCACGAACCCGTGTCCCCTGCATCGGCAGGTGGACTCTCAACCACTGCGCCACCAGGGAAGCCCTGTCATTTTAAATCAGAGTTTTCACCGCCACTTCTTGGCACAGCAGTTTGGGCCATATGTTTATCTCTGTTAATATGGTTCCTCGTATTGAGATAAACTTACCTTGAAAATGGTGGTGAATTGAATCTTCTGATCGTTTATTCAAACATGGTGACAGTGACATGCTTGACCTGCTGAGGCATATTAGTCCTGCTCCCTGACAGGAAGCATGATCTTCTTTGTTATCCCCAAGATCGCTGTTTTGGGATGCACATGCTAAATTATATTAAAAGTGATTTGTAGGGAAACGGGGAGAGGGATGGTGTTCTTTTGAAAGCAGGCGAATTGAAAAAGCAAGAGCTTCCTAGAGTAGGGAACTCATCCTGTAGTCTGAACACCTTTCACTGTGCTTAGATTTCATTCACTGTGAAATTTAGACTTATTCTGGATTCAACTTTATATGAATTATTTATGGATATGTCCGATTTTCCTCTTCGCATCAGGGGAGGACTCCTCTTCTTCCTTGAACCACCTCCCTCGTGCAGGATAATAATAGTGATAATAGTCTGTATTATTTGTTAAGAGTGCTTTATCACATTACTTCATTCAATCCTCATCACAGTTCTCTGAGGAAGATGCTATTTTTTCTATCCTTGTGGGATAAATGAGGTGGGAAAAATGAGGCATAGTTGTGGGGTAGGGAGTGGATATGTCCTAGAGATTTTTACTTTATTTTTAAAATTTAATAGCATACTAATAAGTGTAAATTTCACAGACTTACGGGAGAATGAATCCATATTTCGTGTTTGATTTAAGATAAGGAGAATTCCTTCATTCTTTCCACATGCATTACAAATACTGTAAATCATACCAGTTTGGTGACAAAAGGCCCTGTTAATCTTGAGCATCCACTGATGAAGTGAGTAGCCATCATTAACTATGTATGATTGTTACTGTGGTACATACTCTGCAAAGCAAATATTGGTTTTCTTTGGTTCTGCTTTTCAGGAGTTTTTTACTGAATTAATGTCTTTGCTAATACATACATAACTTGTGACTTTAGTTTAAGATAAGTTCTTAAGATCAGGGCTTTTCTTCTTTTAGACAAAGTGGAGAATAGTATTGGAAGCAGGCATTTAATCAAATGATTCTTTTCTTTCTTGGAACCCTTCTTGAAGTTAATTTGAGTTGCTTTCTTAGCCTCCAGCACAGTTTTTGAATATCCATAATGGCATATTTGGTGTTTGAGGTGGGATTTGGAAACAGTTGAAAGTCATTTTGGTAAACAAGTTAGTTAGTGGGTAGTCCTATTTTAGTCCCAAATACCAAACCGTCAAATAAAAAATAAAACAAAACAAAAATGTGACTATCACAAGACAAGTCTGATTTCTTAGAACTGTGCATTTTTCAGGAGAAACGATTTATTAGTATCTTGATCACGTACATAGCTCTAAAGTTGTAATAAGCATTATCTCCCAAAAAAAATTATTTTTAAAAAATTTCTTGTTTAAAATTTTTTTTTTTAATTTAATTTTATTGGGTTATAGTTGATTTACAATGTTGTGTTAGTTTCAGGTGTACAGCAAAGTGTTTCAGTTATACATATATATATATATTCATTCTTTTTTAGATTTTTTTCTCATATAGGTTATCACAGAATATTGAATAGAGGTCCCTGTGCTATACAGTAGCTCCTTGTTGGTTATTTATCTTATATATATTCATTTTTTTTTAGATTTTTTTCTCATATAGGTTATCACAGAATATTGAATAGAGGTCCCTGTGCTATACAGTAGCTCCTTGTTGGTTATTTATCTTATATATAGTAGTGTGTGTATGTTCATCTCAAGCTCCTGATTTATCCCTCCCCCCATGTTTCCCCTTTGGTAACTCTAAGTTTGTTTTCGATATCTGTAAGTCTGCTTCTGTTTTGTAAATAAGTTCATTTGTATCATTTTTAAAAAAAAATTAGATTCCACATATGAGTGATATCATATGCTATTTGTCTTTCTCTGTTTGACTTCATTTAGTATGATAATCTCTAGGTCCATCCGTGTTGCTACAAATGGCATTATTTCATTCTTTTTTATGGCTAATATTCCACTGTATATATGTGCCACATCTTTATTCATTCCTTTGTCGATGGACATTTAGGTTGCTTCCATGTCTTGGCTATTGTAAATAGTCCGAAAGGATACACGCACCCCAATGTTCATTGCAGCACTATTTACAAAAATTACTTTTAAAGATACCTTTTTGGGTCATATGTAAGTCTTGATTTGTTTGCTTAACAAATCTATTTAATCATTTGTAATAAGTATCCCCTTTGCTTAGGTTCATGTGTTTTAATGGTCTTATTTTGCAGTTGAAATTAAGAATAGATATTTGAAATTGAGTAGCAATTATAAACTTGGAGAAGTAGGCTTTCTTCTAGGCCTTAATTATAAAAGAGGGAATTAGCCTCTTCTGAAGAATTAGCTGACATATTATTCAATTCCAGTAAGACTCAGCCCATGTTACATCTGTGAACACTGTGTGTGTCTTAATGGGAATATTCCTAGGATACCTTCATATCATTTGAGTCTGAAAAAAAGACTCACATACTGAATATGAGGCTTAATTTTGTTGCAAAGAAGGAAAGGAAAGTTTCAAAATAATGAGAATGCCTTTGGTTATACTGTAAAGTCCTATAGGATCATTAACTTGTTTTAAATAATATTTAACTCTAGAGTTCTGCTTTCATTTAAGGTGTAGAAAGCCACAGGAAGACACTGCTCCCACATTAACCATGAGAAAAAGGTGGATAATGTACAGTATTGTGCCTGTTTTTGGTCCCATCAGAGACCTGAGTTCTAAAGGTAGTCAGATGATCTAAATTCCAAAGAGAGAAGGGACACATCATTGTTTTGTCTTTAGCAGGGCCCGAGAAGGAGGGTTAGCAGCCATCAAAGCAGATGTGAAGACAACAAGTAAAATTTTTGTGAATTTTTAAAAGCTAGTATGGGCTAGCATGACAATTTTAAATTGTCAGGAACCCCAGATACAAGGAGGATCTGTATCTATCAGTACTTACCACTTTTTACCATAGGCCTTCAACTCAATACTCATGAGAAAGAATGAATGGGGCAGGAAACCAGAGGAAGCTTGTCAGTGGTGCAGGCATGTAGGTGATGACCAACTCTACCCCTCGGAGATAGGCACAAAATCCACCAGTGTCCCAGAACTTCTGTCATAGGACACAAAAGCTGTCATAGGCAGGGGATGGGCAAGAAACCTGCCCAAACCTGGATCCAGGCAAAGTTTGGCACATTGTTGCAATAGGGATAGAAAATATACTGTCTCAGCCCTGCACTGATGCTGGATAAATCCCATCAGCTGGGGAGGAGCAGGCTTGGATTCATGATCCACTGATCCACCAATGGTGCAAGATAGAGACTGGCTGTCATTCATAGGTAGAAGAGGAAGGGATGATGCTGAGAAAGCCTCACTTCTGAAGCTCAGGTGCACAAGGTCTGTCAAAGACAGAGGCTGCAGCAGGAGAATAAAGAAAACTCCTTTGACCCCACCATGTATTGGTGTGGAACAGGAACACTAAGAAAAACCCTCTGTTACCCCAGGTCTCACATTAAACATAAGGTGGCTAGAATCCACTGCTAGAAGAATTCATAGTTTTTGCTGTACCCAAAGTTACTATAGTATCAACAAAACACACACCCACCTCAGTACTCTTAGATCAACTCAAGCACTCACAATAATAGCGTGACAACAAAAGAGATATGCCCATTCCAGAAGTAAATTCATTCACCTCAGTCTCAGCTTCTCTTCTATATACAGTGTTTTGTATTTAATCAGAATCTATAAGATATGCAGAATAAAAAGGGAAAAGAAAATTAACCTACCAAGAGAAAAAGCAGGCAATAGAACCAGACCCAGGAATGACCAGGATGTTGCAACTATCAGAAACTTAAAAAATGGCTATTAATTATAAAAAATATACCATAGTACTGTAAGATGTTAAAAACGGGGGGAAGCACATATGGGGTTATATGGGAACTCTTTGTACTATCTTCTCCATTTTTCTGTAAATCAAACTGTTCTAAAAATAAAGTTTATTAAAAACTATATTGTTAAGGAATACATTTAAAATATATTATTAAGGAAATAAAAGTTCAAGCCAGAGACTGAAAGAATTTGCAAAGTGCCTGTCTGATTAAAGAAAGAACTCTAACAACTCAGTAGTAAGAAAATCATTTCAACAGGAAAATGGACAAACATTTTGACCTTCATCAAACAAGATTTATGGATTGCAATTATGCACATGAAAAGATGGTCAACATAATTAGTCATAAGAGAAATGCAGATTAAAACCACAGTGAGATGCCATTAGAATGGCTAGAGTTAAAAAGCCTTTCAAAACCAAGCGCTGTTTAAAATGTAAAGCAAGTAGAACTCGCATACATTTCTGTTGAGAATGCAGGATGGTCCAGCCTCTTTGGGAAACAGTTTGGCAGTTTCTTATGAAGGTGCGTGTAAGCTTACCATACAGCCAAGCAGCCCCACTCATAGCTCTCTACCCAAGAGACATTAAACGTATGTCCATACAAAGACCTATGCATGAATATACATGGAAGCTTTACTTAAAATAGCCCAAAACTGGAAACAACCCAAATCTTCATCTACTTGTGAATGGATAAACAGATTGTCATATATCCATACTGTGAGGTACTACCAAGCAAGAAAAAGGAACAAATTACTGATACTTGGCAATAACATGGATGAACCTCAGAAGACTCGTGCAAGATGAAAGAAGCCAGACACAGAAGACTACATAGTGTACAATTCCATTTGTATGATATTCTAGAAAAGACAAAACTATAGTGACAGAAAAAAGATCAGTGATTGCCGTGGGCTGGGCTGGAGGGATGGGAATGACTGCAAAAGGGCACGAGGAAAAGTTTTGAGATGATGAAAATGTCATATATTTTATTGTGGTTGTGATTTCATGACTGTATATATCTGTCAAAACTCATTGAGCCAAATAGATAAAAAGAGTAAATTATTGTATGCAAATTATATTTCAACAAACTTGTCCAAAGACACTATTAAACCATAGACGAACATATAGTAAGTTCTCAGAAAATAATTTAAAATGTAATTTTAAGAACTTTTGGTACTTTCTGTCTACAATAATGCTGTGCTATGTGAGGGGCCTTGAGCAAGTTACTTCACTTCTTGGGTCCTTATTTTCCTTATCTATAAAATGAGATAGCAGTCCTACATACCTTATATGAATTTTCTGTGAGCATTTAAATAATACTCATAAAGGACTTAGAAAAATTCCCAGAACATAGTAAGTACTCAAATAATGTTATTTCTGTGCTGCTTTAGCTTCTGTGTGTAATAGGGGACTGGAAACTTAGATGTCCATGTGTTGTTGATAACCTGAAGTAAGGATTTAGCGAAACATTACTATTGTTAACTGAAAAAAATGCACAACCTAAAAGTTGAGGGTTATGTTTTATTTGATGGACTTACTGAGGACTTAAACCCCGGATATAGCCTCTCAGATAGCTCTGAGGGACTGTTCCAAAGAGGTAAGAGAGGAGCCAGGATACATAGGAGTTTTTGCCAAAAAAAAAAAAAAAAAAAAAAACAAATCCCCAAACCCGCGTAGTCAGAACATCAAAAGATTACTGTTAACTAAAGAAAAAAGAGACATCTCAAGTTAATGAGTTTAATGCTTTTCTATGTATGGGAAGATGCAAGAGTCTGAGCTAACTGAAATTATTCCTTTGATGTGTACCTTAACTATCTAGGGCCAGTATCCTGTTTTTCTCCACCCTGAGTTCCCCTCAGGTGCACCATCAGGGGTGGCTGCAGTGGCTGACGACTTGATGGCTGCAACATCCTTTGTTTACTGAAGTGGCAGGTGATGTTCTTTGTCCACACAATTTTACTTCAAAATTGATGTTTGCTTGTGCTGTTCCATAGACTCACTTCTGCATTCATTTGAAATTTTTTAACTGGGCACTCTCTCTCTGTTAGACACTGTTTGTCTTGAAGAATAGGACTCAGTCTGTGTCCTCAAGAACTTACTGTGAAAACAGACCACTCAATAGGGGATTACAATGCTTTGACTGTGATAAGTACTGAGTAGGCATGGGAGCCTGTTATGGGACTCTGCGGAGTGGGTATCTGATCTGGAAAGCGGGAAGGTTTTATGGAGGAGGTGAGGATGTGGCTGACCCCTGATGCAAGCTGGTCATCAGTTGGCCTGTTTGGAAGTGGAAATACATTTTTAAAGGTCCATGGAACACTGATAAAGAAGGAAAGGAAACTTAAAAAACAGAACTGGATCTGTATAAATAGTATTCGACCTTTTAGTAAAATCAGTTGATATCCAAAGTTTAGGTAGCTAGAGGTCACAAGGGATCAGATTCTAACTTTTCCCATTTGTGACATGGCATTGTTGTTAGTCACCATGGAAATGTCAAATTTAAACCACAATCATCACATTCCTGAAGAGAGCAGTCGAGATTTTTAAACTGAGGCGTGAACCATGGTGGTAGGTTCCTGCATGGGCAAAATCATCTGAAGCCTGTGTCTCAAAGCCTGATGGCGAGAGAAACATCTGTCAGCCTGTGTTAGAGAACCACTGCTTATTGTTAATGTCCCTGAATATGCTTTATTTATTTTTTTGCGGTACGCGGGCCTCTCACTGCTGATCCTCCCGGACCGGGGCGCGAACCCGGTTCCCCTGCATCGGCAGGCGGACGCGCAACCGCTGCGCCACCAGGGAAGCCCTGGAAATGTCAAATTTAAACCACAACCATCACATTCCTGAAGAGAGCAGTCGAGGTTTTTAAACTGAGGCGTGAACCATGGTGGTAGGTTCCTGCATGGGCAAAATCATCTGAAGCCTGTGTCTCAAAGCCTGATGGCGAGAGAAACATCTGTCAGCCTGTGTTAGAGAACCACTGCTTATTGTTAATGTCCCTGAATATGCTTTATTTATTTATTTTTTTTTTTGCGGTACGCGGGCCTCTCACTGCTGTGGCCTCTCCCGTTGCGGAGCACAGGCTCCGGACGCGCAGGCTCAGCGGCCATGGCTCACGGGACCAGCCGCTCCGCGG
>NC_041223.1:18146691-18200096 GCF_002837175.3 Physeter macrocephalus | reverse complement strand
CCAGCCGCTCCGCGGCATGTGGGATCTTCCCCAACCGGGGCACGAACCTGTGTCCCCTGCATTGGCAGGTGGACTCTCAACCACTGCGCCACCAGGGAAGCCCTGAATATGCTTTAGAAGGATCAGTCTGTTGATATGCTTACCTACAGGTAGAAAAACACAACTAAGAAAGCCAGTATGCCATCTGAAAAGCTAGACAGTTTATGATAGTGATAAGCATCAATTTCTAAACCGATCTTAGGTTCCAGCAAGCAGGTACAGGTCCAACCTTTGGGCCATTATCCTTGGATATACCACAGAGACCATACCTGGCTGGCCTTTGTCATTTTGTTAGTGTCACCTACACACCACACTCTAGATGACCTGCTAGAGGTGAATTCCTGGGGCAGAGTCCAGGCATTATGAAGTGGACTGTAGCAGTTCAGCTCAAAAAAAGTACAAACATTTGCAGAGGGAATGGGCAACAGTGTTTTGCAGAGAAAACATTGTAAACCTAGAAATTTGGAGGCCTAGATTTGGTGAGTTTCATATTTTTGTTTAGTTCTGTACCTTAGCATATTACTGATTATTGTTCATTAATATTTTAAAATTAATTGACATTCAGCAAATATTTTTTGAACACCAAGAATGTGCAAAGTACTGTTAGGTGTTATGTGGGGAATTCAAAGGTAACTAAAGTATAAATTATGCTCTAATGGAATTTATAATCTAGAGGACGATCTATATGGATATATCTGTATCTGTGTTGATATCTATGTACACACACAAATACATCCACAAATCCATACATAGTATATATGTATATATGTAAGTATACGTAATACTTAAGTATGATATGAATGCCAGAATGAAATATAAACAGAATTTTTGGGCGTACCAAAGAGAAAGCTGTCCATTTTTTTTTTTTTTTTTTTTTTTTTTGCGGTACGCGGGTCTCTCACTGCTGTGGCCTCTCCCGTTGCGGAGCACAGGCTCCGGACGCGCAGGCTCAGCGGCCGTGGCTCACGGGCCCAGCCGCTCCGCGGCATGTGGGATCTTCCCGGACCGGGGCACGAACCCGTGTCCCCTGCATCGGCAGGCGGACTCTCGACCACTGCGCCACCAGGGAAGCCCAAGCTGTCCATTTTGATTGGAGGTTGGGAGGATGTTTGGAGAGTAAATGGTAGGTTTCACTAGGCAGAGCTACACTGGGGACTAGGGACTGGAAACTGAGGGAAATAGACTGTCCATTTTATAACTTGTCCATTTTATAAACTTTTGAATATGCAGCACCTTGCTATACAGCATTTGTTGAATGAATGCATGCATGAAACATCATCACCAAAATTTCAGAGTAAAGAGGGTCATGATGTAAATTGGTGAGTGGTCCGCCATGGGTGGTGCTCAGCTAGGGGCCAGTGTTTATATGGTATAGGGTGCAGCTTAGCGCTGGGCTGGGTTTTTGAGGGGCTTTGCTATAGTGCTAAGGAGTTCAGAATTTATTCCGCTGCCTGGGACCTGTCGGATATGTTTGACCTGGAGAGTTACCTAAACTTATTTATTTTACAGAGGTCCTTCATCCTTTCACCATTCTTTGTTTTCTTTCCTGTTATTTCCTCAGGAGTTCTGAATCTCTTTATCCACAAGCACCCAGTTTATTGGGCTCCACCCCTACCCCCATCTTTGGGGCTTTGTTTTAAAAGACTATCTCCTACATTGCTCTAATGGTAATCAATTAATTTTCCTATTTTATTGGTCAAAAGCATGTAATTCAGGAGCGGGGTGTTCCTGCAGAGGTTTAACATGGATTTAATTGCTGACTGTATTAGTTGGCTGGGACTGCCATAACCAAATGCCACAGGCTGGGTGGTTTAAGCAACAGAAATTTATTTTCTCACAGTTCTGGAGGCTGGAAGTCCAAGATCAAGGTGTGGGCAGGGCTGGTTTCATTCTGAGGACTCTCTCCTTGGCTTGCAGATGGCCATCTTCTCACTGGGTCCTCACATGGTCTCCTCTCTGTTCGTTGTCTGTGTCCTAATCTTCTAATCTCCTCTTCTTATAAGGACACCAGTCAGTCATATTGGATGAGGGCCCACCCATATGACCTTATTATACCGTAATTACCTCTTAAAGGCCCTATCTCCAATACAGTCACATTCTGGAA
Organism: Physeter macrocephalus; assembly: GCF_002837175.3. NCBI lineage: Eukaryota > Metazoa > Chordata > Mammalia > Artiodactyla > Physeteridae > Physeter > Physeter macrocephalus. The sequence continues at coordinate 18,197,953 of NC_041223.1, read as the reverse complement.
TACCGGGGGGGCAGGACTACAACACGTGAATTTTGGATGGGACACAGTTCAACCCATAACACTGACCTAAGAAGTTAACATCCGTGCTCTACCACCTGACAGGAAATCATACTGTTGGGGTTTAAGGCAATTTGTGTCACATGTGGTTGGGATCTAAGCTTGAATCTGAGTAAGTGGCTAGCTGCTCAGAAGCTGATGGAACTCGATTGTTGCCTAGTGAAAGTGATCCCTTCCGAAGTGCTCAGTCTCTACCAAATCCAGAAGCAATCCATATTATAATAGTTTTAAGTAAGTTTGGACAGGATGAACATAAATCCAGAGCACGGTTGTACGACATTTACTAGAGAATCACCGACTAAGCAAGTGCTAAACAGTATGGTGGATGAGATGAGTCAAGTCAGGTGTACTGGGCTCCATCATTTTTGATCTGTGTGACCTCAGGCAGATGGCTGAATCTTTCTCCACCACTCTTTCCTTATCTATAAATCAAAGATAATGCTTCCTACCTCATAGGATTGTTCTGAAAGGTTAAAGGAGAAAATGTAGGTCAAGCATTTAGCACAGTGCTTGGCACATAGCACTCAGAAAGTTAACTAATCTAATATGTATTCAATGGTAGCTGCTATTAAAGATGAAAATGGTGGATCTATTCATAGGCATGTTAGCAATAGAACTATAGCAAAATATTAGTCTTTGTAGCCGTATTTATATAAATAGCAGAAATAATTTTATATGTTTTATATATTTTAAAAATATCATAAATATTGTTCTGATACCCTTATTAAGTAAATGTACTTCTTATTCTTGTGTACACTATAGTATTATTGAAAAATAACTTTCCTTGGCCTTAATCCAACAATTTGAGGAATACCAATTTAGATGTAACTTAGGTGGATTTATCTTCTAGAATTGAACATTGGATTCTGTTAATAGTATAAACTTTAATTGTCTTACGGGGTATAGATACAAATAAGTTATTTCTTTGTGTTGTTAAGATACACAAAACAATTGGACGCCATTATCATTTCATTACAGATAATGTCATAGGAAGCCTTCCAGGAGGTTTGCATAAAGGAAGGGTGGCGCTCGGAGAAAATGCTGAATAAACTCATCAGTAATGATTTTCTTGGACCTTTTGTACTTTCTGCCTACTTCTTCCCACCTTGAGTAAAGCAGTTTATTATTTATGCTTTTCATACCACTTATTTTGCTAGTCCTATACTTGTTTTAGAACGTTTTGAAATATCCAATAAAATTGAGTCAGGCACTTATAAATACTTTGTAATATATGGCTGTTTTGAATATTATCATAAAATAATTCTTTCAGAGGTTGCCCAGTTTATACAATACAAATGATAACTGAGATACTTAAGATTTGTATTGCGTGTTTAAAAGAATAAAGTTAGTGGGAAAGGTTTGTTAGTTTTAGAGACGGGTTGAAAGGACATTTAAAAATATTGTCAACAGTTGGGATGCTTCAGCATCTTTTCTTTTGGTGACCTTTCTTTTTTCTTTAAAGTGGATTAGTCTTTACTACATATGGTGACGGTACATTTCTAATATTTAGGTTCTGCTTTGAAAAAAAAAACAAAACTACAAGCAGAACTATCCAGCAAACATATTAAGAGGTTCTGCCACAGGAACAGAAATATTTGTTGTTTGTGTTTGGGATTTCTCTTTAGTAATAATTAACCTTCACTTTTATACTATAAACAGATGCGACCTGGACAGGAATCACTTCAATATTAGTGGAGGAATGTTTTTTGGCAATATGGTTAGTTACTACCATGTTGTAGCCACGTGTGTGCACACACGTGCACATTTTTCTTGTTGGCATTTACCTTGGAGCAGGGCCTGTGGGCAGTGTGCAGGAGACAGGTGCAGACAGCTTTTTTGAGTGATAGGGCATGTCAGTTCTCATTTCGTTCTGCAGAGAAGTGCAAAGTGAAGCAGCCCACGGTGCCCTGTGGGGCCAGCCCACTCCGTCCTTTAGCTGGCATCCTGGAGACATGCCATCCAGCCCCTACCCCCGCCTTCTCAACCACAGCTGGCTTGTAGTTTTTGTTTTTGCTTTGTTTTGTTTTTTAAATCTTTGTGGTGATTGTTGAGGATTGTGAAATTAATTTAATAAGCAGAACAACCAGTGAGAAGCAAACTTTACAGAAGATTGGCTGTAAGCGCTAAGAATCAGCAACTAAACGGCAGAGAGCTGGGGTGCAGAGTGGCTTGGGGTGGAGTAAAGGAACTAGTGAGATGCGTGGCCAGGCCACTATTTCCCGAACACTGGGAGAAAAGTCCTGGGTTCTGAGCCCTGGGCATTTTGCATAATCAGCCTTCTTTGCAATTTCTGTCATCAGATGTCTTAATCTGTTATTCTTAGAACTACCAAATTGTGTTATAGAGATCCAGGTTAATCCAAGTTACCCTCTGAACTTGACCTACTTTCACTTAGAATTAGCCTTATTTAAAATTGTAAACTACTGTCATGACTATGGCACATTAAGCAGTGTTCTGTTTATAAAACATATGCCTTTTTTCCTACTGTAGATCCCTTCTGGCTTGAGAAATCTCTATAACAAAACCAGAATATGTATTTCAATTACCCCAGGACATTGAAACTTTCAAGGATTTAAAAATAATAGTTTTTTTTTTTCCTTTTCAATTTTGGAGATCAAAGAAGTTCTTTAGGTTCTAAAACTCTCAATTAATTTTTGTTCTAATGTTTTAGAAAAACCACTTTAATCTTGTTTATGTGAATAAAGTCCAGTCCACATGAAATCTACACTCAAGTCATAATAGTCAGTTATGATTATGTAAATTGTAGAAGTGAATTTGGCTCAACATTTAAAATATTCTCCCTGAAATTACAGTATTTAATTGTAATCGTAGATGATTAGCAGGATAATTGCTGTTTTAAGTCTCTTTCGTTCCGTAAGATGTGAAGGCAGGCCCGTGTCTTATTTACTTCTTCAGCCGCAAGGCCGGACACCATGCCTAGTGCTTGGCAGGCACCCACTCCATGGAATGTGCACCAAGAGGACACTTGCCGCCATTTTCATCTTGCTCATTAATTTAAACAAACATAGCAACCAACATTCATGGCAGAACTATACTCTTATAATATGGGTTGGCTTCCAATACAAGAGTTCAGCCAAAATCAACAGAAGCATTCTGTGAGAATCAATTGGGTATTATGGAGTTACAATAGGGGTATTACAGAGTTTATCTTTTTGTAAATTGTGTGCTACACATCATTTATATCATTAAAATTTATAATATATTTATGAACGTGTATGTATGTATATATTTTTCCCCCCTGGGGAGCCGGTTATTAAATATTAACAGCACTCCACTAAGGAGGCCTTATTATTAGAGTTACTTCTAAGGTTTTGGATACTCAAGGTTAACGTAAGTTCTTCTGAGCTGAGATTTTACACACCTGCCATGCAGCCTAGTCCCAAGAATGGTCAGGCCTTGGGCAGGGTAAGAGTCCCGCAGCACTGCCAGAGGCGAAGCAGGAAAGTTCAGAGCTCAGACTCCAACATAGGGACCCATGCCCACACATCCATGGAACCCAGGGGTGGAGCCAGGTCTTTTGGAGATGAGGTTTATCAAATTGAGAGGACCCTTTTTAAGAAACAAAATACACAATTAGGTAAAAGGCCTGGGAAAAGCCCAGGTAAGAAGTCTCAAGGCTTCTACTTCATGGTATACCTGCCTTTGATCAAGCAAAGGGAACATTTTAGAGATCAGGCAAAGCTTTCAGGCTGAGATCAGGAAGATAGACAACAGGATTGCAAGACCAGGATACACAGGAAGCTCAGTGGTGGCAGAAGACAGTGAGAGACTTACTGCAAATCCAGCAGGGTGAGTATCCTGTATTAGAGGATCAGAATCGATAGGGTGTGTGTGTGTGTGTGTGTGTGTGTGTGTGTGTGTGTGTGTGTGTGTGTGTGTGTAGGTGTAGAGAGAGAGACGGAGGGAGTGAGAATGATTTTTTTTAAGAAATTGGCTCATGTGATTGTGGGCGCTGGTGTGTCTAAATCTGCAGGGCAGGCTGGAGACTCAGGGAAGAATTGATGTTATGGTCTTGAGTCCAAAGTCAGTCTGAAGGCAGAATTTCTTCAATCTTGGGGGACTTCAGGCTTTTCTCTTAAGGCTTTCACCTGATTGGATGAGACCCACCGACATTGTACAAGAAAAGCTGCTTTACTCTATTGACTATTGTTAAACACATCTAAGAAATATCTTCACAGCATCATCTAGACTGTTTTGGGGCACCATTGCCAAGCCACACTGACATAGAAAATTAACCATCACAAGCCCCAGTGCAAGTACTCAACCTGGACCACAACAAGGGGTGGGGGAGGGCAGGTCACCTGCTTCCACAGTGTGGAGATGGCCTGCTACACCTAGAATGCAGCAGAATGTCCACAAGTGGAATATGGGGGTCCAATCCCTGCTATTGGCTACTTTAGTTTGGGGTCCTGAGGGAGGTGAGCCCTTTAGCCTTTCCGGCCTGCGTTTTCTTCTATATTAAATGAAAGCATTTGTAGAGGCATGCCACGTCAGAGGCGAAAGGACTGGGGTTTTCCTTTTTTTTTTTCCTTATAGTACTTTTTTTAAAAAATTAATTAATTTATTTATTTTTGGCTGCGTTGGGTCTTCGTTGCTGCGCATGGGCTTTCTCTAGTTGTGGTGAGCGGGGGCTGCTCTTCGTTGCGGTGTGCGGGCTTCTCATTGTGGTGGCTTCTCTTGTTGCAGAGCACGGGCTCTAGGCACGCAGGCTCCGTAGTTGTAGCTCGTGGGCTTCAGTAGTTGTGACGCATGACCTTAGTTGCTCTGTGGCATGTGGGATCTTCCCGGACCAGGGTTTGAACCCGTGTCCTCTGCATTGGCAGGTGGATTCTTAACCACTGCGCCACCAGGGAAGCCCTGTAATGCCTTTTTTGAAGCAAAAATCTCATAAGAAATTCCCAAACAGAGTTAAAAGGAGCTTGTCTGAATGAACAGTTAAGGCAAGGACTAAGAGTCAGATAACAAACACACAGCAGGCTGGGTAATTCAGTGGTTTGAGAATCACTGATCCATGTCATTCTAACCCTACTTTCCCATCCCGGTTTTCTAAACCACTGAATCAACGTCCCAAGCTTGTGGAATGACAAAATCAAGCTTTGAAGTCACATTCCTTCTGGCTGCAAAATTATTTTCTCTGTTTGAAAGCTGTGTCATTTGGCCTGACTTGCATTGATTTGCTTAAACACATGTATACATTCTGACATCTAGAAACATTTTTATGGTTTCAAATGAGAGCATCCACTGTTCACTCCTCTGGAGAAAGTTCTAGCGAGAGCAAGGTCAGAATTATAGAGCTTAGTTGAACTTATCTAGAAGTGAGAAAATTTTAATCAAAAAATAATTTTTGCCATTTGTTTTGCCATTTGTGTGTTTGATATGCTTGGAGCCAAATCGGATATAATGACCAGAATATACAATATTTAGGTCTAAATAACTTGAGAAAGAACATCTAGTCCTAAAATTATGGAACTCTTGAGTGTTGAGAATTATGGACAATTTAAAAAAATACTTCAGCACTAAGGCATAGTTTCTGTTGATGAACTTATAGTTGATAAGAAAAGACAGAAATTTGTGAAATGTTAAATGCATAGCTTAAGGCAGCAAAGATGGGAAAGCAGGATGGCTGCTAAATGAACTAAGAGTTTAGAATAAGGAGAATGAATTCTTCAGGATGGGGTGATCTGGGAATTTATAACATAAAGGATGGAATCTGAGTCAGGTTTAGATATGAGTTGAGAGGAGGAGCAGAGGCATTCCAGGAGAATGTAATAAAATATAAACGAACACATATAAGCAGTAGGAAAGGACTGTTCAAGGGAGAGCAAGATCCTCTCTTTGAAAGGTAGTAGAAAAGTGTATTCAAAAATAAGATACTCAAAGGAGATTAAGGCCCTTCAGATGCCAGTACACTGTAAATAGAAAATTAATGCATATAATTTATAAAAGGCTTTCTATGGTGTCACAACCTCATAGAAAGAAAATTGTTGGTCTTTCAGGGCTGTAACATCTATTGTGGACATCAGGCAAATTAGTAGGAGTTAGCATATAGGAAATTTACTTTTAATAGAATGATTACACTGCATACTCAGCCATGTGATGTAAATAATAAATACTGTATCTACATAGATAGATTCATGTGAACTCCAGCACTTACGGAATATATTTAAGAGGGAGTTATTAGATCATTAGCTATTAAACTTACACTTAAAGTTATATTCATAGTATCACCATCCCTCCCAGTGGCTTGGTGGCCGATCCTGTGTTCCTTGCTCATATTCACACAAATAACAAAGTTGTCGTTATTACTTTTTTGTAAATGTCCTGACACCCGCCCCCGCCAGTCATTTGTAGTAAGGAGATTGATGCTGAAGTTGCCGGGTCTCTTGTAGCCCCCATCACATCCCATTGGGTGAGGGGGGCTATGGAAGTGATTTGGGAAGGGATCCACCATTTAATATCCTTTCGTGGATGGTAGATTTTATTTGATTTTTCTATTCTGTTTTTCGTTTTGCATATTATGGTTTGCTTTAGAGATGTAAAATCCTGAGTGCTTAAGAAACCACATAAGTTTTGCTCCGAAATCAACTCCCCCAGTTTGGCAGTGTAAAATGCTCTTACTTATTGCTCTAGACAAAGCAAACGCTTTCAAAGTTATTTCTGAATAGCTGAAATTCTTTGGCAACAAAATAATTCTCAATACTAGCAGAAAATTTATGGATTTCAATTCGCGTTTGTAGGGTATCATAATTCCAGTTTTATATTCCATGCAGTTCAGTGTTCTGGATTTTTAATGGGGCCAGTGCAGTAATAATAAAAGTGATTCAAAATGCACCCAGTAATTACAGAGATTTGCTGTTGCCTTTGCATTAAAAATGATGATGATTTATGCTCAGTGAAATTGCGGTCTGTGGCTCTCTTTAGTATTCTTGCTATTAAGCTGCTTATTCGTTATGGTCAGTGAGTTAAAGCTTAAGAGCTGTATTAGAGGGCTGTAAAATTATTTACTCTTTAATAGCTAACAGTAAATTTGAAACAGACTTTGGGTTAATTATAATCTTGTACATTAAAGGAATACGTGTTAGCCCTTTGTCTCTTCTTAGATCTTTTGAAATTCATTTCAAGTGAATGGCAAAATGGGTGATTGGGTTAGAAGGCCTGGTATATTCACTTCTGCCTCCTGGTTTGTAAGTGGTTAACACCTTTTCTGAAGTTTCAGGAAAAATAATTTGACTTCTCATTGTGAGTCCTTCTGCCTGCTAAACAAATGCTAGTTTTCACTTTAAACTTGTCTTTGTTCCAGGTTGACATTGATTGCTTACATTAGGCTGAAAAGATCAGAGCTCCTGGCCCATCTTCTGAGGCGGGGGTGGGGGCAGTGGGGGATGGAGATGTGGTTAAGGTTACGTGTACTTTTTTTTTTTATTACACTAGTTTTATTTAAAAAGTCTTGTTATTGCATAAATAAGTCTCCACAAGGTTAAGTATACTTTAAACTGGCATTGCAGGAAGGAGTTTGTCATCATTCTTATTATTAATAATTACGTGTATATGTGTAAATTTGCACGTATATGTGTGCTCCTCATTGTAGTTTTACGTAAGACAGAAATTATCCAGTGTAAATATCAGATGTGTTGGAATGTGTCTTGTAACAGTAATTAAATTTGATATTCAAATTCCTGTGTTAATGTCCTTGTGTGATGCTTGGGTGTTACACTAAATCAAGAAAAAGTCTAAGATAAAGAGATTCTGTCTAAACCTGTTAAATTAAATCCAAGGAGAAAATATATTTGTATTATTTAGGATAAGTGAATATTATTAAGCTGTGCTGTAATAAGAATATTACCCTCCCCCCCACCCCAAATCTGAAAACCTTAACAGATACTTATTTCTGGCTCCAACAAAGTCCAGTGTACCTTGGTGGAGGCTCTCTTCTATGCAGTGACTCAGAGATCCAGGCTCCCTCAACACGTGGCCTCTTCAGGGACAAGAGAACTTCAGATTGGTTCACGATATTTTTGAAGAGGGTGGCCTGGAAATGACCTCTGTTATTTCTACTTACATCCCATTTGCCAGAAATCCATCATATTCCCAACATATTTGTAGGGGAGCCTGAAATGGTAGCCTTCCTTTGTGCCAAGGAAAAGGAAAGGGCATCAGGTGAACACAGAGTGTTTCCTCTGCTGCAATATGTAAATACTTCGGAACTCTGCGTATAATCTTGTGAATTTATAATTGGAAAAATGCCAGAAAGGCATGACATCGTTTAAGCAATTTCATCATCTCCCCTCTCTCCCCCACCCCGTGTACTAAGAATTGACAAGAAAAACAGTTGGTTGTACCCAGTTTCCTGTCACTTTGTGCCGTGGCACATTTTAGTTTAGCCTAGCTGTTCTGCCTCTTTCCTTCCTTTAGAGTAGTGTAGTTGGTGGCCCAGCACATGTGACACTGCAACCGGGCAGGGTAAATGATACAGTGTTTGCCATTAGTCTGTCCCACATTGGGTCCTACTTTTCCATCACTGACCCTCCTCCCCCTTTTCTCCCAGACAATTCCCCTCATTTCATTAGAATTAATGGTGCGTATTCTGAAGGTGGGAAAGAGTCGTTATTTAGCTGTTTAACAATAGAACAGTCAGTTGATAAATCTGGTTACATGTTGTATTAGTTTTCTCTTGCTGCAGGACAAATTCCTACCAACCTAATGGCTAAAAATAATACCCATTGGTTATCTCACAGTTCTATAAGTCAACACTCTGGGCAAGTTGGCTGTGTTCTCTGCTCAGGGTCTTATAAGGCCAAAGTCAAGGTATCAGCCAGCTTGGGCTCTTATCTGGAGGATTTGAGGGAGAATCTGCTACTAAGGTGGTAAGTTGTTGGGAGAATCCAATTCCTTGCAGGAAATTCCCTGGCTGTCCAGTGGTTAGGACTCCACTCACAGCTGTAGATTCGAGGTTCCCAAATCTTTTTTTAAATTTTTTTTTAATTTTTATTTATTTATTTTTACATCTTTATTGGAGTATAATTGCTTTACAAAGTTACAATAGGGGTATTACAGAGTTTATCTTTTTGTAAATTGTGTGCTACACATCATTTATATCATTAAAATTTATAATATATTTATGAACGTGTATGTATGTATATATTTTTCCCCCCTGGGGAGCCGGTTATTAAATATTAACAGCACTCCACTAAGGAGGCCTTATTATTAGAGTTACTTCTAAGGTTTTGGATACTCAAGGTTAACGTAAGTTCTTCTGAGCTGAGATTTTACACACCTGCCATGCAGCCTAGTCCCAAGAATGGTCAGGCCTTGGGCAGGGTAAGAGTCCCGCAGCACTGCCAGAGGCGAAGCAGGAAAGTTCAGAGCTCAGACTCCAACATAGGGACCCATGCCCACACATCCATGGAACCCAGGGGTGGAGCCAGGTCTTTTGGAGATGAGGTTTATCAAATTGAGAGGACCCTTTTTAAGAAACAAAATACACAATTAGGTAAAAGGCCTGGGAAAAGCCCAGGTAAGAAGTCTCAAGGCTTCTACTTCATGGTATACCTGCCTTTGATCAAGCAAAGGGAACATTTTAGAGATCAGGCAAAGCTTTCAGGCTGAGATCAGGAAGATAGACAACAGGATTGCAAGACCAGGATACACAGGAAGCTCAGTGGTGGCAGAAGACAGTGAGAGACTTACTGCAAATCCAGCAGGGTGAGTATCCTGTATTAGAGGATCAGAATCGATAGGGTGTGTGTGTGTGTGTGTGTGTGTGTGTGTGTGTGTGTGTGTGTGTGTGTGTGTGTAGGTGTAGAGAGAGAGACGGAGGGAGTGAGAATGATTTATTTTAAGAAATTGGCTCATGTGATTGTGGGCGCTGGTGTGTCTAAATCTGCAGGGCAGGCTGGAGACTCAGGGAAGAATTGATGTTATGGTCTTGAGTCCAAAGTCAGTCTGAAGGCAGAATTTCTTCAATCTTGGGGGACTTCAGGCTTTTCTCTTAAGGCTTTCACCTGATTGGATGAGACCCACCGACATTGTACAAGAAAAGCTGCTTTACTCTATTGACTATTGTTAAACACATCTAAGAAATATCTTCACAGCATCATCTAGACTGTTTTGGGGCACCATTGCCAAGCCACACTGACATAGAAAATTAACCATCACAAGCCCCAGTGCAAGTACTCAACCTGGACCACAACAAGGGGTGGGGGAGGGCAGGTCACCTGCTTCCACAGTGTGGAGATGGCCTGCTACACCTAGAATGCAGCAGAATGTCCACAAGTGGAATATGGGGGTCCAATCCCTGCTATTGGCTACTTTAGTTTGGGGTCCTGAGGGAGGTGAGCCCTTTAGCCTTTCCGGCCTGCGTTTTCTTCTATATTAAATGAAAGCATTTGTAGAGGCATGCCACGTCAGAGGCGAAAGGACTGGGGTTTTCCTTTTTTTTTTTCCTTATAGTACTTTTTTTAAAAAATTAATTAATTTATTTATTTTTGGCTGCGTTGGGTCTTCGTTGCTGCGCATGGGCTTTCTCTAGTTGTGGTGAGCGGGGGCTGCTCTTCGTTGCGGTGTGCGGGCTTCTCATTGTGGTGGCTTCTCTTGTTGCAGAGCACGGGCTCTAGGCACGCAGGCTCCGTAGTTGTAGCTCGTGGGCTTCAGTAGTTGTGACGCATGACCTTAGTTGCTCTGTGGCATGTGGGATCTTCCCGGACCAGGGTTTGAACCCGTGTCCTCTGCATTGGCAGGTGGATTCTTAACCACTGCGCCACCAGGGAAGCCCTGTAATGCCTTTTTTGAAGCAAAAATCTCATAAGAAATTCCCAAACAGAGTTAAAAGGAGCTTGTCTGAATGAACAGTTAAGGCAAGGACTAAGAGTCAGATAACAAACACACAGCAGGCTGGGTAATTCAGTGGTTTGAGAATCACTGATCCATGTCATTCTAACCCTACTTTCCCATCCCGGTTTTCTAAACCACTGAATCAACGTCCCAAGCTTGTGGAATGACAAAATCAAGCTTTGAAGTCACATTCCTTCTGGCTGCAAAATTATTTTCTCTGTTTGAAAGCTGTGTCATTTGGCCTGACTTGCATTGATTTGCTTAAACACATGTATACATTCTGACATCTAGAAACATTTTTATGGTTTCAAATGAGAGCATCCACTGTTCACTCCTCTGGAGAAAGTTCTAGCGAGAGCAAGGTCAGAATTATAGAGCTTAGTTGAACTTATCTAGAAGTGAGAAAATTTTAATCAAAAAATAATTTTTGCCATTTGTTTTGCCATTTGTGTGTTTGATATGCTTGGAGCCAAATCGGATATAATGACCAGAATATACAATATTTAGGTCTAAATAACTTGAGAAAGAACATCTAGTCCTAAAATTATGGAACTCTTGAGTGTTGAGAATTATGGACAATTTAAAAAAATACTTCAGCACTAAGGCATAGTTTCTGTTGATGAACTTATAGTTGATAAGAAAAGACAGAAATTTGTGAAATGTTAAATGCATAGCTTAAGGCAGCAAAGATGGGAAAGCAGGATGGCTGCTAAATGAACTAAGAGTTTAGAATAAGGAGAATGAATTCTTCAGGATGGGGTGATCTGGGAATTTATAACATAAAGGATGGAATCTGAGTCAGGTTTAGATATGAGTTGAGAGGAGGAGCAGAGGCATTCCAGGAGAATGTAATAAAATATAAACGAACACATATAAGCAGTAGGAAAGGACTGTTCAAGGGAGAGCAAGATCCTCTCTTTGAAAGGTAGTAGAAAAGTATATTCAAAAATAAGATACTCAAAGGAGATTAAGGCCCTTCAGATGCCAGTACACTGTAAATAGAAAATTAATGCATATAATTTATAAAAGGCTTTCTATGGTGTCACAACCTCATAGAAAGAAAATTGTTGGTCTTTCAGGGCTGTAACATCTATTGTGGACATCAGGCAAATTAGTAGGAGTTAGCATATAGGAAATTTACTTTTAATAGAATGATTACACTGCATACTCAGCCATGTGATGTAAGTAATAAATACTGTATCTACATAGATAGATTCATGTGAACTCCAGCACTTACGGAATATATTTAAGAGGGAGTTATTAGATCATTAGCTATTAAACTTACACTTAAAGTTATATTCATAGTATCACCATCCCTCCCAGTGGCTTGGTGGCCGATCCTGTGTTCCTTGCTCATATTCACACAAATAACAAAGTTGTCGTTATTACTTTTTTGTAAATGTCCTGACACCCCCCCCGCCAGTCATTTGTAGTAAGGAGATTGATGCTGAAGTTGCCGGGTCTCTTGTAGCCCCCATCACATCCCATTGGGTGAGGGGGGCTATGGAAGTGATTTGGGAAGGGATCCACCATTTAATATCCTTTCGTGGATGGTAGATTTTATTTGATTTTTCTATTCTGTTTTTCGTTTTGCATATTATGGTTTGCTTTAGAGATGTAAAATCCTGAGTGCTTAAGAAACCACATAAGTTTTGCTCCGAAATCAACTCCCCCAGTTTGGCAGTGTAAAATGCTCTTACTTATTGCTCTAGACAAAGCAAACGCTTTCAAAGTTATTTCTGAATAGCTGAAATTCTTTGGCAACAAAATAATTCTCAATACTAGCAGAAAATTTATGGATTTCAATTCGCGTTTGTAGGGTATCATAATTCCAGTTTTATATTCCATGCAGTTCAGTGTTCTGGATTTTTAATGGGGCCAGTGCAGTAATAATAAAAGTGATTCAAAATGCACCCAGTAATTACAGAGATTTGCTGTTGCCTTTGCATTAAAAATGATGATGATTTATGCTCAGTGAAATTGCGGTCTGTGGCTCTCTTTAGTATTCTTGCTATTAAGCTGCTTATTCGTTATGGTCAGTGAGTTAAAGCTTAAGAGCTGTATTAGAGGGCTGTAAAATTATTTACTCTTTAATAGCTAACAGTAAATTTGAAACAGACTTTGGGTTAATTATAATCTTGTACATTAAAGGAATACGTGTTAGCCCTTTGTCTCTTCTTAGATCTTTTGAAATTCATTTCAAGTGAATGGCAAAATGGGTGATTGGGTTAGAAGGCCTGGTATATTCACTTCTGCCTCCTGGTTTGTAAGTGGTTAACACCTTTTCTGAAGTTTCAGGAAAAATAATTTGACTTCTCATTGTGAGTCCTTCTGCCTGCTAAACAAATGCTAGTTTTCACTTTAAACTTGTCTTTGTTCCAGGTTGACATTGATTGCTTACATTAGGCTGAAAAGATCAGAGCTCCTGGCCCATCTTCTGAGGCGGGGGTGGGGGCAGTGGGGGATGGAGATGTGGTTAAGGTTACGTGTACTTTTTTTTTTTATTACACTAGTTTTATTTAAAAAGTCTTGTTATTGCATAAATAAGTCTCCACAAGGTTAAGTATACTTTAAACTGGCATTGCAGGAAGGAGTTTGTCATCATTCTTATTATTAATAATTACGTGTATATGTGTAAATTTGCACGTATATGTGTGCTCCTCATTGTAGTTTTACGTAAGACAGAAATTATCCAGTGTAAATATCAGATGTGTTGGAATGTGTCTTGTAACAGTAATTAAATTTGATATTCAAATTCCTGTGTTAATGTCCTTGTGTGATGCTTGGGTGTTACACTAAATCAAGAAAAAGTCTAAGATAAAGAGATTCTGTCTAAACCTGTTAAATTAAATCCAAGGAGAAAATATATTTGTATTATTTAGGATAAGTGAATATTATTAAGCTGTGCTGTAATAAGAATATTACCCTCCCCCCCACCCCAAATCTGAAAACCTTAACAGATACTTATTTCTGGCTCCAACAAAGTCCAGTGTACCTTGGTGGAGGCTCTCTTCTATGCAGTGACTCAGAGATCCAGGCTCCCTCAACACGTGGCCTCTTCAGGGACAAGAGAACTTCAGATTGGTTCACGATATTTTTGAAGAGGGTGGCCTGGAAATGACCTCTGTTATTTCTACTTACATCCCATTTGCCAGAAATCCATCATATTCCCAACATATTTGTAGGGGAGCCTGAAATGGTAGCCTTCCTTTGTGCCAAGGAAAAGGAAAGGGCATCAGGTGAACACAGAGTGTTTCCTCTGCTGCAATATGTAAATACTTCGGAACTCTGCGTATAATCTTGTGAATTTATAATTGGAAAAATGCCAGAAAGGCATGACATCGTTTAAGCAATTTCATCATCTCCCCTCTCTCCCCCACCCCGTGTACTAAGAATTGACAAGAAAAACAGTTGGTTGTACCCAGTTTCCTGTCACTTTGTGCCGTGGCACATTTTAGTTTAGCCTAGCTGTTCTGCCTCTTTCCTTCCTTTAGAGTAGTGTAGTTGGTGGCCCAGCACATGTGACACTGCAACCGGGCAGGGTAAATGATACAGTGTTTGCCATTAGTCTGTCCCACATTGGGTCCTACTTTTCCATCACTGACCCTCCTCCCCCTTTTCTCCCAGACAATTCCCCTCATTTCATTAGAATTAATGGTGCGTATTCTGAAGGTGGGAAAGAGTCGTTATTTAGCTGTTTAACAATAGAACAGTCAGTTGATAAATCTGGTTACATGTTGTATTAGTTTTCTCTTGCTGCAGGACAAATTCCTACCAACCTAATGGCTAAAAATAATACCCATTGGTTATCTCACAGTTCTATAAGTCAACACTCTGGGCAAGTTGGCTGTGTTCTCTGCTCAGGGTCTTATAAGGCCAAAGTCAAGGTATCAGCCAGCTTGGGCTCTTATCTGGAGGATTTGAGGGAGAATCTGCTACTAAGGTGGTAAGTTGTTGGGAGAATCCAATTCCTTGCAGGAAATTCCCTGGCTGTCCAGTGGTTAGGACTCCACTCACAGCTGTAGATTCGAGGTTCCCAAATCTTTTTTTAAATTTTTTTTTAATTTTTATTTATTTATTTTTACATCTTTATTGGAGTATAATTGCTTTACAATGGTGTGTTAGTTTCTGCTTTACAACAAAGTGAACCCAAATCTTTGCTGGCTGTTAGCGGTGGGCGTCTGGATACTGACTGCCTTCCCTCTCCTGTAGCCCTTCCATCTTTAAACCAGCAATGGTGAGCCAAGTCCTCTCATGCTCCCAGTTTTTCTGTCTTCCTGTCTTCTAGCCAGAGAAGCACTATGCTTCTAAATGACTAGATTAAGCCAACCTGAAGAAGCTGCCTTTTGTCACACAGTGTAACCTAATCATGGGAGTGACATCATGTATTCATGGGTTTCACCCTTACTCAAAGGGCAGGGACTTGGACAAAGGCAAGAGTCACTGGGGCCATTCTTAGAATTCTGCCTCTTGTACGTGTTTCTGCCTGGGACAGGTAAGAAAGGAATTTTTTGTTTAGCAGAACCTGTATTTTTTGCCCAAATCCAGACTTGAAAGGTAAGAAATCTTTCTACAGCAAGAATGAAATGCAGGTAGGAGAAGAGGGGGTGAGGAGGGAGAATGAATTTTCTTTCAAAGGCTTCATGATGTATAGAAAATACTTAAAAAGCAACTTAATTTGGATAATGGGGATATAAAATAGCTTGCTTCATTTTTAAATTGTCTGTAATCATAAAAGTGCATTTCATAAATAAAACAAGAAAAGTATAGTAATGGGCAATTAGAGGAGAGATTTAGTGGGGAATGGGAAGAGGAGGGAAAGTACAGGGCGTAAAATCCATTCAGAGATCTTACTAGAGTAACAATAGCCCTTAAAGGATAATGTTGCTGATTGTTACTAACAACCGGGTTGTGATTTTACATAAATAGTGTCATAATTTTCTTACATGATGCCTGCCTGCTCAGAGACCACCACTTACAGGTTGACATCCTACCTCTTACCATCAAAGCACTGTTTTACTGTCTTTAAAGACCTACCCTAATTTGAAGTTATCTTGGTTATTTACATGTCTAATGGTTTATTCTCTGCACCCCCCCCATCCCCTCCCCAAAGTGTACACTCCATAAGGGGAGGGACATTGCTGCCTTGCTCTTCACTGTCTGCCCAGCGCCTAGAACTGTGCTGTGCACAGGATGGGCGCTCAGTAAAAACGGATTGAATGAATGAATGGATGGAATAGTTTGCCACGCTTTCATCATTGGCCTCGAAGGCAGATCAAATTAGGTAAAGGCTTGGAGGTTACAGTTTTCTCTCCCAAATAGGGACTCCCTTTATTTAAATGAGGCTCGTCTAACCTCTTGCCTCTTCCCTCTTGGTTGTTTCATCTGACAAAATTCTGATGGTTCTTAAGTTTGTACAAAGAACTCGATATCTCTGGTCAGCAGGCTGGTAAGTCAAATGCTGTAACTGTAACATGCTTCCTTTAACTTATTAACAAATTAAATTGAATTTTGTCTTGTCAGTATAGTGCTCACCTCGCTATTTTAAATTGTTTCATTGTTACGTTAGGTTGTTAACTTTATAAAAGAAACAGATATTTTCTGTAAAATGTATGTACTCTTCAGGTAATTTGAACATAAAATGATGACTAATGTTTTCTATCAACTCTGTCCTGGAATGGGAATTCGGAGAATTGAAGCCTAGTCCCAGGTCTGTCATTAACTTCCTCAGGAGTCACTTCATTTGGGATTTCTTAAGATCATTTGAACATCTATAAAATGAAGAAATTCACAAAACAGGAAGTAGATGGTTTCTTATCCTTCCCCATGAGGTATCCCCCATGCTTTTTTTTTCTCATTGGAAAAAGATTTGCTTTCTTTGATTGAGACTTAATATTCCTAAATATCGGTTGCCATGTGCCCAAAGAAAAATGGTGCTATGAAATAATTTTCACAGGATTCCTTAAAGTTAATTGTTCCTCCTACCCTTGGCTTTTCTCCCATGAAAATGAAAGTATAGAGTAATAGGCTGTATTACTGTACTCCAAATCACTCTTCCCACATTACCCCTCCCTGCAGGAGGATTATATATTCCAGCCCTTCAAACTAAGAACAGGCAGATGGCATGTTTTGGTCAATGAAAGGTGAGTAGAAGTGATGTGGACCTCTTCCAGGCAGAAGCTTTATAAAACTGTGCATAGTTCACAAATATAATATTTTCCCTCAAGTCACAATGACTGGCTATATTTTTTGATGGAGACTGATTTGTCAGCTTTGGTCCTGGAGTGAAGAAAATGGCCCAGAGCCATAGCAGACCCACCTTGGATTTGTAGCATGAGTAAAAAATAAACCTTTGTTGTTGTAAGCCATTAAAATCGTGGGGTCATTTGTTACTGCTGCATACCTGGCCCATCCTGACTCATACACATGCCTGATGCTTGTGTGCACCAGTTCAGATCATCTTAGCCTTGTTTCTTATTCCACCCACTGCTGAGTGAACACTTCTGCACAGGCTTAAACAGGTAGCACATAAGTGTAGCCTAACGGCTCATTGGCTCAAGCCTGTGCTTCTTGCTTTACAGCCAGGAGCTTCTTTGATTTAGTCATTCACTCCTATGGGAGCTGACTAGGCTCTCACCGTGTGTAAATACAAAGTGCAGAAAAATTGCCACCCACCAGGAAAACCTTGACAAGCGGGTAATAGAAGACGAGGTCTAAATGTTCCTCCTTTCTTCTTTCACATGCATGGTTCTGAGATGCATTTCCTAAGGCTCCCCTGAAGGTCTTACAGAATTGAACAGCACGTCACTGAGTGGCCAACTCCAGATGCAGCCTTGTGTTGGTGGCCAACTCCAGATGCAGCCTTGTGTTGGCTTTCCCTTCTTTATTTCACTCTCCCTGGCCCCTACTTCTGCTCTCTGGGATCACATTCCCAAATAAACGACCTGCACCTAAGCTTTTGTCTCAGGCTCTGGAGGGGCAACCAGTCAGACCTTCATTTAATTGAACCAATCAGAACATTATCCACCACCAGAGTGAAATATTTAAGTAATTCAGCCGGTGTAAAGGATTATACTATGCATTTATAGAAACTTGCAAAGCATAAACACTTTGTTACTCAACCTGGAAGTTATTGTTAGATTTGCTGATCCAAAAATAAGACTTTCACCTTCCCCCTACAGAGGTTAATTTCCTGTCATTAGTTCTCAGTCCATTCTGATGCAGTGACACAGACCTTAGTTGGGAGGAATCCATGTTTTTTTTTTCTTTTTTTTTTTTGAGGTTCAGTGATTTATTGAATGGCATATTGTTAGGCAAATGTTTATTTGTTTCATTTTTATTTATTTATTTTAAAAGCCAATGCTCAGTTGAATATTTTGTTTTTTAACAGGTGTCATAGAGATCCTTGCATTAACAATAGAATGGATTAAATAAAGTGTGTAGGCGGATGTTTAAATGTTAATGTGGAGTTGAGGTTTTGGTGAAACTGTCGTTCTGTGGTAGCTTCGAGTTGCCAGTCCACTGACAGCGCCCAGCGGGACGTGTGTCTGCATCTTGGGAAATACCGCCTTGTTTAGGAACTGAATTGACCAAGTTCCCATAGCATCTTGGCTCTGTTTCCCCTTTGCCCCCTCATCAGACTATTCCCTAGAAATCTTAAAATCACAGCATGATAGAACCAGAGGGTATCTTAAGATCATCTAATCACACTCGTTATTTCCTAGGTCAGAAAACAAGCCCATAAAGGTTAAGAAGAATGACCCACTTTGGTGGGGGGGGAGGAGAGAAATTGAGGGGGATCCACTTCTGGTTGTTAAAAAGATACCGTTCTTTTTTTGACATAATTAAATTCTTGATTGTGATGCTCTTAAATGAACCATGAAATTATAAGTGCTTCCAATGCAAGTGTGATTTTTAACTAAGGCTTTTCTTCCCCCCAATCTGAATGTTAAGGTGGCAGATGCATAACTAATCTTAGCTGAATCTATATTAAGAAATCAGCAAGGTGTCTTTATTTAGCTTGCATGATCTGTGAGTATAATGTAGTGTCAAATAGCATGATTTTGCACATTATGTCCTAAAATAAGAACAACTCTGCCTTTAAAGTGATAGCAAAATGCAATTATGTGAGAGGTTGTTTTACATTTGCTCTCAAAAGGAATGAGAAGCACCGAAAAAAATAACTGAAGAACTTGTTCCTAAACGTAATTTCAGCAGACGTTTATACCTATTTCAAATACTATTTTGTCAGAGGGACAAAAAGTCAGCTCTTGGGATTGCGTTCCATGTCATACAGAGCAAAGTCCTATAAACAGTAGTGAGTTTCTAAAAGCTCTTGTTATCCTAGTTTTGAATTGTCTAAAAAATGTCCAGTCCACTGAGCTTCTCTGTTTTTGCCTGGGGATGTTTCCATGGATCTGTATTAGTTCCAGGAAATTTGGGTCCTTTCTATTATCTCTGGAACCAGGCATGTTTCCTGTAGAAACTACATGGGATTATCTGTTTCTCTGTTTAACATCTTTGCTGCAGAGGGTCAGATTCCTGAAGGAGTAAACAGTGAAAAATTGTGAGGCTCAACTGTGGAAGATTGTGTGGAGAGGAAAGCAAGCTATTCTGATTTAAGTCATAAAAAATGTTGGCCTTTAGCTTCTTGGAATACTGCTGTATTCAGATGTCCTGAAATACTTCTTGCCTGCCATATGCTAACCAATGCAAGCCTGGAGTGACCACTCGGTGTTAGATTAAAGTCAGGATCCTGGGGTTTGACTTTTTCACTTGGTTAATCAACTTTTATTTTAATATATTTGAATTTCTTCAAGAACACGATCTTAGCTTCTGATGATTCCATTCCTCTGTGAAAGCGACTTCTAATCTGAGAAACCCAGACCCTTGAGGAGTTAATACAGGAGTCTTGGAACCAAGTTCCCTGGTGGCCTACTGGTTAGGATTCTGGGCCTTCACAGCCATGGAATCCCTGGTTCAATCCCTGGTTGGGGAACTGAGATCCCGCAAGCTGCGCGGTGCAGCCAAAAAAAACCAGTTGGAACCTACTTGGGTACCAACTATCCTCAGTGGATCTGTACATAAATAATATGTTTCATATACATTTATTTGAAGGTATTCTTACATTCTTGGTCACTTTTAAAGCAACAATTTTTCTCAAAGAGTGGTAGAAAAGTAAGAATAATTTAATAGTGAAGTTACTCTCTTTTGTGCGTGTGTGTGTGTGTGTGTGTGTGTGTGTGTGTGTGCACTCACACACATGCCCTGTGGCGGGGGGTGTGACTTACGTTTTAAAACAATTAAAGGGGTCTTCATGCTTGAACAAGCTGAGAATGACTGCTATGGCAGTTATGTTCTATAGGGCATGCTTCACAAAGCTAAATGAAATTATTCAAACTTAATGGCTAGACAGTGCTTAAAGCATACACATTATTCATGATTTATTCTAATAACATTTGTGGATGACTAACTTAACAATGTTGCCGTACATCCATTATGTTTTTGTTCTGAAGATGTGCCTAAGTATCTATGCCTCCTTAGGGGTGGGCTTATATCACTCGGTGATTGAATGAAGAAATAGAATTCCATGCCTTTTATGGGGTACGTGTTAGAAGAAACATCCACTTATATAGGCTTACACTGTGCCAGATACTGTTCTCAACAGTCTTGCAAATGTTAGCTCGTTTAATCCTCATAACAGCTCTCTGAAATGGTACCACTGTTGTTCCCATTTCAGATGGGAAACTGAAGCACAGAGCAGTTAGGTTAAGTAATGTGCCCAAGGCCACCCATCCGAAAGTAGTAAACCTGGGGTTTCCTTCCAGAGTCTGAGCATGGG
The DNA here is from genome assembly GCF_002837175.3 of Physeter macrocephalus. Lineage (NCBI taxonomy): Eukaryota > Metazoa > Chordata > Mammalia > Artiodactyla > Physeteridae > Physeter > Physeter macrocephalus. The sequence continues at coordinate 18,177,204 of NC_041223.1, read as the reverse complement.
TCTCTAGCCCTGCACTGCTTCCTGCCAGGGGCTTTCACTTCTGTCCTGGCAGGAAGGTATGCGCTGACTACTGAGGACACCTGGAGGATAGGCTGGTTTGGTTTGAGGAGGTAGACCCAGGTGTCCTCCATTCCCCACCCCCAACCCTCAATGTCTCTCTGTCTCTCTCTCTCTGTCTCTCTCTCTCTCTCTCTCACACACACACACACACACACACACACACACACACACATAGAGGAGGTAGACCCAGGTGTCCTCCATTCCCCACCCCCAACCCTCAATGTCTCTCTGTCTCTCTCTCTCTGCCTCTCTCTCTCTCTCTCTCTCACACACACACACACACACACACACACAAAGAGCCATTCTGGGCTCAGTGACATTAGGCTACCTTGAACTGTAACTGTGTGAAGGCCTGCGATTTGGGTTTTGCTCCCAAACCTTCTAGAAGTGTCACTTCATAACAGCAAGTGTGTGTGTGGTAAAGACCTTCGGTGTATGATGGAACTCAGTCCTATTTATATATTTTGCTGCTTCAGGTAACCCATTTACATGTCCTCAGAGTTTATTTGGACAAAGCCAGCATCTTGAGGATTATTCAGATGACTTCATAAGTACTGTTTCTTTCTTTATTTTATTTTATTTTATTTTTTTGTATTTATTTTTTTGCTGCATTGGGTCTTCGTTGCTGCGCACAGGCTTTCTCTAGTTGCGGCGAGGCGGGGGCTACTCTTCCTCGCGGTACGCGGGCTTCTCATTGCGGTGGCTTCTCTTGTTGCAGAGCACGGGCTCTAGGCTCGCAGGCTTCAGTAGTTGTGGCACATGGGCTCAGTAGTTGTGGCTTGCGGGCTCTAGAGCGCAGGCTCAGTAGTTGTGGCACACTGGCTTAGTTTCTCGGTGGCATGTGGATCTTCTCGGGCCAGGGCCCGAACCCGTGTCCCCTGTATTGGCAGGCGCATTCTTAACCACTGCACCACCAGGGAAGCCCAGTACTGTTTCTTTAAAGCAATTAGCTGATGGTCCTTAAGACCCAGAATGATGGCATCAGAGCTTGTGGCTTTCTTGCGACATTTTAAAAAGTCCCTCTTTTCCCCTGCCAAAACCAGAGAAGAGGTAGAGTAATGGAAAACAACACAGATCCCCTGGGTAGTGCTTCACCCTGGCTGCCACATGCAAATGTGCTTTCCAAGGAATTGCTAAAAAGGATTATAACAGTTGTCTTGCTTCCCTGCCCATTCCAATTTGGCAGGTGAGGTTAAGGCCTAGTGGAGGCCACGCTTCAGTGTTCAGGGGTCTGGAACTGGACGCCAAGAGACCACGGGTTATTTTTGATCAGAATTGCCTAAGTCACATGAAAAGCTCTTGCTTTCGTCAAAGCTGGCAAGCACTGTCCCTCCGAGAAGCGTTTCCCCCGCTAGCCAGCCCAGCTACCTTTGCAAACCCTCTCCCCACAGGAAGAAAGTCAACTCACCTTCATGGCAGGAAGGCTACAGACTTTCTAGTTTCATGGGGCTGAGGCAGGTGGGGAGCCAGGAGGGTAAATACAGAGCGATTGTTAGGAGGGAGTTATCATTTCAAAGGGCAGAATTATATTCCAGACTGATGAGTTAGTCTGAGATCTACTGGTGCTGATTTTATGGCCTGTACCATCTAGAAGTGGTTTAGACTAAGTGGTTCTCAAAGTGTGGTCCACAGATCCTTGGGGGTCCCGGGGGTCTTTGAGGTAATAATTATTTCATAACAATCCTGTAACATTATTTGCCTTTTTCACGTTGTGGACATTTGCATTGGTAGCACAAAAGCCACAGTGGGTAAAAATGCTGGCACATTAGTGCCAATCAAGGCAGTGGCATCAAACTGCATTAGTGCTTATGGCATTCATCACCTGCACACATGCCAAAAAATAGCTGTTTTCCTTAAAATATCCTTGATGAAGCAGTAGAAATTAGTAAGTTTATTAAATTCTCAACCTTTGAGTACATTTTTTTTTTTTGATATTCTGTGTGACAAAATGAGAACTACTCACAAAGACTTCTGTTGCAAATGGAAGTGCATGTGAACCTTGTCTCCTCACTAACCACTTCTGCTGTTAAGTTACTAGCTGAACTAGCTGCTTTAGTCATGGAACAGCATTTTGCCTTAGAAGAACAACTCAGGAACAAATTGTGGTTACTTATTGGGTATTTGGCAGCTAAATTTCTTTCTTTTTTAATATTTATTTTATTTTATTTTTGCCCATGCTGCGTAGTATGTGGGATCTTAGTTCCCCAACCAGAGATCGAACCCCCGCACCCACTGCACTGGAAGCCCAGAGTCTTAAACACTGGACTGCCAGGGAAGTCCCGGCAGCTAAATTTCTTGAAAGTGAGTAAAGTGAACCTAATATTTCAAGAAAAGTAATGGATAATATTTGTTAATGATAAAATTTGAATATTCAAGTAAAAATTACATTAAAAAAAAAAACTTGTGTCTGCCACAGTGAGCTTGACAGTTTCCCAAGACTTGAAGCCTTTTTTGATGAGCTGGGTGGTGATAGTAACAAATGTTACTTTTGAATTGAATGATGATACGTGTTAACATTTAGAAGATCTGCATAACTCAGGAACCTAACATTTTCCAAATGATTAATGTATGCTGTTGCCAAATCACGTATGACAAGAGATCTGTTAACAGTAGAAGACAGACCAAAGATTTTCATGTAGTTGATGGAGTACAAAAAGTTCATTGATATGGTTTCAGATTTCACATGGTAACTGACTTAATCTATATGTTGTCAAATTTTGGCATGGTAGCAAAAGAATATCTACAGTTATCTATCTTAAAAAGCTATTAAAATATTTTCCTTTCTCTAATGGCACAGATTTTCTTCATCTATTTCAACTAAAACAACATATTGTCACAGTTCAAGTGTGGAAGATATGAGAACTCAGTAGCCTATAAAACTAGCCATTAAAGAGTTATGCAAAAATGCAAAACAATGTCATGCTTATTATTAATTTGGGGGGAAATATATTTATTTTTAATAAAAATGTTATGTTAACATGATACATGTACTATTTTAATTTTTAAATGAATTAAATAAATATTTTAAACCTTTCTCAGTTGCAGTTTCAAATATGGTAAATGTCGATAATTATAACCCATATAAACAAAAGCTCTTTGGAATCTTCAGTGTTTTTTAAAAATGCAGTTTGCTCCTAGAAACAAATGTTTGAGAACTGCTAATATAGAAACTGCCATGTTATCTAGCTGGAGGTTTCTGAGCTGTCAAAAGAGTCAAGAAAGTTTTCCAGGTTGGGAATAGTAACTGTTTCATTATATATCTTTAAGTATATCAATGAAAATTATTTAAATGTTTTCCTCTGTAAAATGAGAGCTTCATTAGAGTTCAGATATGCTTACATTGCACATTAAACTCACATTCTTCAATAACTGATATCAAAACAGAAAAATACTGGTGTTTACATTCAATTTTAACTTATTGGAAATAAAAATGTCCACGTATATAGCGCGTTATTTGTAGAGAAATGCTTACAAACAGTCACTGTAACCTTCCCTCTGGTCTTGCAACTTAAAGCAAATCATAAATATTCAAGTAAATAAACTAGTGGACATCAAGCAAAATGAAAACAATCATCCCAACTGCTGATTATTTTCTATTTTTGATGCTGTAGGAAATAGTTAAATCTCAGTCTGCATCTTAATATACATGGAGGATGCATAAACCCAGCATATAGTTTTTAATGTATTTTTTACAAATCATATAACAGTTTGCATCATTTATTTAATAGGACAAAGTTAAATTTTTCTTATATATTATGAATGACATTAAATATAATATCTAAGTAAGCATTATGTGCAACATTTTGTATCCTGAATAAAAATAAAATACCTTTTGCCTAAAATCACATTTGCGTGTATTGCTAAAAACGATGGAGTGATTAAAAATACTCCCAAGAGCATTTGAGAAATTAAGTATTTCTGTGAAAGGATTCCCTATTAGTTTATGAGAACTGCTGTACAAAGTACCACAAACTGGGTGCCTTCAAGCACCAGATGTTTACTGTCTCACAGTTCTGGAGTCCAGAAATATGAAATCACAGTTTGGGGGGGGCCATGCTCCCTCTAAGGGCCCGAAGGGAGAATTCTTCCTTGCCCCTCCCAGTTTCTGGTGGTTCCTGGCATTACTTGTAGCTTGTAGCTGCATCACTCCGCTCTTGGCCTCTGTCTTCACATGGCCTTCTTCTCGGTGTGTGTCTGTGTCTTCTCCTCTTCTTAAAAGAACACCAGTGACTGCATCCAGGGCCCACCCTAAATCCAGGATGATTTCATCTCCAGAGTTTAAACCATCTGCAAAGGCTATATTTCCAAATTCACATTCTGAGGTTTCAGGTGGATGTGAATTTTGGAGGATGCTATTTAACTACTATACATTCACAGTCAAAAATGATGGGGGGTGGGGGGCTTCCCTGGTGGCGCAGTGGTTGAGAGTCCGCCTGCTGATGCAGGGGACGCGGGTTCGTGCCCCGGTCCGGGAGGATCCCACATGCCGCGGAGCGGCTGGGCCCGTGGGCCATGGCCGCTGGGCCTGCGCGTCCGGAGCCTGTGCTCCGCAACGGGAGAGGCCACAACGGTGAGGGGCCCGTGTACCGCAAAAAAAAAAAAAAAAATGATGGGGGGGAATTCCCTGGCAGTCCAGTGGTTAGGACTGCGTTTCCACTGAAGGGCGCACAAGTTCCATCCCTGGTCAAGGAAGTCCCCGCATGCTGCACGGACCGAAATAAATAAATAAATAAATGAATAAAAACAAAAATGATGGGGAGTGCAGACATACTTTTACAAGGTTGGGCATTGCTGTGGGACAGGACTGCTCTAACACTGATTAGCTCTTTGACCCTCTCAGGGTATCTACACTTTACAGCCTCAGATTCCCCATGTGTAAAACCGAGTCCATGATAGCCATCACGCTGGCTTGTGGTAAGAAGTAAAGGAGATTATGTTTAAATATATTGTGTCCTTAGCACAGTGCCTGGCACAGAAGAAGGTCGCTCAGTTACTGTTCATAGCTGTTTACTGCTGGCGGGGTAGGCAGGTAGTAATAATTGTAATATGTACTATAAACCTACAGTTGATGGCAATTACATTGGTGATAATTGTAATCAGAGTTAGCAGGTTAGTGTTAATGGTGGTTTCAAGCACCCTTAGTACATAATAAAGGATGATTTTACTGTGAGTATGTAGATGAGAGAGGAGGAGGCAGGGAGGGACAGAGAGGTGAGAAACCCTTAAATGGGTAGCCAGGGAGCCCGGTTAGAGACAGATGATGCTATAGACTGAATGTCTGTGTCCTCTCAGAATTCATATGTTGAAACCTAAACCCCAATGTGATGGTATTTGGGGGTGGGGCCTTTGGGAGGTGATTAGATTATGAGAGTAAAGCCCTCAGGAAGGGATTGATGCCCTTATAAAAGAGGCCTAAGAGCTCTCTTGCCACTTCGTCCTTGTGAGAACCCAGTGAGAAGATGGTGTCTGTGAACCAGGAAGAAGGGCTCACCAGACACTGACCCTGTGGGCACCTTGACCTTGGACTTCCCAGCCTCCAGAAGTGTGAGAAATAATTCTGTTGTTTATAATCCACCCCATCTGTGGTATTCTGTTATAGCGGCCCAAACAGACCAAGCTAGCCATCAACGGCACTGTTTCTTTCAAAGGCATAGCAAACATGCCTTAAAGAGCTTTACTGGAAGACAGAACACTCATATACAACATACTGTAGCATTTATTATTATTTCTATTCTGGACTTCTATTGCGCATTTCCAGGCCTATGTCTTGATCACTATTTTGGGTAGTATTTGGAGACTTTGAAGCATAATACAGGAAAAACTCTAAAAGCTCATTTCACTGTAATTCTATGCAGTCCAGCCCAGCTGAATCTGCCCTCCTGCAGCTGTCAAACTGATTTCATGTCCCAGTTCAGGCCCCCCTTACCGCCTCTGGGCGCCTTAAAACTGTACCCTTGCTCCTCTCACCTCCCCTTCTGCAGATGACCTTGGCTAGGTCGTTCCTGAGGGCTGCAAGTCCGTTGCACACGAGCTACCTCCCTCGCTCTCTCCTTCATCTCAAAGTGTGTTGACATCTTTGCCCATCTGTTATTCTTTCCCTCTGTTTCTGATGAGGAATTGCCTCTCTCCCCTCTAAGACTAATCCCTCCTCTGGGTATCTCCTCTTGGCCCTAGTCATAATTATGGTCCATAATTATGCCTTTATTTTCTTGCATTTGGTCTCTCTCCATGGAATCCTTCCACTCCATTTGTAAACATGCTCAGAATCCCTCTTTGTTCTTAAAAGCACTGTCCCCTCCAGCTACTATTTTGCCTCCTTAACAGTACTCTTAAACTTCTTGAAAGTGCGGTGACCTGGCCCCAGTTTCATGTTGTGACCAGCTGTTAATTATTATAAAATTGTTGAAAGAAGAATTCAGAATTCCCAACAGTTAAACTTCTGATCATTTCTTCCTGGTAGAGATAAGACATGACCCAACTCTGGGCAGTGAGGAGGTCCCGGGCCTCTGAAGCGTGGTCTCCTGGAGTTTGCTGCCGCTTGCCGACCACAGCCCTGTGGGCTGTCCTCCGTGTGGGGGGAATTTAGCATATTCAGAATATGTCAAAGATGACTATAACAAAGTGCTTTTAAGAAATTGGGAATTTACATAGCTATTCACTTGGAAAAATTATAAAATCGGTGAATGCCCTGAGGAGAGCATAAATAAAGACACTTTTGTCTTTTAACCTCTGAATTTGTTCCTGAGAGTTTTCTGAACAATAAGGAGTAGGAAAATTTCCATCCTCCCCAGTATACTTTCCATTTGCTTAAAACCTGCAGATTCAGTCCTGAGTGAATGAAGCCTAGAACTCTTGTGGGTCCAGAGAAGGTGGTGAGAAGCCGCTCAGTTTATTATAACCTGTTTAATTTGTTCCAGGAATTAGATAGTAAATCAGTACTTACCAAGTACACACCATAGATGGAGGCAGGATAGTTGTACAGAATGGTTTATCATGCGTCTGGGTATTTGTGTTTAAAGTCAGAAAAAGAAAATATACGTGGATCATTCTGGGGCAGGCCAAACATTTTTCTATAGAATCCCTGGAAACCTACCCTGCAAGACTCCTATAGAAAAAAGGACATATATGCCAGCTCATTGTGTAACGTAACACTGCATCCTCCAGCCTATTGGGGGCTGGGAGGCAGCCTCAGCCTTCCCAGCAGCTGAGAGGTGCCCCACTAGAGGCCTTTCGAGGAACTGATTGATGACTGTGAAGATGCAGATGGGTTTAGTGAACATATTGCTATTTTATTCTCTGTTGTGTAGGCAAAGGAAACTATACTCCTGTCTGACTTGCTAGACTAACATTTCTCAATAGCAACTTCGTTTACTGAGAAATTGTATGTAAAAATTATACTGTGGGCAGTTGAATCAATCAGCAGTAGAAGTGTGTGACGTGCTATATATAATATTCCCGAGTCAGATAGAAAGAAGTGTAAAATGTGGTTTCTGCCTTTGGAGAAATTTACAGCTAAAATGAGGCTGTATTTACACCCGCCCACCTCCCCGGTCTCTTATCAAATTACCAACCTTCCATAACAATAAGTAGTGTGACGCGACTGAATGTTGAGAAAGTTATGCGGCAAAAAAAATCTTATCACCAACCGCCCAAAGGTTCAGATTTGTGTGCCTTGTGTCCTCCAGGAGGAGAGAAGGCAACATTTGCACCACTGTTCTTTATTAATTTTTTCCTATGAGAGAGTCGTCCCCCTCCCTCCCCGCCCCCCGTAAGGAAATTGCATGGCCTATTATTGTACAGTCACCAGTTTTATTTTTTTATCTCAGCCACCACATGTGGAGAATTTATTGGTTCTACATCTGCAATGGAGCTACATCCTTTAAACTAATATCACAATAGAGAAATAACTTCTAAATGGTTTAGCCTGCATGTAACTCTGATTGTCTTTTAATTAGGGGGAAAAATCACAAGCTGAAAAGATCAACAGACTGGAAGCCAGTTAAAAATCAGAATAATCAACTGAGGAAAAAAAAATGTAATCTCGTAACAATTTTTAACCACAGGATAATAGTTTCTTTATTCCTTAAATAACTTTTTCTGCACCCCTGCCCACCCTCTCTGTTTCTCAGATTGGAACTCTAACAATAGATTAGAATTGTCAAATATCTGTGAAATGAAAGACTGTCCCTGTACCCCTCCCATCCCCCATAAGAGCTTAGAGCACATAAAACTGAGAAAGTCACAGTTCAGCCCAAGAATTAGGTTTGTATGGCCCTGATGTAGGAACTATCTGAGAGTGGGCTCAAAGGCAGATCGGGGAAGAATTAGGCCAAACCAGAGTATAAACCTTTTAAGTAATGTTTCCTTAGACATAGATAATAATTTGGCATATTACAAACCGCTGGCATTCAATTTTTACAAACTTTAAAAACAGGAAAACTTCAGGAGCATTAGTAGAACCAAAAATATAACTTGCTATTTATTGGTCCAGAGGTTGACTTTTATGAATTTTGAGAGAGGACCAGATATGAGGCAATTCCTCTCATGATTTGTTAAGTCAGCCTAGTCATATCCAAAGAAGGCTGTAAACACATATAAACAGAGGGTTATTTTTCTTGGTGGAGTGGAGAAAGGGCTTTTTTCTTTGTAGGAGTATGCTGGATTATTTAGGGGGGAAAATGAACGGAAAAAATGTGAGGTGGTAGGAGCAGCTCTGTGAAATGAGGCTGGACTGGCATCGCTTGTTTGCCCGTAAGACGTATTTCTAGCAGTTATCTCCTTAAAGCTGGTCAGAGTTGTAAACATCTGCTCATTTCTATTCGGCTTGAGGACTGCGGTCTTAAGGAGCAGGATCTGGGATGTCACAACGCATGCCAGGCGCCAGAGCTCCAAGGAGCCTTCCTAGCATGGAAATTAACTCACGTTTCCTATGATCATGAAGCAACATGTGCTCAGCTAATTACTGTTCTCTGCGACTGCTCTCACATCTTGAAACTCTCCATGACCCAACTGTGGAAATCCTGTCTGCCTCCCACCCCCTCCCCCAAAGAATGAAAAGTAGCAAATTTCATGGCTGGGCTTGTTTAATGAATGCGAGTTATTTTTGTTGACCCAAAGACACAAGAGGTTTCCAAGGCTGTTAGGTTGATCCTAGGTTTGTGAATGACCTCGTGGTCCACATCTTTAGATAAGTTTAAGGTGGAGGGTGTCTGCCCGTTTACTAGATGATAGTCTGTACAAAGGCGTTTTCTTGCTTTCCACAGGTTCCTGGAATAAAATGACCTTTAACAGTAGACAAGGTCATCTTGCTGACTTCAGGCAGACCCTATCAGGTGCGGTGCAGACATCTGAGAATCATTTTAATAAGGATGTCCTCAAGACGCTGCCTCCTTCCTTTATGACCCCTTCAGAATTCAGCTGTAGTCTTCCTGAGGTCTCAGTAACCCTAATGCTGTAACCTGAGGCTCTTTCTGGTTTTTCAGATAGAAATAGCAAGTTATCTTGCACTCTATAGCAAATACAATTTTTGTTGCAATGCTTTTTCATTCATTCATTCATTAGAGCATTAAAAATGAAACAGTTTTGCCTTCTTCATGTTAAGGTAACTTTGATCACTCCCCCCTCAAAAAAAAAAAAAAAAGCTTAGTTTGTCAAGACAGATTGAACATTACTTTTACATAGTTTATAACAGGAGTTTGGTTTTCATAGAGGCATTGATTGGCTTGGGTATGGGTTTATCTGAGTGACTATGTGAATATATTAGTGAGTAGTAAGATATTATTACTTGGTCTTACAGGGGCGAAAAAGGCCTGAAAACAGCTTGATTTTCTGCAGAAAGAAACTTCCTGAGCATGGCTAGTAATACTTCCTATCCATTTAGATGCAACTGCCGGATGATATTACCCAAAGTAATTAATGGTGACATATTAGTTAACATATTGCCATCGGCAGGTTTGAGCAAGGGTGAAGATGGCACATGCTAAAACAAATTATTATGCCCTAGAGAAATACGCAGAATTGTTTCTTAAAAGTCTTAATAATGCCTGCAATATGCTTTTTTTTTGCAAGAGATAAAACTGGGGGTACCACTGGAGAGATATAGACTAGGAAAAAGAAAACAAAACAAAAACGAAAGAGAGCAAAATTGACTCAACCTTTTCCAAAAGCTTTTCCAGTTAAAAAACACCAAGAAAATCATTGAATCCAAGCAGCACAGGCTGCCTGTCATATCAAAAATCATAGGAGAGACCCAGGCATCCTCATTTTTCCTTTGCACTCTTTTTTTTCCTTCTTCTCCTTTGTCCATTCTCGATCTGTCAAGGGATTCTAGGCCCAGGGCGTAACTATGACAGATGGGCAGGAAACTGTAATCTGTTGCTGTCTTTCAATTTTGGAGGAATCATGGTGACCACGAAGGGGTTAAAACTGTCAACACTGATCAGAGCTTGGAGATAATTAGTGTAATATCAATCCCAGAACCCTGGTGCAGATGACCACACGATAGCAGATGACTTCAACTAGGTTACTGCTTTGTAAGAAATCCTTCTTCATCTCTTTCCAGTTCCTGCACAACTATGCTTTTTAAATGCCTATGTGTTAAAGTTATGTGCATAAAGATGATTGTGAATCTTTTTTTATTTCGGAAGGTACATTTTGAATTCACTTGCACAGACAAGCTGGATAGATATGTACCCTCTGAGCACGAGCTAGGTAGCCTTTGAAATGTTTTGCAGTATGTTGACTGTTACCTATGACCAAGGCTGCCAGAATGTAGAATTCAGTGATGTGATTCAGGAAGGCAAGATATACTTTTATTTATTTATTGTTTTTAACTTTCCTTTTCTTATAAGAAACATGAAAGGAAAGAGAAGTAGACCTTTTTTTTTTTTTTTTTTTTTTTTTTTGCTTTACGAGGGCCTCTCACTGTTGCGGCCTCTCCCGTTGCGGAGCACAGGCTCCGGACGCGCAGGCTCAGCGGCCATGGCTCACGGGCCCAGCCGCTCCGCGGCATGTGGGATCTTCCCGGACCGGGGCACGAACCCGTGTCCCCTGCATCGGCAGGCGGGCTCTCAACCACTGCGCCACCAGGGAAGCCCTAGACCTTTTTTTTTTAAACAAAACGTAGGCTTGAGAAGAATAAAATACATTTTTCTCTTATTAGCTTCAAAGAGAAATTGATAGATAAAAAGCAGAGACTGAAAGCTAGTTTTCAAAAGTCCATGTGGTAACCAGAAAGGGACAAGTATGACTTAAAAGTTGGAGCAGGGATCCATGATGGACTAGGGGAAGAATGGGTAAAGGAGACCTTAAATAACCCCAATATGTTCAAATCCACAGGTCCCAATGGCTGGCATCCTAGAGTTCTTAATGAATTGGCCGAAGTCATCACAGAACCGCTAGATATCATTTTTGAGAACTCGTGGAGGACTGATGAGGTGCCTGAAGACTGGAAAAGGGCATATTTAGAACCTTCTTTCAAAAAGGGAAATGGATGATGACCCTGGAAATACTCATCAGCCTAACTTTTTGCTTGGAAAAATTCTGGAATAATCAACTTAGTACACTGGGTAACAAACTTATAATAGCTAGACAAAAGGCAGTGAAATATCACACATAAAGAAGTACTGAGTTCATTTTTTAAAGACATACCATTGTGAGATACAGTCTTCTACATATTTTGGGATTCTGCCCTCGGTACTATGAATTCTTGCTGAAAATAAATGAGGTTGGCTAAGGCATTTGGGTACTGACTAATTTTAAGTGGTCATACAAGACAGAAAGATTTCTGGCAATAGCTAGAAATAACATCATTTCCAAATTAGCCTTTAACTTGAGAATAGTCATTTTAATTTTGTATTTTAACATATTTTTTCACTTGATATGGGACTGTTTTCATAGGTGAAGTATTTTATATAATTCTCTATAGAATAGTTTGGTGAAGGAATTCTTATTTTAAGGTGCTTTATATAGTTATTTCATATGTAGGTACAATGATAAAGGTGACAAATTCAGGAACATCTGCAAAGGAAGAAACTTCTTTCTAACTTCTCTTTTTAAGTTTCATCTGGCTGAAGTTGAGTGTTAGGACTTGTAGGAGGGTCTTACTCTGATGTACATGGAGCAAGGGCCAGCTGTGTGACTGGATGGCCAGTTTTCCTCAGCCCTGGACACTGCCATGGCCCAGATTCCCTCCCCAGATTCTGATTTCAGGCCTTTGGGGGCGGGGGCAGAGAGGTGGGCCGTGGCAGGGGACATTAAGAGCCCTGTATAACCACAGCCAAAAAGGGGGAGTAGAAGGAGGTGGGAGGAAGAAATGAAGATGAATCTGTGCCCCGGTCCGGGAAGATCCCACATGCCGTGGAGCGGCTGGGCCCGTGAGCCATGGCCGCTGAGCCTGTGCGTCCGGAGCCTGTGCTCCGCAACCAGAGAGGCCACAACAGTGAGAGGCCCGCGTACCGCAAAAAAAAAAAAAGATGAATCTGGAGTTCTTCTAATTCCTATTGTTTTGGCCTTTGGATGTTGGCAGTTTTCTTTTCTGCTTAGAAAACGCAGTCATGTTGACCAGACCCAAAACTTAGTTAAAAGGAGATCATCAGAAGAGATCTAGACATGCAGCAAGCTCCACGGTCAGACAGCTCCTGAGAGCAGCTAGGCAGTACTGTATTCCAGAATCTTCCCTGCACTACTTAGAAGTACAAAAGAGATTGAAGCTTACATCACATTATAATGCTCAAGAGTAGGAACCCTCAGAGAAAAAGAGATAGATGTACATTCATTTTTTCCTGGTGCATATGGGAATGGGTAGGCAGTTAAGGTCTCCAAGGGCTATTTTAATCACAATACTGCTTTAAAAATCTAAGGTTGACATAGTTTAGCTACTTCTAGAGATTAATTTAGACACCGGGTAAAGTCAGTCTCATTCTTAAGTACAAATGCAAGGAAATTAAGCTCTAAAAGCATGTATACGTTGTCTTTTAAACTACATGTTTAAAAAAGAACTGTTTGCAGTTTTGTAAGAATTGTACGCCAATCAACCTTTCATCATTTTTTTTTTTCCAAGTGAGTCTTTAAAATTTCCAAGTTAGGTTTTTTTTTTTGGTTTTTGTTTTTTTTAAGGAGTGGAGGTCTCTATAGATTATAGATATAATTTATTGTGCTAATAAATGGCTTCCTGTTCGAGACCTCATTTCCAGGTGCAGGATCTGTGGCAGATTTATTTCACAGATGTACATTTACATGCATTTGTTGAATTGTTGCTAGAGAGGACCCGATTTCTGAAAAATCTAGTATTTTCACTGTGGGCATTATGATGCAATCTACTGCAACCAAAAAGCGGGCTCTTTGGTCATTGCAAGTTTTATTTTCTATTTATATAATGTCTGGCTTCAATTATTTTGCCAAATTTAAATCTTCTCTTTGTGTTTGCTATTGGAATTTGAAAATAACAATCCTCTATCACAATCTAGAATGGTGAAATAGCCCATGGATTTTCAGGACTTCTTACCTAAAGCTAGAGGAAGAAAGCTTTAAAATAAGCAGAGAAATATTAAAGGAAGCCCATTAATTCTTTTGCAATAAACGAAGATGAGTTAAGAGTTAGAATATAAGACATAAGAGAAAGGAAGTAATCTTACCATGAATTAAATCTGGAGATAATTATGCGTAAGAAGAGTAATTTTTTCGTAGTGTTTTTTTCTTTTATCTAATATTCATGATATCCTTAATATTTTAAGGTAAAGGAAATAGTGGAGGGACAAATAAATATAGTATCAAAACTAGAGGATTATCTTGATTTGTATTTCCTAGAACATCAAGAGGGGTTAATTACAGACTTTTACTTCATAATATTGAGGAAATGGGAGGATTATAGCAACACTTTCTTCATTTCATCTTAAAACAGAATTTTTAAGGTGAGGAAAGAAAGATTTTACGCACGTATTCTTGGCATAGGGAATGCATGATTTTAAGGGCTCTTTCCTCACAAAGGAATTTACAGCAACATAGAATAGCTGTACTCAAGCAGTTTTTCAATCCAGAGAAATTTACAGCATCTTGGTGTTGTGAAATTACTAACAGAAACAATAAGCATTGAGTTTTTATTTTGGAGTTCCTCAGATCTGAGTTCAAATTCTAGAATCACGTTGATAGCTTTTTCCTGTCATGAATCTGTTAAGAACATAAGCTAAGAATGTAGCATGAGAAATGATCTTGAACAATTATTAAACTCATCAAAGCTTTTTATCCTTGTCCATAAAATGGGAAGAATACATACCCTCCCTTAGTTCTTTTTTAAGAGGCTTAAGAATTCTGCAACATACACCCACACAGTTCTTGGCTCGGTGTTGACACATAGTAGGTGCGCAGCGCCTCTCTCCCTTCCCTTCTTTTTTTCCTCTTATATGAAAGAGATTACCTTAAAACTGACTAGAACACTCAAGAATAAATTGACTCAAGCATAAATTGTCCTGATTGATGCCTTAAACCCACTGAATAAGGCCTTTGCTTTCTTTTAGGAAGGATAAAGGAGAGCTACAGTGCCTGCCCATAGTAGGAGTTGAGTAGATGTTTATTGATGGAATGAAAAGAATGTGATTTTTAGAAACAGTGAGCGAATAGCTAAGGCCAACATTTTTCAAGTCTGGGGAAATTGTCACATAGACACATATAAAGGTATTCTTTAAGTTGCCCCTTTTTAAAACAGCTTTAGATTTATAAATTTAGTGTGCAAATTAGAGAGTGGCAGATATGCATTTCCTCTGATTTTATGACTGTGATTTACAAATTAAGAGTGCAAATGGGCATTCCCCCATAGCCTTTTCTGGGATAAATCCAGCCAAGACATGAAGCAGATGATGGTGGATCGGCAAACTCTTTCCTATGCAGAGAGAAACCAGATGCGCAAGTGACTGGGTTGCACCTGCCAGCAAACTGAGATAAGCCTGTCTGGATTGTCCTCCATGAAGAATCTGGGTGCTGTAAACAGGTCCTTTGCATGGGCATTGAACAGTAATAAAAAGGAAGGTTGAAGAAAATTAAATTCTTTGAAAAAATGGTTAATTTTTACATGTAATATTTAATGACATGTCAAAATATCATGTGCAGACGTGGAGGATTTCTGCATTTCAAAGTGAATAAGGAATAAAGAGTAGAAAATTATATCCAGAGACATATGCAAGAAATGAGCAAGAGCTACACCTCTGAAATGGCCAGTTCACCATTCAGACCAAGGGCAGAGTAACAGAATTCTTAGAAGAGACCAGCTGGCATCTTATGCTTAGAATAGAATCATCATAGATGCTGTATTAAATTAAACCAGATAAGTTGTGCAGAGCAGAGTGAATCAGCTAGGCTTTCTCTTCTAGAATTTTCTAATTTTATTCTTATTAGCAGTCTCAGTGGTCATCAATTAAGTATTCCTACATCAGATGTTTTATACTATCAGATTCTTTGATTAGAAAATCCTCTTCAGTTTTCTATTATTAATCTCTAAGGAGATAAAAATCTAATAACTTTCTACTCCATGATCACTATTTTAGATAGTTCCATAAAAGGCAAAAAAAAGAGATAGAATGGTAGTTCAGAAAATTGAACAACATAACGTTTTTTACTTATAAAAATAGATATTTTGTTTTAAATTGTTTAAACTCCTGGAAATTAAGTTTTTAAAAAAATTTTTGTTGTTAAAAGATAACTTTTAGAGGAAAATTGGAGGTTAAAGTCTACCTCAAGAACCTGGTGGTATTTTTTTGACAATTTGACCAAACTTTCTTCCACTGGAACAAAAGGAAAGAAATCGACTATTAAACATTGTTTGAGATGAGAAATACCTTTTATAGGTGTATTCCGTATCATGTCCTTTGTCAGATGAATTTTCCCTTGTTATTCCAAAAATGAAGTGCTGTGTTGAATTTCTTGAGGACAAAGTAGGATATTGATTGGGGTAAATGTTAGAAATTCTGTTGTTCACTGAAGCTGTTGCCCTGCTTGCTAAACTCGACACTATTCTGAGATACTCTATGGGTTACGAAAGCATTATTCTTTGAAAAGTTCTGACCGTACAAAAACGTGTGCATGGACCTGAAGAATCACCTTGTGTCCATCTAAGTAGTAGAGCAGAGATTCATTCTAAATGAAAGTTGCCATGTGGTTTTGTGCATGTAACTGCAATTGACACCTTTTTCCTTTCAGTTACTGTTTTAAAAAGGGACTGTGTGAGAAGGCCCTTTGGAGAGCCGAATTGGAACAGCATTATGAACCCTAGACTGTGTGCTCGTGCAGCGCTGTAATTTGCAAACATATGTCCTCTGTTCAATAAATGTTACAGCTTTCACCGCGGTTCCCGCCTTGACTCTTTTGTGATCGTTTACATTTCGATGAATGGGACAGAGTATATGCGTTATTTAAATGAACAATGTATAAATGTTTATGGTACTGGAGCATTATGGTTAGCATGGGAAATCAGAGTGCGAACCCAGAAGAAAGGAGAAAGCGGGGCTCCCCACACTGCCTGCAAAATTCAAATAAATCCTTAATGATGTTTGCTTGGATGCTTTTGTGTGATGGTTATATACATGTATGTTGTGGCTTTCTCCCTTCTCCCCCCACCCCGCTTCTGACTGAAAAAATACTTCTGAGGGTGATAGCATGCGATTCTGTGCCAGTAATTGTGCCCCCCCGCAGTGGGAGGTGGCGCGGTGGTGTATATTAGGTGGTAGGCGGGGTCATATGTGGAGTTTCTCCATATGGGATCCTGCTGTGGCTGCCAGAGTCCCTGAATCTCCACCCAAAGGTTGTTGAGTTTCAACTATAGATAAGCAGCATCTCAGGGGTCATGAGACCTAAAGATTTGAATCCCAGCCTGACTACTTTCCTCCTTCAGGACCTTGAGCAAATGGAATAATTCTTGTAAATGCTTAACACGATAATCAGCACATGATAAGCAGCCCCGAACATTAATTCAAAGAAGTTTTGTAATAGTGTTTTGGGTTCTGTATAAATGGCATCATGTGATCTGTTTTGATGATGATGAATAGCTGTTTTTATTCACGCTGAATACAAAATGAAAGGAAAGTAAATGTAAAGCAAGGAAGATGTGGAGTAAATATTAGGAAGAAATAGCTACATTTTCGATTTTTAGAAATGAAAAGGGACCTGAGGATGTCCTAGATGGATTCAGAAATTGTGTAGTTAAGACACTAAGGAGCCCAGAGTGTGTGGCACACCCGCCGTGACACTGGGCTGGTGATAGACAGTCGAGGTTATTCCCAGGTCCTCTAATCCCAGCTTTTTGTCTGATGTCAGATCCTAGAAAGTATACCTGAGATATGTGGCATCTTCAAAACAAAGACCCATCTTTCTATACTGTCCTAAATTTCAACTTAGATTGATGGTTTTCAAGACATAGTCTTAGAATACTTTTGTTCATAAACTAAAGCTCCAACCAGCCCCAGGGTTCTGCAGGGGCCAGCATTATGGTATGAAAACCTAATCTGTCATCTCTAAAATCATATGCTTCAAGACTTCGTTGATCTGTCAGCGAAAAAATCAGTAATGGAAAAGTCAGTAATATTGGTGAACAGCACTAAAATGTATTTTTTTTTTTTTTTTTTTTTTTTTTTTTTTTTTTTTGTGGTACGCGGGCCTCTCACTGTTGTGGCCTCTCCCGTTGTAGAGCACAGGCTCCGGACGCAGAGGCTCAGCGGCCATGGCTCATGGGCCCAGCCACTCTGTGGCATGTGGGATCTTCCTGGACCGGGGCACGAACCCGCGTCCCCTGCATCTGCAGGCGGATTCTCAACCACTGCGCCACCAGGGAAGCCCTAAAATGTATTTTTGAAAAAGGGAAAATGCGAGCATGCCGTAGAAATCCCGAGTAAGCAGCGTTTGATAAAGAGTAGGATGGTTTATATCATAAATAAAATCACTTGACTTCAGCTAGCCTTTAAAGTCTGTCAACTGAATCTGGAAAATGAATACCTTTTAGTCTCATTCCAGGTCATACGCTGTCCCACTGAGGACTTTTTAATTTAAAAGAGGAATCTTGAACAATTTTAAGAGAAAAACTTACTTCCCTCCCTCTCCTACCCTAGAATTACTCTGAGGACGGAGTGCCTTCATGTAATTATGGACACTTTTTTGGCCCACCTTCTCTACTTTATTATATCCATGTACCATTGACAGGATGTCTGTGGAATCTCTTCTGTCTCTTGGTTGAAGAATGAGCACCAGCCATGAACTGTGTATATTCCGTGTGCATTCTTTTATATCCGCTGAGTTCCATCAATTTAACTTCAACTTCATTTTGGAAATTAATCAATCTACAAAATAACATTTGCAAAAATAGCCATTTTGAGTGAAGAATATACATTTAATTTCTTTCTAAATCCTGACTGATAAATCAGAAGCCCTAAATCCAATCCAGCCTTGGTTTTCTTGGTGAGTAGCTGTCTAACCACTTCGTTTTACCCCTTTGCTGCTCTCACGTCTGTAAAAGTGTCCTGAGAACCGTGTTACCTAAACGTACCCTGTGAAAGGTCTGGGAAACAGATGGTATCTGAGAATACCATCAGGCCCTTTAGAAGAAAGTCACAGAGCGACATGGTCTGGTTTTTTACTATGACCTCCCTGAGGCTGTGAGCATGTCTTTCACCCCCAATAGAGTTGTTCACGGCTTAGTACTTCCGTAGTTCTGGTGTATTTTCTGGCACATTGTAGGTGTTCAATAATATTGTCGAATGAATGAAGAACCAAGTGAACTTTCTCACGTGCCTAAGGAAACTGAACACTGAAGTTGTATCAGTTGGTTCTACCAGGGCATTTCCTGGTCTCAGGGAATTTGCAGGAACTCCGTGCCCTTTGTGTTTGAAGGAGAGCATGCCTTTCACTCCAAGAAGCGGGGAAACCAAATTTCTTTTTATCAGAAGTTCACCTTGGGGTGTGGTTTTGTTGTTATTCAAGTCCTCTGGCTTTCCTGTTTCCTTTTATATAAAACTATAAATGCAAATATTTTATAAAATAAAAATTTACATGCTCATTTAGGTTTTCTTTTGCAGAAATGTATTAAATATTATAATTTGTGAAAGCATCTGGAAGTATTAAAATGACACACTATTTGAATTTTGATTTTCTTTTGGCTGTATTTTCCTAATCTGAATTGTGAGAGGGATATCACCTATTCCTGCAATTAAAGCTTACAAAATATCAATCTATTCTTGCGATTAAAGCTAATCAAACTATGATGAATATACTTATCATATGCATGCTAGTGTATGGTGTGCTACTAGACAACATACAAAGATATTTTGATAACCTTCCCTACAAATAGTAACTTCCCTCTTTGTTGCATTTTGGACACACCGCCATTTAGATATATTTAATATAAATATATGATCCATGGTTTTGTCCTTGGAAATAATTATTTCTTCCCTAAAGATTATGTTTACCTTCTACCATTAGAAAGGCAAAAAAAAGAGTGGAGTATTTAAGAATAGTCATTCCACAAGTGATATAAACAGGTGGGGGGAGGGATAGATTGGGAGTCTGGGATTGACAGGTACACACTGCTATATTTAAAATAGATCACCAATAAGGACCTACTGTATAACACAGGAAACTCTACTCAGTATTCTGTAATAACCTAAATGGGAAGAGAATTTGAAAAAGAATAGATATATGTCTATGCATAACTAAATCACTTTGTTGTACACCTGAAACGAATGCAACACTGTTAATCAACTATGCTCCAATTTAAAATAAAAATTTAAAAAACCCAGTCATTCCAGGGTTGTTCCGACTGGATTTGAATCCCAGAGAGCACTGAGAATTACAGTCACTTGATCTAGAAGGAAACTTGTGACTCTACAATGGTCACATGTCTTGTCTTTCTTCTGTTGTGCTGATATGTGTGGATCACGTGGAAGGAAGGGAAGAACATTAAGGCTTTGGAATCACAAAGACCTGGTTGCAAATCTCCCCACACTGGGCTCAGTGACTGTAGGCAGGTTACTGAACTCTTTCAGGTCGGTTTTGCCATCTGAAACGTGAGGTTAATAAAACCCTCTCAAAGAGGTCTTGTGGAAATTGAACAAACTAACCTGTAGCCGAGAGAAGGTCTTGTGTTGAAGGAACACGAGTCCTTACCACAGATCCGGTGGGCAATATTGGCAGGTAGGAAGGAGAGACGCAGGACATAGAAGAACAATTTGTGACTCATGAGCTAAAATTGTATTCCAGATCTGTTAGCAAAAAGCTTACCGCCTTGACTTGATTACAGACAACAACATTAAAACGTATAGTTGTCTACACTTTAAAGGATATTTAATATGGTACCCAGGGCAGTTCAAAGCGCTTTGCATGTATGTTCTCTTTTAATCTTCTCGACAACCCCATGAGGTAGATGTTATTTGCCCTCTACAGCTCAGGAAACTGAAGTAAAGACGAGTTTTTGATAAGTTCCCTGAGGCCACACAGCCAGCAAGCAGGAAAACCAGAATTTGAATCTCAGCCGTGTAACTTTAAGTCTCTCCCCTTAACCTTTATTTACAATTTATGGGGCCAAATTATTATGAGACCAAACATAAGGGCCATAAATTAAGAAGTAGGAGAGGGCAGGAGGATGAGAGTAGGGTTTATCTTAAAAGAGGGCGTGCTTGAGGGGTCAGGATACAAGGTGAAGAAGGTGTGAAATATACTGCAAGTCTTAGGTGCCATAAAGGGTAAGACCACTAGTAAGTGCCACCGAGAAAGAAGAAATGTTCAGCTGGTACACGATACTGCTTTTCCATTAAGATTTTTATTTTCAACTTATTGACAGAGCTGTCTTAGACTTAACTTATACATAGATGTTTATGACTTATCACTCAGACATACGTAACTATAAAAGTAAAATTAAGCAAGTATGAGGTAATCCAGCATTTTTCTAGGCAGACTCTTCTGAGTCACTTTTGGACTCGGGTCCATCCTCACAGTGTCATGGTCAGCAGGAAGATGGCAAATGCAGCCTGTCTGAGAGCGCCTCTGTCATCTCTGGATTTCATCCAAACCCTTCTACGAGTTTAGATGCTGGTACTATCTTGATCTTACTAGACTGCAGAAGGTTTCCAGACAGCGTCTCATTCTTTTTTCAAATGATCATAAAGTGGTTTGTAAGCTGAAATGTGGGCTTGCGGCTCTTGCAATTGTGCCACCAGGAATGGCGTCCGCGTTTGCATACATGCACCTAGGGGCAACTGCATCGCTAGCCACCGGTCAACATCCGCTATAGCTCCCCCTCCATTGTTCTCAGCCCTGGTGCTGTTGAAATGTGACACAGTGCATTGAAATCCACAAAATATACTTGTGTGTTAAGTTATGAGGAAAATTAGACACCTATCTCATTTTACTTTATGTTCCTCTACTTTGTTGATAATTATATGTTAGTAATTTTGTCTGTAACTATCTTAGACTCAATAAGAATTTCTTTTGACTTTTTTGTAGTTGAGCCTGTGCTAGTATTATTCTCCAGTGGCTCTCTGACATGATTTACCCCATAGTCACATAATACATTTTGGTAAATTTGGCTTACTGTATTCTGTATTTCATGGGGATCTCTGGCTCATGGAGAGTCTGTAAACAATGATTTAAATATTATTTTATAGAATTTAGTACCTTCCCCCATGGAATGATAATTTTTATTTGAGTCCTTTAATAATGATGCCCCATTATAGAGTTAACCATCATAGCACCAATGTACCTGCCCACTGTTGGAAGCAAGAGTTTGTTCTCACTAATGCCTCAGGGTAAGAAATACTCTATACTGTAGTTAGAATTCCAAGTGGCAGCTCATAATTTACTATTTGACCTTTAAAAATTAGGACCTGTTAAAATATTTGACGTTTCTAAATGTCTTCAGGAGCTATTAGGCTTCCATTCCTTGTGCTCAGAGTATTATGGGTGGTGTGGCAGAAAGAGGGTGGGGCCTTGGGACCAGGAAGAAAGGAATACCAAACTCCCTACTGAGTGGCCTTGGTGAAAAAACACCAAGTGCTTTCACTGGTCAGAGCAAGGTATATACAAATTCCATTGAATTCTTATAATAACCCAATAAAGTAATTGCTGCTACTGCTCCATTTTACAGATGAGGAAACTAAGACTCAAGAGAGTTTTTAAATCCCTTAGGAAAGTTATTTCACCTCTTTCATTCTAGGTGTCCTTAGATTTATAAAAGTGATTACTTGTGAGTACTAGCCGTATCCTGAAAACACACTGCATATATCAGGTGCTTGAAATGGAAACTGATTTTATTACACTGGTTTTTAATTGCTTTCCTCCTCCTCCATGCATGCCCTAAGGTGTAATAATTTGCCATTTGAAATCGCCTTGTACATTCTGAGAGGAAAAATAAACATTTTGGAATTTTTGATCCCCCCCCCCCAAATCGTTTTCTGTTACACATATTGATTTTTCATGTTTTGTCTTAAGTGATTGATAACCTTTAATTTTTTTAAACTTTTTATTTTATGTTGGAGTATAGTTGATTAATAATGTTGTGTTTGTTTCAGGTATACAACAAAGTGATTCAGTTATACATATACATGTATCTATTCTTTTTCAAATTCTTTTCCCATTTAGGTTATTCCAGAATATTGAGCAGAGTTCCCTGTGCTGTACAGTAGGTCCTTGCTGGTTATACATTTTAAATATAGCAGTGTGTACATGTCAATCCTTTTTTTTACTCAGAAAACCCAGTAGGCAGCTTCATACCAAGGTCCAAACATTTCTAAATGTTTGTGAATATTCTCCATGATGCCTAAACTGAAGGAATTTAGTGACCAAATATTTTTTAATTGGACCTTTGGGTGACAAAACCTAATATCTTCTGTACTTTTAATGAACCAATGATCATCCAGTTAGATACATAACAAACTATAACTTCCAATAGTTCCTATCTTGATAAAATCCCAGTGTTAACATTAGAAATATTCCCTTTAGAAAATCACTTCAATGCCCCAACAAAATACAAAACAGGGTAGTATTTATATACATATTAAGACAAAGAAGTCCGTCCAAGAATTTGATAGATGTAATTGATTAAGGCATAGTTTTCGGAAACATTAAAATCATTGCCTTAAGTTTTTGAGCCTGTCTTCTTTCCTTCCTTCTTTTTCTCTCTTTCTTTCTTGGAAGTGACAACAAAATGAACCAAATATTATCTCTTTCAGCCCACAAGTCCTATTCATCTGCTTTTATTTTTCTGTGCTTTAATCTCCTTCCAAGTACATTCAAAGAATAAGTAAATATATTTTCTGAAAATCTTGGCACGTTTCCTAGATTTTGGAGGGAGGAAAGTGTTGGTAAAAAAAGTGATTTTTGAATGAAAAATTAAATCTCTTTTAGATTTAAAATCTCCAGAGACATCATTGATGTAAACCAAAATAGCTATTTGTAGTAAGGAAAATAGCTAGGTTGTATGTGATTTTGATGAATGAGTTTTTAAAAAAGCATGTAGCAACTAAATATATATATAAATCTAGTGTTCAGTGTTTTTATAACACAAACCATAGTGTCATCTCAACCAATAATTGGAAAAGAATAAACCAATGAGGCCTGTATTCTAACATTGAGTATACTATTTAAAAAGTCCAATCTATCAACATAATAGGTCTGTTAAATGCAATGTTAGGAATAAGGCAAAGCATCTGTGTCATACAATGAGGAGAAGTTGGAAGACATTTACAAAGCCTACTTCATGGAGTTACATACAACTGACAGAATAAGGAAGGACAAGAAAGTGCTGTGAATTAAGTTTACTGCCCATCGGAAGAAGTTTATTGCCCTTCTGCTTTATAAGGTTTTTGAATCTTGCCTTTGGATTTTTTTTTTTTTTTTTTTTTTTTTTGGTACGCGGGCCTCTCACCGCTGTGGCCTCTCCCGTTGCAGAGCACAGGCTCCGGATGCGCAGGCTCAGCGACCATAGCTCACGGGCCCAGCCGCTCCGCGGCATGTGGGATCTTCCCGGACCGGGGCACGAACCCGCGTCCCCTGCATCGGCAGGTGGATTCTCAACCACTGCGCCACCAGGGATGCCCTAGGATTTTTTGACTCTAATTAATAGTTGCTTAAGGTTTAATCATTTTGATACTCTGCTGCTTAGTTGTGGTGTTAGTAGAATGTTTAGGGTCTACTTATGTATAATTTACCTGGCTTCATAAACAGCAAAGAATGTTCAGCAGCTAAAATGCTCTGCCCATTTTCATTCCCACCTCCCAGAAGAAGAGTGACCTTAAGTTTAGGAGGGTAACCTGCACTGGGTAATGCATCTCTCTGCTCACCTTGGAGATACTGAGGGAGCTTTTAACTCACATCAGTTATTAAAAAACTGCATGAGAGGGACTTCCCTGGTGGTCCAGTGATTAAGACTCCACACATCCACTGCAGGGGGCATGGGTTTGATCCCTGGTCAGGGAACTAAGATCCTGTGTGCCACATGATGCAGCCAAAAACAAACAAATAAACAAACAAAAACTGCATGAGAATAAATATTTCTTCACAATAAAGGATGAGTTTATTTCTTGCGTGATTCAGAAATAATTCTGAGGCATTATCTAGTCACAGAAAAAAATTAAGCATGATTTTCCCCTTGACGGTAAAGGTTACAGTAGACATAGTGATAAATCTTAATAGGTTGTAGTCCATATCCTGTAGTTAAAACTGCTTTCAAACATTTTGGAGTTAATGTCCATAGGAAAAACATATGGCAGAGGTTGAAAGTCATTGGTGGGTAATAATCATTCATGTTTTATAGATAGCATCAAGAGTAATATCTTCAAAGTGAAAAAATCAAACCTGTCCACACTTATTACAGATGGTAAAACACAGTGCAAAGAAAAGAAAACACAAAAATCAGTGGAAAGAAAAGAGTTGGATGTGGGTTTGAATTCCTTTCTGCCACCTAAATCGATGTGGCCTTGGGCAAGTTACCTCACCTATGTCAGGATTATATGAACTATTTGTGTAGTTCTATTCATATAGTAAGTGCCCAATAAATGTTAGTTAGCAGTTGTCAACAGAATTCATTTTCATATTTGACAACTATCCTGTTAAGATTGTGTGATGAACCAAGGCCCATTTCCTAAACGATGCTGTTTGAGGAGAAATTATTGAGCAGTATGGCCACAGGTACCACATCGGGCTCTGAGGGGACCACAAGGAGGAATGAACAAAGGATTTACTGTGTATAGGAGGAGGTGGGTGTGCAGAGGATTCAGACTCCGTCAAAACAAAATGGCACTAGTGCCAAGTAAAGTCCTAGGACGTGATGAGAAGTAAAGAGATGTGTATGATTTAGATGAACAGTCTTAACAGGTGGGTAGGATTTTGATTATTGGGGGGTTGGGAGAGGAGTGAAGGGGGAGGGATTCCCAGGTGGGGGAGCTGCATGAACAGAGGACTAAAGGGATGAGAGCGTGTGGTGTTTGTGGAGGAAAGGATGTTGGCCAGTGGCTCTGGAGCCTAGGAACCTAGGACAGATAGGTGAATAAGAGGAAGATAACGTCTGTCATAGCTTGGAAGCAGGTCTCAGATCCTTAAATATTATACTAAGAGGACATGTTTTATTTTGTAGGCTGGGTCTTTTCAAGCTTTTCTTTCTCGAGGTATACGGCTGGATGGCATTCACACGCACAATGTATTTTCCTGCCACAGATATGTATCGATTCCTTACTCATGCCAGGCACTGTTCTAAGTGCTAGGGAAAACTAGACATAATCCTGCCATCATGGAGAGTGTATTTCTGGAGAAACATAGGTGTGGGTCATTTAGTGGCTATTCCTTTCGTCTTTAACTCAAGAAGGCATATTAGAATGCAAATCCATGATAATGTGGTTATGATAGGAAGAGCCTAGTGCATAAAATTGCTAATTATGCACAAACTGCTGCTTTATATATACTTGTCAGCAGATTACTGGTACACTCCAAATCCATGCCAGCTCTTCTGAGCGTCTGACAGCCGCCGCTCAGGAGGGAAGGGATGTGATCTGAGAAGAAACCAGAGGATGCTGATACTAAGGCTAGTCCATGAATTCACGGGCAGCCCTCCGCTGGGCTCCCCCTGAGACTTGCTCTTACTGGTTTGTGGGCGCCACCTTTATACCATACAGGCTAAAGGCGCAGCTCCTGACGGTGCAGAGCCACCACTGGCCTTTTCCTCTCATTCAGTCTTACCTCTCTTTGCTTTATTTACCGTTCTCAGTTCTGTAATTGTATTTTTCTGGATCAGCACTGTCAGGTAGCGCTCTCTGCAATGATGGAAATGTTTTATTCTGCACCGTTCAATACAGTAACCACTAGCCATACGTGACTGCTGAGTGTTCGGATTATGGCTCGTGCTACTGAGGAATGCAACTTTAAATTAAATTAAATTTAATTAACTTACATTTAAATAGCCTTAGGTGGCTAGCAGTAACATATTAGACAGTGTAGATCTAGACGTTCATAAAAAATGTCCAATGCCATGTTCTACTTCCTTGACAATCATATATCTGGCAAATTTTTCTAGTTTTCAAGTACCTGGAATTCTTTTTTGCAGCCAATCTATGATTTTTTTTTTAATTAAAAATTCTCAACTAGATCGAGGAGCAGGAGAGTGACATTGCTGTTTGCTCTTTGTCTATACATGGTCCTCCGGTCAGAGTAGCAGGCAGGAAAGAGATGCCAGCTCGGGGGTACAGCTCTACTGTGGCTTTTTATTTTAATCTACCTCTTGCCAGTCTCTAGCCAAGGAAAAGAACGGGTTTTTTTCTCCTTCTCTTTTCTAAACAAGCTACCTCAGGGTAAGAATTGCAAGAGAGAAGAGGTAGGTCTGTTTAGACAAAAAGGTACCCTGCAAAATGATATGGTTCCTCTTCACTGGCTCCTGGTTTTTAAGGGATGTGGGCTGAAGGAGAGGGAGGGGTCACGTATGACCTGACAGGCAACTCCATGTGTGGTGCCATTCATTCATGAAGGGTGCACAAGAGAAGAAATCCATTAGCAGGGCCAGGGAGGTGATGCGCTCCAGTTTGGACATGTTGAGTTCGAGGTCTTTGTGGTGAGATGTGCAGTTGGATGGGGGATGTATATCTGCACCTCTGGAGAGTGATCTCTTCTGGAGATAAATGTCTGGGGGTCATTGGCATATGCTAATTAAAGCCACAGGAAAGATAAGATGGCCCAGACACAGTGTGTAGAGTGAGAAAAGGAAAGGAGAGACGGTACATAGCCACAGCATCAGTATTTACGTGATTGATGAAGAATAGGAGCTTTGAACGAGGTAGGAGGAAACAACCAAGAGAAGACAGTCACCAAAGACAAAAGGAGAGACAGTTTCAAGAAAAAGAATATTTGACAGTGTCATGTGCTGTGGAAAGGTCCAGTTAAGGAGGGACTGAAAAGTAGCCATTAGATGAAGCCACATGACATGGAAAGTAGAGACTCCAGTGAGAACGGGTGACACAGCTTTGAGGGATGGGTAGGAGGTGAGAAAACAAGGACAGCAAGTATGTTCCACTCCTCAGAAAAAGTTTGGTTGTGATGGGGAGAGAGCTGGAATGGCTGTAGCTGAGGGAAAGTGAGATGGGTGGAGAGGTGTTTGGATTTGGTTTTGTTTAGTTCTAAAGGTAGGTTAGAGTTGGCTCAAGCTGAGGGGTCCATAGAGAGGTGTTGAAGGTGTGATATGGGAAAGGGAGTGAGCAGGTCATCCAGGGAGGGGGCTCATGAGAAGGGCGGATGGTTGGGGTCTAGGAACGGGTGGAGGGGGAGACATCAACCTTAGGCAGAGAGAGGGGTGACATTCAGTCTAAGATGGAAAGGACCGGTGTGGCCTCGGATGAGTTAAGAGACTCAGTAGATGGTGAGAAAGTCCTGTCTGATCGCTGGCTTTGCCAAAACTAGTTTTATGTCTAAGATTCTCTGTATCCCTAAAGTGACCTTTATATTTACCCTAATAGAAATATGCTCATAAAGAGTCCCCATCCAAATCAGCTGTGCTTCTGAAGTTGGTCTAGGGTTTATGAAAGAGACGGGTTCACCGTCACTTGCAGAACTCAGCAGCAAGCAGTCCTGAGGCTCTAAAATCAAGAGGAGCTCGGACTTCCCTGGTGGCAAAGTGGTTAAGAATCTGCCTGCCAGTGCAGGAGACACGGGTTCGAGCCCTGGTCCGGAAAGGTCCCACATACCGCAGAGCAACTAAGCCCGTGCGCCACAACTACTGAACCTGCGCTCTAGAGCCCGTGAGCCACAACTACTGAGCCTGCGAGCCACAACTACTGAAGCCCGCGTGCCTAGAGCCCGTGTTCCACAACAAGAGAAGCCACCGCAATGAGAAGCCCGCGCACCGCAACAAAGAGTAGCCCCCGCTCACCACAACTAGAGAAAACCCACGCGCAGCAACGAAGACCCAACGCAACCAAAAATAAATATCAAATAATAAATAAATTTTAAAAAATAAAATAAAATCAAGAGGAGCCCTAGGTATCCCCCTTGAGTAAGTTAAAACCTGGAAGCGAGCACAATAATTGTTTTGGATTTTCTTCTCTGCAGTTTGTATTGCAAATGTGTGGTTTTAATTTTTAAAACTCTACAAAAACGCATCCTTGAGTTTCTAAGGTGCAGAGCCCTAAAAGCTGTGAGCTATGCTTCAGATTGGATCAGCGCTGCAGCCAGAGGCCCAGTGTTAGAAGCACCTGTTTGTGTGTGAGACGGGTCTGTGGTGCCTGCCTGCCTGGCTGCTTTGGTGCACAGCTGAAGCTGTCATTGTCTTCACAGGTGCTAGAAAACACAGTTGCTTCAGGCGGCTGGGGTGGGTTGGGATCTGGGTGGCATCAGCTTCTGAGAAAGTCTTATTATGCAAAATGAAAATATGACTAAACATTAAAATACTTAATGATTTCTTGAAATAACATACTCTTTTCATTACATAAAAACTGTATGTAAAATATCCATATCTAGTTTTAAACATAAACATTTCATTACGTGAATATTTCTTCAGTATGAAACAGAGCAGCTGTTTCTCCAGATGCCACATCAGGGCTCTGGAGGGAATAGTTACTCAGTCCAACACCACAGTTAGTTAGATATTGAAAGAAATACTACAAGATATATCTGGTCTAATCAGTAAGCCTCAGTGAACCAAAATTTAAACACACAGCATGGAATTAATGCGAGAATTTGGGTTACATTCTGAACAAGGGAAATGTAATTGCTATGCTTCTGTGCTTATCACGTTGTAATTTTTATTATTTAAAACCCATTAAGGATCCATCACAAGGAACCCTCTTTGTTTTTCCTACAATCAGTTGTCATTGTGGCTGCCAATTGTTTTGAGAGAGAAAGTATAACATTATTATTTATGAGAAAGAGCTGACACATACAATCCATATATTTAGCTGACTTTAATTATTCCTGGGCCAGCATATTAAATCATATGCATAGCTACTTGAAAGATAGATCCAGAAGGTTATAGGTAATTTTTATGCAGGAACCATCAGCCCTATACTGAAGTGAAAAACTGCTCATAAAGTAGTCTGTAACCTATTGCCATTCTGCAAGGAGTGGTAAAATGAAGAGCAAGAGAAATTTATGGAAGGATTCCATTGCTCTAGAATGAGTTACCTGATAATTATGTAAAACAGTGGATTTTTAAAAACCCTGCAAAGGGCTTCCCTGGTGGCGCAGTGGTTGCACGTCTGCCTGCCAATGCAGGGGAACCGGGTTCGCGCCCCGGTCTGGGAGGATCCCACATGCCGCGGAGCGGCT
The DNA here is from genome assembly GCF_002837175.3 of Physeter macrocephalus. Taxonomy (NCBI): domain Eukaryota; kingdom Metazoa; phylum Chordata; class Mammalia; order Artiodactyla; family Physeteridae; genus Physeter; species Physeter macrocephalus. The sequence goes on along the minus strand of NC_041223.1, from coordinate 18,147,375 downwards.
GGGCCCGTGAGCCATGGCCGCTGAGCCTGCGCGTCCGGAGCCTGTGCTCCGCAACGGGAGAGGCCACAACAGAGGGAGGCCCGCACACCACAAAAAAAAAACAAAAAAACCCTTCAAAAATTGGCAAGTTAACTGGAAGAAGTTCATTAGAAAAAAGCTAGTTGATTTTTTTTTTTTTTTTACAAATGAAAACTATGTCTCTGGACTATTCTTCTGTTTCTAAAATGTATAAAGATAAAATGTTCAGTTGTACTGCCAAGTTTAAAAAAAGTCCTTAAAATACTCTAACATACTCTGAAGCATATAGGATTTCAGTAAAAATTTATATAGTCTATCCATGTAGGAAAAATACTGGAAGGTCAAATGGCAGTATGTAATAATTTTTATCTCTGATTGGTATGATTGCATTGTTATGATTTTTCCTTTATTAATGAATATTAGCTCTGAGCATGTATTACTTCCATGATTACTAAAACACAACCCACCAAAAAAAAACCCCTAAATGGGGCTTCCCTGGTGGCGCAGTGGCTGAGAGTCCGCCTGCCGATGCAGGGGACACGGGTTCGTGCCCCGGTCCGGGAAGATCGCACGTGCCGCGGAGCGGCTGGGCCCGTGAGCCATGGCCGCTGAGCCTGCGCGTCCGGAGCCTGTGCTCTGCAGCGGGAGAGGCCGCAACAGTGAGAG
>NC_041223.1:18138357-18146543 GCF_002837175.3 Physeter macrocephalus | reverse complement strand
CCCTGCATCGGCAGGCGGACTCTCAACCACTGCGCCACCAGGGAAGCCCCACACACTTTTATAGAGAGTTCATGAACACCATTCAGATGTTCTTGACTAAGGACTTCCTTTTGTTTCTCAAAGAACTGTCATTTGTCTTTACATTATATTGGATTTATAACAGAATTCTTTAATCCCTGTAATTTGGTACACTGCTTCTTTAACTCTTTGCCACTCATGTTCCGTATCCTAAGATACCAAGGACCACAGCACTCGTTTCAAGCAGGGCTCACTTAACCTGAAGCTGCCCAGAGCCCAAGTCTTCCACCTGCTTTTCCAGCCCAGCCCGAGCTGATCTGGCCTCACAGCTGCTGCTCTGGCCAGTTCCTGGCCCACAACCCTCTCCTTATTACTGGATAAGAAGCCCAGGGACCGTGCCAGGTGGTGTGGGAACATAGCTTTGGATGACATTTCTTCCCCTGATTCTACACAGTGTCTTATCACTGATGAATTATTATATAAATTACAATTATATACATATTTTGTTAGTGTAACATACCTTCTTAGAGTAAGTAAATGAGGACACATATTTATTGTTAAGTGTTTCAAGCAACTAATTAGATTAGCTCTGTGAGTGCCTGGCAAAATGTAACTTGTGTGTTATCTTTGGCAGCATCAGTTATAAACCCTTATTAGAAAATGTGACGGAAAGGAGAAAAAGAGCATGAGAGAAAATCGTTGACTTCACAAAAGTAGCTTGCTGGTAGAAATAGATGTAGCAAATCAATGGTTCTTTATATCATCAAGGATGTATAAGTGTATGGTTATATTAAAAGTATTTGTGGGGGGACTTCCCTGGTGGCGCAGTGGTTAAGAATCCGCCTGCCAATGCAGGGGACACGGGTTCAATCCCTGGTCCGGGAAGATCCCACATTGCCGCGGAGCAACTAAGCCCGTGTTCCGCAGCTGCTGAGCCTGCGCTCTAGAGGCTGCGAGCCACAACTGTTGAGCCCGCACGCCCTGGAGCCCGTGCTCCACAACAAGAGAAGCCACCACAATGAGAAGCCTGCACACTGCTACGAAGAGTAGCCCCCGCTCGCCACAACTAGAGAAAGCCTGCGCAGAGCAACGAAGACCCAACGCCGCCAAAAAAAAAAAAAAAGTATTTGGGGGGGCGTTCTAAAAATTGCACCCATCCACATTGACTCTATATGCTTTGCTGCCAAACTCTGATGCCCCAGCCTCTTGAGTGAGCCTTTTTTATTTATGGGAGTTGTGTTGGTACAGACAAAAGGTTGAGAACCATTGACAGTGATATAAAAATTTGGAGAATATCATGGCAACTAGATGAGGATCTGTTAATGGAGAGGGATGGAGGCCAGTGGAGGATTTTTCAACATTGACAGTTTCAAATGAAAAGTTACAGAGATAACTCCAAATGCAGCTGTAAATATTATGAGACGGAATGGAGGAAGGAAAGGATGAGGCTGATGGAGTTATAGCATGAACCCTTCTTCCAGTGATTGTTAAGTCAGAAAACATGCCCCCAAAGTCAATAATCAATCTCACCAAAGAGAATAAGATTTTGCCCTTAAGAGCTGTGATGGGCTAACTGCTGCCTCTTATGAACTTTATGTACTAGGCAAGAACTATTAATGAGAAGGCAGCAAAGTACTCCTGTTAGTAGGTGCATTAAGTCTCTCAGGCCACTAGGAATTCATTTAATAAATTACTACTCTAGCATAAGAGATCTCTCCTTAATAGCCTGAAAAAGTGTTCCAAAGGAGTAGCGATTTACTTCCTTCTTTTCGGGAGGAACAAACCCCATGTACAGTATGAAGAACCTGCCATTTCTTTGTCATTTCAAGGATTCTTATTTTTGGTCTTTAATTATGAATTTCGAAAGAACTTTGATTTTCTTAAGTCATAATGCCATCTCAGTTTGAGAGAGAAAATATATGCATATCTTCACGCCGCGAATGCAGAAAACAGCTAGCGAAAAGTGAAAATTCAGTGTTGACATAAATTCTGCAGAAAGGACCACAAAAAAGATGAGTTGTAATTTAAATGAAATTTTCTTGGTGCCTCAGTTCTGAACAATGTGGTCATGACAAAAAGAAATGGGTCACATCAAAGAATGGGGTGGGAAATGAATATTAGCTCGGAGCTGAGATAGCAGTCATCCCTAAGGATGGCCATCACAAGGTGCCATGATTAATTAAGGTATCTGCCAGTCATGTGGGCTTGAATCATTGCTTCGAAAAGGGCAGAAAGCCTGGGTATTTACATAGGGATCATACACTCATATTCAGAGCGCTGTCACCGCTTCTCTTGGCAGCCTGTGACTTGTTGGCAAAATATCTTCAATTATGGGCAAGCTGCCTAGTCTCATATCATCACAAACCAATTTGTTAGGATGTGTGTATTTGGAAAGCTTTGGAAACAGAAATATTTAACTTATTTTAAAAGGGTGGGGAAAAATCCTTGTGTACGTATATTCAGAAACACCCAATCTTATGAAATTTCACTCATATATTTAATAAAAATGTTTATGCCTTTCACAAGGAGAACAAACTAGAGAAGAAATATCTGTGTTAATGTTGATGATAATAGCTCTTTGGGTGTTTACAGAGAGATTGCTGAGTGGAGAGACTAGAATATTTCTGCCTGACCTCCACATTTAAACTAATCAACGATACCATGGTCTTTCTTAAATAAGTCCACATTGCCTAGACTTTTTTTCTTAATCATCATTTCCTCCATACTCTGTGAGAATAATGGGGGTGAAAGTATCAGCTATTATAATTTATATTGCAATAATATAAAGATATAAATGATATAAAGATAAACAAAGATACAGAGTATGGAAAAGCGCCTACGGCAGCAAAAATAAAATAAAGGCCAATTAGTAAAAGAAAAGCCGAAATGAAGAAATACATTAGCATTCTTCCATTTTTCTTACTTCTCGTCTTTCTCTTTCCAATAGGCTGCAAGAAAAAAGGTTATGGGAACTAACAAACAGTTATTAGTACATAAATTATGTATTCCGTTGTTCGTCTATGGTTTTATGTTATTTTGAGCTTTGAAGAAAATAGCTGCTTTTCTGCAATGTTGATTGTAGCGTGAATGCCAGCAAAACGAATGTTATTTTCCCATTAGATTTAGTTATGGAGTTTAAGAGTCTTTCTTTATTTGTGTGTGCACTTGTTTACTTCTTGTCTTCCCTGCTAGATTGTAAGCTTCTAAAGGGTAAGGCTTATGTCTTTTTCATCGCTGTATTCCCACTACCTGCAACAACTGTTATAATTCTTGCTAAAAATATTTTTTTCAGTGACTCTTGAAGACGTGCTCTTCTGGAAAAGTATCATCCAGTATAACAAATCTAAAATCTTTTAAAATAAATAAATATAGACGGTTAAGAGATACTCTAGATTCATGTCGTAATGAATATACTAGCACAGAAACAGGGATGCACCTGCAGGCCATGGAATTTACCATGTGATTACTTTTTCTATTGCAGCCTTTTCAAGACTTGGTGGGACTTCTCCTCTTCCGAGTTTTCCCTTCTACAATCTGACATAGTTTGCCCCTCCCAGCCTGCCAGAGTAAGGACTTGCTTTGTTCCTTAAGCTCCTAGAAGTTAGCCCCTCTTCTCTGTTTCACCTTTGAGTTTCCAGTAACAGAGGTGAGCTGTGAGGATTCATTTCCCTGAAGGATATTCTACAACCTGGAAACTTTCCATGTTTGAAGCTTTGCCTTTTGCAAAACGAATGAGGACCTGTTTCCACTTTTAAAGCTTAAATTCTCTCTAGAGGCTTCTTACAATGGTAGGTACTTGCCGTTACAGGATTTATAAAACGGAAGCAAAGAAATTAAGGTGAAACAAGCCATCATGTGAGGCAATAGAAAGATGAGGAACAAAGACCAGGGTAAAGTTGCTTTAAATTTCCCTCATTTATTCTTGAGAGAAATTATTATATGCTAATTAACAAATCTTTGTAGGAGTCTGAAACATCTAATCGGTTTTCAAGTATTTTAGATAAATATATGATGTGAATAATATTAACTGGTTTCAGACAATCATTTCAGTTCCCTGAATAAAATTTGTTTTCTTACTCTGTGATGTGATTTTGATATAGATTTTAGAGGACTACTGAAAAAACATCGTTTGCTTATCAAGATGATTTATACTTTTGTTACTTGTAAGGATCCCCTAACCTAGAAAAAGTGGTATGTGGGTTATTTTCCCCCATGCATCTTTTTACTCACTTCAACTAATAACGTGATTCATGGAGATATGGGCATGATTTTATCAGAGTTCTGGTGGTGACCATACCTCTTGGTTTACACCTGTGGTCCTGGCATTATTATTAACAGCGCCCATTTCACTTTCAAAACTTTAGACAGTAACTTATGTGGTTAGTCAATCTATAAGGACTTTCAGAACAACCTCTTCACACTTTAAACATTTCCCACTTTTCTCCACCTCTGCTTCTCTAACAACAAGCTTTCCTTTCTCACATATGCTACAGAGATAAATGGCCATTATACCATGAGGACATAAAGGACTGGGAGCTGCAGACAGATGAGCAAGTTTGAGAGCCCAGCTTGACCACTTGCAGGCTGTGAGACCTTGGGCCAGCTAGCCAGCCCTCCAAGCCCCAGTGTCCTCATTTGCACATGGGGTTGCAGTAGCACTTCACTGGGAGGCAGTTCCAGGCCTAGACTCTGGTGCCCAGCTGCCTGAGTGTGAATCCAAGCTCTGCTGCAACTTAAGGCTATGAGAGCGTTAAACAAGCTGACATATATACAAGTTCTTAACATAAAGCCTGGCGAATGGAAAGTGCTCGGTAAATGTTAGCAATTGTTATTAGTGCTCTGCGAATTAAATATGGTATAAATTCAAGTGCCTAACACATAGTCAGCACTCATTAAATGAGATCTAGTGGTATTACTGGATACTGACCTGGCATGTCTCTGTTTTTTTCCCTCCTCATCCCAGCAAAAATATATTCATCATAGATATCCTAAATATGTGTATTCATATGTGTGTATATATGGACCCAGAATTAGGAGCTCTGAACAGATACTTCTTTGTATCCCCACACAGGCAGTTCAGTGCTGCCAAACTACAGTTAAAAAATCTAGTGAAATGCCAGCACATTTGGAATAAGATGCAAATGTGAAAGTCACTTGCTCTTAGAGGGTGTATAAAGGCCTTGCTAAATTAGAAATGCAGAGAAAGGAGGGTTTATTTGTCCTGTTTATTTGAAGTCAGAGCCAGAATTGTGATGCTTTAATGGTCCTAAATATTTCTTTGGGTTTTGCCAGGAGAGAGAGATTGTATTTATCTCTTAAATGGCCCATAGCTATTTCCACATAAGAACTGGGAGAAATTTTATTTCTTTAGCAGTCTTCAAAGAAGGTGTAACTCCAGGGGAATACAAGCTTCTTCAGTGAATGAAGTATCTCGTATCCATCACGTACCTGGCATGAGACCCTATACCCGTCAGAAACTAGTGAGCGTTTGCGGAAGTGAAGGGGGTTGCACCCCATAGGAGGGTGTCAGCCACTGCTTGATTTCATGGTCTTTTTTTCTTTCCACTTCTTGTTTACCAGGAACAAAGTTCAGTAATAAGAAGTCTCCTTGACCTCACTGTGACATTTGAATGCAAAGTTTTGAACATTTCTTTGTGACCAGCTTACATTTTACAGCTTGCAACATGAAGATCAGTGTTCTAGCAAAATTTAATTCAGTCATATATCTGGGTAATGTGTTGCTCCATTGAAATGGGGATATTTATTTGGTAGAAATAGGAGATTTTCACTAATTTGACTTACTGTGCTTAGAATAAGGATATAAGGATCACTGTGACATTTTTGGAAAATGACAAGCTGTGACAAGCATAGAGCTCCCACATTTATAGGTTCCAGAGCATGAAGCTCAAAATCCCTGAGCCACTGCTAAGAAGGGCTCTGGGGATATAGCCCCTCAGCAAGCAGCTCTTCTGTCTCCAAAGGTCTCCCCAGTTTCTCCCAGCCTCGGGGGAGGGCAACCATAGGGAAAAGCAGGTCAGATCAGTACTGGAAAACAGAAGAGTCTTGCTCTCTCTTTAGGCCCTGGAGTGCCTCACCTTCTGTCTTCAAGGAGACGCCCAGCTATTTCTTAAACAAAGCCCTCCCTTGGCTGGTATGAATTTTTCCACTCCCCCAGCGGCTTCGCTTAGCTCCTGTTTAAAAGGAGAATGTTTTCCTCTCACCACACAGATGAAGAGGTAGCTATAATAGGGTATAGTCAGTGCTAGGAAAGGGGTGAGCACAGGTTGCCATGCAAACACAGGCGAGGCACCTGGTCTCAGGTGTTCAGTTAAGGCTCCTAGATGAGGAGGTGTGCATGTTAAACTACCAGCACATCCAAAACCAGGACGTTGGTTTCTGACGATTTAAAGCATGAAGTCCAGATATTTAAAGTTCTACTCAATCCATTTTTCATCCACTCTGCTGCTTCTCAACCTTCCACGCCCATCAACACTCTCTCTGGTCCCCAAACACTTTTGGGTCCCGTTGATATCTGCCTCCTGCTGTTCTCTGACTCACAAAGTCCTTGCCTCACTCAGGTCCAAGATCACTCATCTACGTCCTTCTTACAACGAGGAGAGAAAACACAAGTTTTCTCTTTTGTTCTTTTCTCCAATAGACTCCAAGCTCCTAGGAGACTGGGTTCGTGTGCTGATAATACTCAGCATGGTGGGTACTCAGTGATTTTGATGACTATGAACTTTAGTTAGCTGTGAAGCAGTGGGCAAGATGTTTAACATTTCTGCACGTCAACCTGCTCATCTGCAAAACAGAGGTAAGAATGTCCATATTGCAGGGTTGCTTGAGGAGTGAGTGAGAGAACACATGTAAAATGCCCAGCCTGGTACCTGGCATAGAGCAGGCCTTCATAGATGGCTTTAACAGCTGTTCCCACTACTTGGTTTCTGATGCTGTACTCAGGATCTGTAACATCTATCCAACGTTGAGATCTTGAACCTCCTTCAAGCAGAGGTAGAATCATAGGCTCTTGCAGTCAGAAGAGACCTTTAATATCATGTGGTCTGGAGAGATGATTTTTTAAAAATTATGAAGTCCCATCGTGGAATACTACAGAGGTAATTAAGGCTGTGTAGAGGGAAAAGAACTTGTGGTAGAGGGGAGTGACTTCACTAGGTCACATCAGGAATTAGTGGCCAGGACTGAATTCCAGCACCCATGCATTTGCCCATTCATTCATTCTTTCACTCATTTTATTGAATATTGAGAGCCTATTCTGTATCATGCTGGAAAATATCTGAATTTGTAATGGCAAACGAAACAGACTTGGTTCCCTGTCTTAACAGTGCTTACAGTCTAGTGGAGAAGCAGACAATGTACAAATAAATATTCAAATAAATACATGATCAGTGCATTGAAGCAAAAGGACAGGAGACTAAGGAGGAGGAGTGGGGGACCTACTTTATTTTTTTATTATTATTACGTTTTTACATATATATTTTTTATTTTTCAGATTCTTTCCCATTACAGTTTATTACAAGATACTGAATATAGTTCCCTGTGCTATACAGTAGGTCCTTGTTGTTTACGTATTTTATTTTATTTTTTTTAGTCCTAATCTTTTAAAAATTTTATTTATTTTTTTCATATATATTTTTTATTTTTCAGATTCTTTCCCATTACAGTTTATTACAAGATATTGACTATAGTTCCACGTGCTATACAGTAGGTCCTTGTTTATCTATTTTACTTTATTTTTTTAGTCCTAATCTTATATTTTTTATTTTTAAATTTTATTTATTTTTTTACACAGCAGGTTCTTTTTAGTCATCCATTTTATCCACATCAGTGTATACATGTCAATCCCAATCCCCCAATTCATCCCACCCCCACCCCCACCCACCTGCCGCTTTCCCCCCTTGGTGTCCATACGTTTGCTCTCTACATCTGTGTCTCTATTTCTGCCCTGCAAACCGGTTCATCTGTACCATTTTTCTAGGTTCCACATATATGTGTTACTATATGATATTCGTTTTTCTCTTTCTGACTTACTTCACTCTGTATGACAGTCTCTAGATCCATCCACGTCTCAACAAATGACCCGATTTCGTTCCTTTTTATGGCTGAGTAATATTCCATTCTATATATGTACCACATCTTCTTTATCCATT
>NC_041223.1:18136713-18137815 GCF_002837175.3 Physeter macrocephalus | reverse complement strand
CCTATGTTTTCCTCTAAGAGTTTTATAGTGTCCAGTCTTACATTTAGGTCTCGAATCCATTTTGAGTTTGTTTTTGTGTACAGTGTTAGGGAGTGTTCTAATTTCATTCTTTTACATGTAGCTGTCCAGTTTTCCCAGCACCACTTATTGAAGAGACTGCCTTTTCTCCATTGTATATCCTTGCCTCCTTTGTCATGGATTAGTTGACCATAGGTGTGTGGGTTTATCTCTGGGCTTTCTATCTTGTTCCATTGATCTATCTTTCTGTTTTTGTGTCAACACCATATTGTCTTGATTACTGTAGCTTTGTAGTATAGTCTGAAGTCAGGGAGTCTGATTCCTCCAGGTCCGCTTTTTTCCATCAGGACTGCTTTGGCTATTTGGGGTCTTTTGTGTTTCCATACAATTGTGAAATTTTTGGTTCTAGTTCTGTGAAAAATGCCATTGGCTGTTTGATAGGCATTGCATTGAATCTGTAGATTGCTTTGGGTAGTATAGCCAGTTTCACAATATTAATTCTTCCAATCCAGTACTATGGTATATCTCTCCATCTGTTTGTATCATCTTTAATTTCTTTCATCAGGGTCTTACAGTTTTCTGCCTATAGGTCTTTTGTCTCCCTAGGTAGGTTTATTCCTAGGTATTTTATTCTTTGTGTTGCAGTGGTAAATGGGATTGTTTCCTTAATTTCTCTTTCAGATTTTTCATCATTAGTATATAGGAATACAAGAGATTTCTGCGCGTTAATTTTGTATCCTGGAACTTTACCAAATTCATTGATTAGATCTAGCAGTTTTCTGGTGGCATCTTTAGGATTCTCTATGTATAGTACCATGTCATCTGCAAACAGTGACAATTTTACTTCTTCTTTTCCAATTTGTATTCCTTTTATTTCTTTTTCTTCCCTGATTGCCATGGCTAGGACTTCCAAAACTATGCTGAATAATAGTGGTGAGAGTGGACATCCTTGTCTTGTTCCTGATCTTAGAGGAAATGCTTTCAGTTTGTCACCATTGAGTATGATGTTTGCTGTGGGTTTGTCGTATATGGCCTTTATTATGTTGAGGTAGGTTCCCTCTGTGCCCACTTTCTGGAGAGTTTT
>NC_041223.1:18090833-18135343 GCF_002837175.3 Physeter macrocephalus | reverse complement strand
ATTATCGATATGTATGTTCCTATTACCATTTTCTTAATTTTTTTGGGTTTTGTTTTTGTAGGTCCTTTTCTTCTCTTGTGTTTCCCACTTAGAGAAGTTCCTTTAGCATTTGTTGTAGAGCTGGTTTGGTGGTGCTGAATTCTCTTAGCTTTTGCTTGTCTGTAAAGCTTTTGATTTCTCCATCGAATCTGAATGAGATCCTTGCCAGGTAGAGTAATCTTGGTTGTAGCTTCTTTGCTTTCATCACTTAAAGTATATCATGCCACTCCCTTCTGGCTTGTAGAGCTTATGCTGAGAAATCAACTGTTAACCTTATGGGAGTTCCCTTGTATATTGTTTTTTGTTTTTCCCTTGTTGCTTTTAATAATTTTTCTTTGTCCTTAATTTTTGTCAATTTGATTACTATGTGTCTCGGCATGTTTCTCCTTGGGTTTATCCTGCCTGGGACTCTCTGCGCTTCCTAGACCTTGGTGGCTATTTCCTTTCCCATGTTAGGGAAGTTTTCGAGTATAATCTTTTCAAATATTTTCTCTGTAGCTTTCTCTTTCTTTTCTCCTTCTGGGACCCCTATAATGCGGATGTTGTGCGTTTAATGTTGTTCCAGAGGTCTGTTAGGCTGTCTTCATTCTTTTCATTCTTTTTTCTTTGTTCTGTTCTGCAGCAGTGAATTCCACCATTCTGTTGATTCCTTCTAGTGTAGTTTTCATTTCAGTTATTGTATTGTTCATCTCTGTTTGTTTGTTCTTTAATTCTTCTTCTAGGTCTTTTTTAAACATTTCTTGCATCTTCTCGATCTTTGCCTCCATTCTTTTTCTGAGGTCCTGGGTCTTCTTCACCGTCATTATTCTGAATTCTTTTTCTGGAAGGTTGCCTATCTCTACTTCATTTAGTTGTTTTTCTGGGGTTTTATCTTGTTCCTTCATCTGGTACATAGCCCTCTGCCTTTTCATCTTGTCTGTCTTTCTGTGAATGTGGTTTTTGTTCCACAGGCTACAGGATTATAGTTTTTCTTGCTTCTGCTGTCTGCCCTCTGGTGGATGAGGCTATCTAAGAGACTTGTGCAAGTTTCCTGATGGGAGGGACTGGTGGTGGGTAGAGCTGGCTGGTCCTCTTGTGGGCAGAGCTCAGTAAAACTTTAATCTGCTTGACTGCTGATGGGTGGGCCCGGCTTCCCTCCCTGTTGGTTGTTTGGCCTGAGGCAACCCAACACTGGAGCCTACCTGGGCTCTTTGGTAGGGCTAATCACAGACTCAGGGAGGGCTCACACTGAGGAGTATTTCCCACAACTTCTGCTCCCAGTGTCCTTGTCCTCACCGTGAGCCACAGCCACCCCCCACCTCTGCAGGAGACCCTCCAACACTAGCAGGTAGTTCTGGTTCAGTCTCTCCTGGGGTCACTGCTCCTTCCCCTGGGTCCCGATGCGCACACTACTTTGTGTGTGCCCTCCAAGAGTGGAGTCCCTGCTTCCCCCAGTCCTGTCAGACTCCTGCAGTCAAATCCCGCTAGCCTTCAAAGTCTGATTCTCTAGGAATTCCTCCTCCCGTTGCCGGACCCCCAGGTTCAGAAGCCTGATGTGGAGCTCAGAACCTTCACTCCAGTGAGTGGACTTCTGTGGTATAAGTGTTCTCCAGTGTGTGGCTCACCCACTCAGCAGTTATGGGATTTGATTTTATTGTGATCAAACCCTTCCTACCGTCTCATTGTGGCTTCTCCTTTGTCTTTGGATGTGGGATATCTTTTTTGATGAGTTCCAGTGTCTTCCTGTCGATGACTGTTCAGCAGTTAGTTGTGATTCTGGCGTTCTTTCAAGAGGGAGTGAGAGCATGTCCTTCTCCACCATCTTGGTTCAGGGCTCCTCTATCTATTTTATATATAGTAGCGTGTATCTTTTGCTTTATATTCTTCATGTGGGTATTCAGACTGTGATCTTCTGATATATCCTGACATTTTTTTGAAGGCAGTACATCTGAAATATCTCCTGGATCTCTGCACACAACTTTCCTCTTGGGTCTCTTTTCTATATGATGGGCTCTCAGAAGAACCACCTCTTGGGTCTTTCTCTTATATGGGGGGTGGGGGGACCTACTTTAGACTGAGGGACCAAGAAAGGCTTTCTATACAAAAAGTTACTATTTAATAGAGCTGATATCAGTACTATAAAATATTTGGTCAATACATTTGGTGGATTTTTTTTTTTTTTCGGTATGCGGGCCTCTCACTGTTGTGGCCTCTCCCGTTGCGGAGCGCAGGCTCCGGACTCACAGGTTCAGCGGCCATGGCTCACAGGCCCAGCCGCTCCGCGGCATGTGGGATCTTCCCGGACCGGGGCACGAACCCGTGTCCCCTGCGTCGGCAGGCGGATTCTCAACCACTGCGCCACCAGGGAAGCCCGGATTTTTTTTTTTATTGGAGTATAATTGCTTTACAACGTTGTGCTAGTTTCTGCTGTACAACGAAGTGAATCAGCTGTATGTATACAGGTATTCCCTCCCTCTTGGACCTCCCTCCCCTTCCCATCCCACCCCTCTAGGTCATCACAGAGCACCGAGCTGAGCTCCCTGTGCTATATAGCAGGTTCCCACTAGCTATCTACTTTTAGAGTTATTTGTATTTGTAATTGTAGCTAATGCCCCAGCTTTGTATAGAGGTGTTGGTTATCAGGTATTTGCAGTTGGCTGAATGCAGCACTTTTCAGGCTGCCTGTATCTGAAGGGTTGTCCCAGATACTGACATGACTTGAACAGGAATTTCAGAAGAATTGAAACTGTAAAACCATTCATCAGGCGCTTCCCTGGTGGCACAACAGTTAAGAATCTGCCTGCCAATGCAGGGGGCATGGGTTCGATCCCTGGTCTGGGAAGATCCCACATGCCACGGAGCAACTGAGTCCGTGCACCACGACTACTGAGCCTGCTCTCTAGAGCCCGCGAGGCACAACTACTGAGCCTGTGCTCTAGAGCCCATGAGCCTCAGCTACTGAAGCCCGTGCGCCTAGAGCCCATGCTCTGCAACGAGAGAAGCCACTGCAATGAGAAGCCTACGCACCACAACAAAGAGTAGCCCCGGCTCACTGCAACTAGAGAAAACCTGCATGCAGCAACAAAGACCCAACTCAGCCAAAAATAAATAAATAAATTTATTTTAAAAAAGAAAAAAATTCATCAACATCGGACTCCATTGTGCCTTTTCCCCCAAATTATTTCTTGTACGTAGTTTCCTTCTCCATGTCCTGAGGCTTAGAGAACATATCCATTGTAGGAGGTCTACTTAGTCTTTGTGCAAACTTGTTCCCCTGAAAGTAAAATAAAAAGCACCAGGAGCCAAAGAGGAAAGTGCAACCAAGAGTACTTCCATTTCCCAACCTTAATTAATCCATTTGGTATTATCTGAGCACTTTGATCTTTTTTTGCTCCCCTCTCTTGCTCATCTTTCTCTCATTTCTTTGCTTATTAAGACTCGATCAGAGGTTATGTAAGAGCAGAAAGAGGAGAATGCAGTAGTCTCTTTTCTTTTGATTAACAGCTCTTGTAAAAAGTTTTCGTGGCTGGGAAGATTGGAGGTAAAATAAGATTATCATGATGTTTACAGATAATGCCATCGACTTTAATTATTCCAAGTTCTGAGCAGCGGAGATAATTGAGACTGAGTGTATTTTGCAAGTTTTCATCTAATCCATTACGTTACAAGGGCAGGTATTGGTAAATAGCTGTTTACACTTTAAGGTATGTAATTAAACAGATTTTGGAGAGTTATTATTATGGCTGATTCTTTCCAATAGTGAAAGGAGAAAGATACTAGGCAGGAGTATGGAGCAGGGGGGAGTTCTGAGCTCATCCAAACTAGAGCCGTATCATCAGAAAGAAAACTCTAAACACTCCTCACTAACAATCAGTTAATCAGAAATTGTCACCAACTGGCATGTCTCCGAATTCTGGCCATGTGAGGAAAATTGAGGTTGAACCTGATGGTCTTCTGGTAATTCAAGAGCTCGAAGCATCTTCTGAAGACTTATAAAAAACTGAAGTACCTTTGGTGTCATTTTAAAATATTTGTGTATGCTTTCCTTAGAAGTTGGTGATATGTGCACCTTGAAATGTGACTGTTCTGTTACCAGAATACTTATTCAATTGAACATCCCCTCCACCAGTCCCAACTGGAGAACAGAATTTAGTCTACTTGCCTGAAGCTACAGAAGAAAACCTGGGTAAAGCTATTAATTTAATTTTATATTGTAGAATAATTTTCATAAACTGCCTTAGAACTTGTTCTACCTGTTAACACCACTGCATAATATGTCATTCTGAGAACTGATCTAGCTCTGAGACTCACTGCTTCTTGGGCAACCCCTTAAAAAGTCCCCGCTATGTTTGAAATGCTTACACGGACTGTGAAATCTTTTTTTTTCATACTAATGACAACAAGCATTACTGTTTTAACACAGTGCAAAAAGCTTTATATGCAATAAATAACTTCATGCTCACATCAGCCTTATGAGGTAGAGCTATTATTTTTCCCATTTAATAGTTTGCAGCTTAGAATAACATTCCCAGGAGTTAGTCAGTGGAGTCCAGATTCGAACTCACGTCTTCAGCACAGCCCTTATCCCCTTGCTCTTTGGCCTCCCTGAGAGTCAGTGTGCTGTGGGCTACATGCCCCTCACCCCCTACCCCAACTCATAGTGGTTGCACTACTGTATTTTTAAAAATTTTTTATTGCCATGTAGTTGATTTACAATGTTGTGTTAGTTTCAGGTGTACAGCAAAGTGATTCATATATATATATATATATATATATATATACACTTTTTTAGATTCTTTTACATTATAGGTTATTACAAGATATTTAATATAGTTCACTGTACTGTACAGTAAGTCCTTGTTGGTTATCTATGTTATATATAGTAGTGTGTATATGTTAATCCCAAACTCCTAATTTATCCCTCTCCCACCTTTTCCCTTTGGTAACCATAGGTTTGTTTTCTATGTCTGTGAGTCTATTTCTGTTTTGTAATAAGTTCATTTGTATCCTTTTTTAAGATTCCACATATAAGTGATATCATATGATATTTGTCTTTCTTTTTCTTACTTCATTTAGTATAATAATCTCTGAGTCCATCCATGTTTCTGCAGATGGCATTATTTCATTCTTTTTTATGGCTGAGTAGTATCCATCATATATATGTACCGCATCTTCTTTATCCATTCATCTTTTGGTGGACATTGAATTGCTTCCATGTCTTGGCTATTGTAAATAGCCAATGAACTTTGGGGTGCATGTATCTTTTTGAATTATAGTTTTCTCTGGATATATGCCCAGGAGTAGGATCGCTGGATCATATGGTAACTCTATTTTTAGTTTTTTGAGGAACCTCCATACTGTTGTCCATAGTGGCTGCACCAATTTACATTCCCACCAACAGTGTAGGAGGGTTCCTTTTTCTCCATACCCTCTTCAGCATTTACCTAAATTTTAATTTGTAGGCAAATCATCCATACTCTTCATGCCTCTGTTTTCTTATCTGGAAAATAATGATAACAACTGTCCTTTATACAGCTCAGTGTTACTATTTTATTATTATGACACAAATGAATGTGATATAGACTTATGCAGCTAGATTTTGCTGGCCAGGGGTATCGAAGGAAAATATATTTGGGATACATCCTGTTTACATGATGTGTTTAGCTGTAACGCCTTCTGTGTTTGCCAGGTTCCCAGTTAAGTAAGATACCCAAGGCCATGTGAAAGTAACTAAAATTTTTTTAGAAAACCAGATTATTTTAGTATTTCTTTTATCTTCATTACCTTTTTCCTCCTAGCCAGGATTATGTATTTGTTGTTGTTTTTTTCTCTGTAGGGTTTTTTTTTTCTTAATGACTCCTCTACTTTTGTCAAACAATATGTCATAATGTAGATGGACTTTTTGGTTCATGACTGTGGTCTTTATCTCAGTACATTCATTACTATAAACTTTCTTATAAAATATTCTCAAATTGTTAAACTTAATATGATTTGAAAAAAATTGATTACAAAGTGTATTTCTGGTTGCCTATTTATTAAACTTACTAGTGTTTAATTATATGGCCATAATTGCTACTCTGGCCTAATTTTGGTTTGTGTGTATATGCAGGTGATACTTGGAGACTAATATCCATTCTCGAAACACACATTTTCCAGAGAAACGGCATCATCTTTTGCTCTAAGAATGTCACTTGAAAAAATTCTATTTGAATAGTGAGTTATCAAACACTCTAGTGTATCTCTGTCCCCAATTATTAATAAGCTGCTACCCCCAAATTTGTTTTTTCCTCCTTACTTGACAAACATGACCATTTATTAATATTTGTACATTCCTGCTTTATCTGTTAGATAGGTGCTATGGAAGAAGGGTCTGCCTGCTTTTATTTCATCTTGAAAAATGTCATGTGAACAAATTATGCCAGCTGGTGGTGATCTTTCTTTAAATTTATTCAGAGCCTTATTTCTAGGAAATGGCATACTTTTTTGGTGCCACATGCTTCAAGTTTCAAACAGACACCATCTAAGGACTGTTCCCTTCCTGCCATAAGGGCTTATGGGGTTATGATGGTGGGGGAAAGGGGGGAAGAGTGTTGACCCCGCTGAAAAATCACCCAGATTCTTGACGGCACTGAGCATCCTGGGATGCTGTTGTCCAGTTAGCCAGTGAGTGTTTGAGAAGGATATTTATCATACAGATAGGTCTTTAGACAATCAGCAATTTCTCAACTGTAAGGTTGTTGATTTTTAGGATTAATTAGTAGGGTTATTAATCTAAACAATTAAATTCTGTCCTAAGAGTACAGCTGTCTGATTAATTAATCTGTTAATTAATCAGTGGTTTCTCCAGATGTCTGTTGAGATACTGTCCCTTGAGCACTGCTGGGATGTGCTTTCAGACCACGGATTAATCCTGCACTTACTCAACTTTACAGTAAAAGGAGACTATTTATAACAGAGCTTGTTGTGGGTTTGCTATGAGCAAAAATCTATTTGTAATTATTTCAGGATATCCTTCTCACTCTCATATGTGACATACTTCTGTGTCATGAATTGATAACATTTGATAAAATCTTAATAGCTTTTCAGATGTATTTCCCCTTACCTTACTGGAAAGTGTATTTACAAAATTAAATATTCCTGCTGAAAAGAGAAGAGTCATCATATTCTAAAACATGATTTATTTATTTCAATAAAGCAAGGAAATTATACTGATATTTCTAGTCATCTAAATTTCATGACTTCTTTGAGAGCTACTGTTTTCTAAGGTTAAAATTTTTGTGGCAAACTGTACTTTCCTGAGTCTTGCTTTAAGCTCATGAGGGACTCCAGGTCCCAGGAATAGCCCTTCTGGGACAATACCTGGGAATCCCCAGGGAGTCATTGTCTAGTAGGTAAAGGAATGACTTCCTCCTTCCTGCCTTTCTCCTCTGGGCTTGGCTGAACTGCTCTGTCCCTTTGTCATGCATCTACTGCAGAGATAGAACCACCTTTCTCCGATGAAGGCCACCCAGCACCTCAGCTCTGCTTGGCCAGTCCTGCTGTGTAGCTGTCTCCTTCCTGGAGTTACATTACTTTGGCTCGATTATGCCAGGCTGTCCAGCGCAGCCTCACTGACCCACCGATGCAGTGGAGTCCATGAGGTGACAAAGCTGCAGGCTGTTCTTTTTAAAAGTGGGAAAGAATGGTTCTCCCCTCTTTTTTTGTGGGACAGTATAATATAGCAAAAAACAACATCAGTTTTAGAACCAGAAAGACCTGGATTTGAACATATATTAAACAGAGGGTAACGATGATGATACTGACTTTACAGGGTAGCTCTGAGTTATTGAAAGGCTGAAGGTAATCCAGGCTCCTCTTTGGAAACCCAGCCCTCGGAAGATCGTTCTGTACATCAGACGCATTCATTCATTCATTCATTTCTCAGTCGGTACTTATGGTACTAAGTGTGCATCCATTATGTGTCCAACATTGTGTTGATTTATGTCTTGAAGGTGTGTCTCAGGTGCATAAGGGTAGAGAAGAGAAGCGGAGGGAAGAAAAAGCCCTGGGCAGTAGTTGAGGCTGTGGACCCATCTGAAGTCACCAGCATGAATGTATGCAAATTAAAAAAAAACCAAAGGCTGAGGATGGACCTGTGGAGAACAGAGACATTTACAGGGAGGGCAGAAGAAGAGGGGTCAGTGATGAACAGTAAGGAGGTGTGATTGGTGGAGTAGGAGGAGGACAAGGAGGGGCATGAGAGCCACAGTGGGTGGTGTCACAGAAGACAAAGGAAGAGTTCTAAGGAGCAAGTGGGCAACTGGACACATTCTAAGTGTCTCTTGGATTGGGCAAGGCCAAGATATTGGTGACCTTATGCAGTCATGACAAAGAATGCCGAACTGTTGTAGTTTTAGAAGTGAATAGGAAGGTAGAAATAGAGATTTCTCAAAAGAAGCATGGCTTTGTAGGAAAGAAGGCAATAAAAGAGGCAAGAAGAGTTAAGATGGGTTTGTTTTTTAAGATGAAGGAGACTGAGCATGTTGTGATATGTTCCAGACACTTTTGCTTGCCAGAAAAATGCAAAATTTGCAATGAAATAAGGTTTCTATAATGATAAAAATGGAAATTGATGTATCACCTCCATTTTAATGATTAAAATAAGATATAAATTCTAATCTAATATAGCTATAGCATTTGTCAGAGTTGGAGGGGAAATGCATTATTTTAAATTTTTTATTCTCTTTTTCCAGATTAAACCCGATATTTTGACTAGTGAAATACTTTGGGGGAAAAAGAACCAATCCAAACAGTTTTTCGTGAACATCTTTGATGCCTCAGCATTCAACTCAGATGTTTCCTTCCTGAGTTAGAATTAGAAGCAATGAGAACCAGACCCATTGTCAGGTCATATTTCAGTCAGTTCCTTGTCATAAGAGATTTGTGAAATAGAGCACATCTTTGCCTGACTACTTGGTAAAACTAAAGATCCCTCCACATCAAACTGATCCTGGGCTCTTTTTCAGTCATTACATGTATTTTATTGGATGAGCCTGACCTGTGAGGCAGCAACAGCTGCTAAACTCAAAGTTTTGCTGGAGCAGGGAGAGCCTTAGAGCAGGAGCTCAGGGTTCTCTCCATCCTTCTCCCCTGCCTGTCTTCCCTTGGAGTCTTTTATTTTTAGGAGGGAGAGTCACTCCTATTAGCAGAGAGGGGAAGGAAAGTGACAGGCAGCTATGGGCGCTCTTGGCAGTGTGGTCAGAACTGCTACATATTCAGCCTCTGGGTCCTTGAGAAACTCCCTTAGAGAGGGAAGAGCTTGGGGGAAGGGCCCCTCTTGGATGCTCCTCGTAGCAGGGAATGGTAATGATTTTTGCAGTGGTTCTGCCTGGTCCCTCCTCTTCCAGACAACTCTGCTTCAGGGAGTTTATGGAGGAGTCATCCTGTTCCTGCAGAAGAACTAACCGAGTGTCTGCAGATTGAGATGCCAAACTCTTCTTTTCTTTCCTTTCCTTTCTTCTTTTCTTTTCCTTCCTTTTCTTTTCTTTTCCCTCCCTTCCTTCCTTCCTTGGATTCAGACAAATTCTCTATCCCTTGATAGGTAAAAGAGGTAACTAAACAGGACTGAGAAATGACTAGACCCCCCATCTTTTCCCTTTTGGGGAGTTTCATTTGCAATTCTTCCTCCTCAATTCTCCTCCCCGCCCCCACCCCGCATCCCAATCTAGCTCAAAGTGCCCCCTACCCTCTTGGGTTTATCTGTCTTTCTCTTTAATTTCAAAATTAGATGAATAAACGCATCTATTCTTGGAGTACATTCCTTTCCCTCACTTTCTCTCTCCTCATTTAGAATCCTATGTTTTGACAGAATTTATCATGGGTTGTCACCCTTGATGATTAAAAAAGGCACTAATGAGATGAAGCTTGTCAAGACTTGATCACAGGGTCTCTGTGTTCTGTCAGATGGTAATAGGACACCTTCCAGAGAATTGGAGAAAGTGGGAAGTGTGAGAACAAATTATGGATTCTTGCGGTTGAGGGCAGAGGTGAGGTGAGGCGACACCAAATCCGAATTCCTTAAGGGAATCAAACAGCACGAGAGCAGTTCTGTTCTTGACTGTGTGACTAGTTCATTGAGCAATGGGGATTGAATGCTAAAACTCAGAACGAGCTATCCACAAGAGTAGACTTTTCAAAAATAGATGTGGGTTTTTCTTGCCGTGACTGGGACTGGACTTTGATGGTTGTGCGACAAACATAACGTGAAAGACCAGCAGATTGATTAGCTTGTCATGGGTTTTACATGGAACTCACAAGCTGACCCCGAGACAGACCAGACCGAGTTTATGTGCTTCTCCAGTGGGATTTCTTGCGTGAGATCCATCTTTTACTCTGGATCAGTGCAGCATAGCTAGCAAGTTGGCAGTGGTTCATTAGGAAAGGAGTATCCAAAAATAAACAAATCATGAAATACATCAGGTCTCTGCCACATGAATTTATAGATTATAAGTTAATAATATTGCATACACGCTGAACACCAACAATTAGAATTTTTCTGCTGATCTGCATGCAACTAGTTCACTCCGATATTTGGAGAATCAGGTTACTTTTACATCCAGAACAACTTCTCTAACTCATGTAAGAGTTTATTTTAGTTTAAGATTTGTATTTAACTGTAACTTGTGATTTAGTAGTTTTTAAAAATACCATTGTGTGTGTGTGTCTGCTTAAAATTGTTTCAGAGACTTGAAACTTCAGAATATCTTGAGAACACCCTCTTTTCAAACCTTCACAAATGAAGGAGCCTGTGCTCCGCAACGGAAGAGGCCACAACAGAGGAAGGCCCGCATACCACAAAAAAAAAAAAGATTTGTATTTAACTGTAACTTGTGATTTAGTAGTTTTTAAAAATACCATTGTGTGTGTGTGTCTGCTTAAAATTGTTTCAGAGACTTGAAACTTCAGAATATCTTGAGAACACCCTCTTTTCAAACCTTCACAAATGAACACATATCCGCATTGCAGGGGCATAAGTGTACCTTGGATTATAATCCTCAGTCCTAGTCATGAATCGGAAAACTTGTTAAGAAGATATAAAGTAAGAAAAAAATTAAATAATTACATTAAAGCATTATTTTTCATGTTATATTACTGTTATTCTCATCCCATATGGCACAAAAGAATTAATCATGGTATGTTGGCCAACCCACAGACTTGACACAGCTAACTTCACCGTGAACGTTATGCATTTCAGAATTCTCATGAAGAAGCAGCTGCCAGAAGGGACGTGCGTGCTGGGGAGTGTTCATATTTTATGAAAACTATCCTGGTCCATTGCCCCTTCCCTTGAATTAGCACTCGGTTATCCTTAAGGAAGGGGGCTGAAGACTCAGCAGAGCTGGAAAGATAACCGCCAACCTCGTTAGCACAGCAGCAGCTGCCTGAATTTGCTCACACCAAATTGCAGCAACTTGTTTCATTTCATTTGTGCTGTCTTACTCTGTAAAAGACACAAATGTATTTTACATTTTTGAAATTTCTTAGCACAGATTGAGAGCGCCATAACAGTCTGAAAACTGGTAAAATCTCTCACTTATGAAATATCTTTCATTCCCATTTGAGATTGGATAGGCTGAAAACGTCATGCTCTTTTTCTTTTTTTTTTTTTGGCTATGAAAGTGCATCATTTTCAACATAACGTTTTGAATTCAGAACAGAACTTCTGGATTGGAAAGGATGGCAGTACTGAGTCAGTGTCATTAATTCTGCAGTTTTTTATTATACTAACCTATTTTAAAAATTACATATGGAAATAGTATATTAGGTCATATTTCGGAAGTGTGCCTTTACTCTGTTTGAAGGGATCATTGTGGAAACATAGTCACAAAAATTTCTCACCGCTATGGTATAAGTATAGTTCCGGAATAAGGAAAATTGTGAGGTAATTAAAAATAGAATAGGGAACTATTTGGTCAGGAATACTGAAACAAAGGGTGCGGGATGGGAAAGATGGGGGACTCTGAAAGCGTACAATTCACTGGGGCTAGTGTAAAAACAGCTACGTTATTTCAAGTTGATAAGCATCAACTAGAATGGATGTAATGGAAATACATTTTCTAAGTGTGAAGCAAATAACCATGCTATAATTTTAAAGCCATGTAAAGGTAAAGATGAAATTGAAAAGATAAGACTTTAAGTTCAAGATTGGAATTCTTTAAAAAACAAACTGAGGGGCTTCCCTGGTGGCGCAGTGGTTGCGCGTCCGCCTGCCGATGCAGGGGACGCGGGTTCGTGCCCCGGTCCGGGAGGATCCCACATGCCGCGGAGCGGCTGGGCCCGTGAGCCATGGCCGCTGAGCCTGCGCGTCCGGAGCCTGTGCTCCGCAACGGGAGAGGCCACAACAGTGAGAGGCCCGCGTACCATAAAAAAAACAAAACAAAACAAAAAACCAAACGGATCTTATGTTTCTTCCTACGGAATTGCATCAGATATGTTAGCTGAAGTTACTTCTCGGTGATTACAACAGAAATTAAATTGAGTATTAGGGAGGAAAAGATCTCAGGTTATTAATAAAACAGAGTCTATTGTCAGCATATTTTAGACCCACTGATGTAATATTACCCAAGCAAGTATAATATTTTTAGTGCTTTATACAATAATTTTTGTGTGTGTGGAGGTCTATATAGATGTTAATCTCGGTTAATGTTGACAAAATGAGAGATATTGTTTATTAGATTTCCAGTTTTGTTCTGTCTTTTTTATTAGAGTCAGGTATTCCCTGAGGCAGCCCTTACTTTCAAACTGCAAGAATCAAAATCAAGAACAGCAGGCAGTATTTGTGTTCCCATGTTCATTGCAGCGTTATTCATAATAGCCAGGATGTGGAAACAAATGTCCATCGACAGTTGAATGGATAAACAAAATATGGTATGTGTTTTTGATGGAATATTATTCAACCTTAAAGAAGAAGGAGCGCCTACAATATGTGATGACTTGGGTGAACCTGGAGGACATTATGCTAAGTGAGATAAGCCAGCCACAGCAGGACAAACACTGCATGATATCACTTACATGAGGTAACTTAAATAGTCAAACTCATAGAAGCAGAGAGTAGCATGGTGGTTCTGGAGCTGGAGGAGGGGGAAATGGGAGTTGCTACTCAAAGGATAGAAAGTTTCAGTTATGCAAGATGAATAAGTTTTAGAGAGCTGCTGTACAACAGTGTAACTATAGTTAACAATACGGCCTGTGCTCTTTAAGAAATTGTTAAAAAGGTAGGTCTCATGTTAAATGTTCCAACTGCAAGGAAGAAAAGAAAAAACTACGGAAACAGTGTTTCAAGTTTGCTCCTGTTAGAAACTGACAATAATAAGTAGATTGAGTTGGGGGGTGTTATGAGCAAGTGGCACCCTCTCTCAGAACCCCAGGGCCTGTGTCTTCACTGCTGTCTGCTCTTTAGCTTTTTCAGTGTCCGGTGAGGGCCGGTGACTTGCTGCATCCCAGAACTAGTTCTCTGTAAAGCCAGGTTTCCCAATTTCCTGACCCATATCCACAAAGTTGGTGCACAAAGATTTCAGGTAAATTGACATTTTAGCATTTCTTTGAATGGAGCAAACTCATTTGATACAAAAAACCACCTTTGTTGGGAGATAGAGGTTTTTTAGATTTTCCCGTATTTGTGCAGGAATTGAAAGCTGGGCAGGATGGACTTAGTTCCTGTGTGCTTCTAGCTTTCGTAGATACTACTCTCTAATAATTTTTCTAAAAGGCTTTCTATGTTAGTTTATGGGGCCACATGTATATTTTTAGGCCTTATTTTTCCATAGTGGCTGGATTAAAAATACATAGTTTTAAATTTAATAACTCTGGCTTTTAATCTGGGATATAAGCTTAATATTATTAGAAAATAATGTTTCAGGGCTTCCCTGGTGGCGCAGTGGTTGAGGGTCCGCCTGCCGATGCAGGGGACACGGGTTCGAGCCCCAGTCCGGGAAGATCCCACGTGCCGCGGAGCGGCTGGGCCCGTGAGCCATGGCCGCTGAGCCTGCGCCTCCGGAGCCCGTGCTCCGCAATGGGAGAGGCCACAACAGTGAGAGGCCCACGTACCGCAAAAAAAAAAAAAAAAAAAAAAAAAAGAATAAAAAGAAAATAATGTTTTGTTTCTAACATGAAGACTGACAATTGGAGAAATTTTAGATTTAATGAAAGCACCCAAAGTGAGTTATGCCAGACTGACAAGATTCCTTTTTATGTAATATGTACTAACTGTTGTTTTTTATAAAACTATATGATGCATAAATATTAGCATCTCAAACTTAAGGCTTGAGTTAGTGCTTAGATCAGTGAAAAACATCTCGTTTTTAATACTACCCTTAATTTTTCCTGCTATAAAGACGGGGCAGTTCTTGATGAATATAGTTTAAAAAGACGCCAAAAGTGTTCTGCATTTGGTATGAAACCTGAGGAAATTATGCCCTTTTCCCTCCGACCATGTAAATCTGAGCCAGGAGACAGTTTCCCTGTTAGGTTAAGTGCTATGTAATTGCAAAGTCATTTTCAGGAGGGGGGAAACAGTTGGCAGATTTGGGGAGTTTTGAAACACACAAGCCTGTGCCAGCAGTGTTAGATGGGAATCCAATTTCAATTCTGGTTTTTGAGAAGGGAACTAGTGTTGGCTTATCTTTCCTTGAAGTACCACAGATCCTTTGCTCAGCTTGGTTGGAAGAATTCTTTTGATCCTCTGCCCCACTGACTTAATTAAGCTTCAGCATCATGGAATTTGTGAACCAAGGCTGGCAAATTTACCAAATGAATTCACCTAGTTCGTAATTGCCTTACTGACAGCACCCCATGTATGTCACCTAGAAACCTGCTTTCCCCGAGTGCTGTTAGGAGAACTCCAGCCTGTACCTTGTTGGATAACTGGAAGATGGAGAGTAGGAAAGTTATTTAAAAAGAAGACAGTGGGGAACAAAAATGTTTGCCATAAGAACTCCTGAAGCTCTAAACTATGGCCGCTGATTTATATCTTGTGTGGGACAATCAGAGACTTGACCACTAAAATACGGTCTGGTTGTGTTTCCACATCTAAGATCTCTCTGACACTATCTGGTGTGTCACTTTTAGCTCTAGGTTAACGTTGTGCTCATGTTGCTGTTGTTAGGAGCATTTTTTTTTTTTTTGCGGTACGCGGACCTCTCACTGTTGTGGCCTCTCCTGTTGCGGGTCACGGGCTCCGGACGCGCAGGCTCAGCGGCCATGGCTCACGGGCCCAGCCGCTCCGCGGCACGTGGGATCTTCCCGGACCGGGGCACGAACCCGTGTCCCCTGCATCGGCAGGCGGACTCTCAACCACTGCGCCACCAGGGAAGCCCTTTAGCAGCATTTTTAATTTTATAAAATTTAATTTTATAAAATGTATTGGTAGGAATGGATGGTGAAGAATCTGTAAGTAATCTTTGTGGCTTTAGTCTTATTCTGGAAACCAAAGAATCATGTAAGATGCTTGAAATAAATTTAAATATTTTTCAAGTTTTTTTATTTTTTTAAATTAATTTATTTGTTCATTTATTATTTTTGGCTGCGTTGGGTCTTCATTGCTGCGCGCAGGCTTTCTGTATCTGCGGCGAGCGGGGGCTACTCTTCGTTGCGGTGCACGGGCTTCTCTTGTTTCGGAGCACGGGCCCTAGGCGCACGGGCTTCAATAGTTGTGGCACGTGGGCTCAGTAGTTGTGGCTTGCAGGCTCTAGAGCGCAGGCTCAGTAGTTGTGGCACACAGGCTTAGTTGCTCTGCGGCATGTGGGATCTTCCTGGACCAGGGCTTGAACCCGTGTCCCCTGCATTGGCAGGCAGATTCTTTTTCTTTTAAAGATTTTTGGGGGCTCCCCTGGTGGCGCAGTGGTTGAGAATCCGCCTGCCGATGCAGGGGACACGGGTTCTCCCGGACCGGGGCACGAACCCGTGTCCCCTGCATCGGCAGGTGGATTCTCAACCACTGCGCCACCAGGGAAGTCCCAAGTTTTTTTTAAATAAACAAAACAACTTACAGAAAATGTGGAGGATAGGAGGAATGATTTTAAAAATATTAACCCATTAAAAAAAATCTATTGAAATTCCATAAAAAGCAGCCATTTACCTCTTTATGTTTTCTTCAATTCAACGGAATTTACACTAATTAGTTTGCAACATTTTGCAAATTTATTATGAAGTAATTCAAGATGGAGTGACCAGTTGAACCCAAAAGATAAACAAATTAACCATTAGGACTGTATCTGGTTCTGGGCAATATGCTTTAAAAGGAGAAAAATTCCTCTTTTGAGCAGAAAACCCAGAATGGTAAAGGGAATAGAACTGTTGCCAATGAGGGACATTTAAGGCACAAGAGTGTTTACCATGGAGAAGATTCTAGTTGGTGTAGGACTATGTCGCCACATAGTACGCACACAGCAAATATTTGCTGAATGCATGAGTACCAGGTTTCAAATGCTTGGGGATTGTCATGTGAAAGGAATTAGATAGGTTCTGTTTGGTCCCATAGATAGAATTAGGATCCATTCTACTCAATAAAAGGGAGAACTTTCTACCTCCCAGCTGTGTAAAGGGGCACCGTCATCCTCTGGGTGAGTTTGCTGCTCAGTGCAGACTGGATGTCCCTTTAGTGTGGTGGCTATGGAGAGATTTCACGAAGTGCATGGAAGATGGGGTCAGGGGACTTTGCTGGCTTTTTTTTGACTCTGACATGCTGTAAAGTGATCTTTTTTGTTTGTTTGTTTTTCTTGGATTCCTACTCAATTTCCTCATTTCTGTTTTGGCAAGTGTTGAGGTTTTACTAGTGCCCTCGGATTTATGGAAACAGAACAAAACAAAATAAAAAAGCCATGAGTGAGACAAAGCAGGCCTGGGTGGCCCACACTGGGTCCTCTAATACCCTGTATGTGTGGCAGAAAGAGCTGATGTTTCCACTTCATTTTAGTTTCTAGAATTGTTTTTATAAACTCAGGTGGAATTTTGAAATCCTTTTTGAAAGCAGAAAGCAATTATGTTTTAAAGGATGCTTGTTTTCCTGTATCAGGTAAACAAGAGCTACCTTTAAAAGTTATTATTTTTAAACTCCCTGATAAGGGTTTGACTGTGTCCTCCCTAAAATTCATTTGCTGAAGTTCTAACTCCTAGTACCTCTAAATGTGACCTTATTTGAAGATGGGGTGTTTATAGAAGTAATCAAGTTAAAATGAGCTCATTAGGGTGGGTCCTAATCCATTATGACTGGTATCTTTATAAAAAGGGGAAATCTGGAGATAGACACACAGGAGAACACCATGTGAACATGAAGACAGACATCTACAAGCCAAGGAGAAAAGGCTAGAATGGATCCTTTCCTCACTGGCTGCAGAAGGAACCAATCCTGTGAACACCTTGATCTTGGACTTCTAGCCTCCAGAGCTGTGAGACAGTAAATCTGTGTTGTTTCAGCCATTCAGTTTGTGCTACTTTGTTATGGCAGCCCCAGCAAACTAATGCACTCCCTAAAAGACATTATTTCACAACTCTACTGGATTGCCAACAGGAGAATATATTTGGTAGATCAGAGAAAACAGCTGCCTCATATAAAATATTTATTTTCCTCAAATACGCCTGGATATAATTTTTCTAACAGCCCAGTTTACATTAACGCAACTCGTTGTGACTTTTGTTGCTTTCATTAAACAGTTGGGAAAATAGCCACCAACAAAGCGTGAAGATACCACATTATACTCTATGCTGTGCTCTGTAAACGATGCACATAATTTTCTCACTTATGAGATACTTTCCATGCTGGGCACACACGTCTTGCTATACATCTTACATTGTACGTGTTCAGGTTTCCATTTACATTTATATGTGAAACATATTTGGGCTGGCTGATAAACACACAATGGAGGGAAGGAAGTAATTTACCTGAAGCATTTAGTCCATTGCAACTTTTATTATTCCTAGCTGATCCACCCCATTGGAGTAAAAAATAGGAGAAAAAAGTCCTGTTTCAACAGAGACTTTATTCAAGACATGACTGAGTCTGGTGCAGTGACTACACTCCTGGGAGCAGTTGTGAAGCCAGGCGATGCTGCGTGTAAGCAGAGCCCCGGGGACGTGATTCTCCTGCAGTCTCTCCCCACCACCATCTGTTGTGCAATATATCTCCTATAAAATCATATTCAGGGCTTCCCTGGTGGCGCAGTGGTTAAGAATCCACGTGCCAATTCAGGGGACACAGGTTTGATCCCTGGTCTGGGAAGATCCCACATGCCACGGAGCAAAGAAGCCTGCGTGCCACAACTACTGAGCCCGCGCTCTAGAGCCTGCAAGCCACAACTACTGAGTCCATGTGTCACAACTACTGAAGCCCGCCCGTCTAGAGCCCGTGCTCTGCAACAAGAGAAGCCACCGCAATGAGAAGCCCGCGCACGGCAACAAAGAGTAGTCGCCGCTCGCTGCAACTAGAGAAAGCCCGCGTGCAGCAACAAAGACCCAACGCAGCCAAAAATAAAATAAATAAATAAATTTATAAAAAAACCAAACCAAAAAAACCCCCCATAATTAAAAAAAAAAACCGTATTCAAGCATGGAACTGAAATTTGTCTTATTACTAGTAGTTTCCTATGAGTGAGACACTTGCTGGACATGTCAAAGTAACAGCAGAATATCTTTGAAATTCAGATCACCTATTATTACTTTTTTTTTTTTTTTCTCTTTTTTTTTGGCAGTACGCAGGCCTCTCACTGTTGTGGCCTGTCCCGTTGTGGAGCACAGGCTCCGGACGCGCAGGCCCAGCGGCCATGGCTCACGGGCCCAGCCGCTCCGCGGCATGTGGGATCTTCCCGGACCGGGGCACGAACCCGTGTCCCCTGCATCGGCAGGCGGACTCTCAACCACTGCGCCACCAGGGAAGCCCTATTATTCCTTTAAATGTGACGTTCACACACTGTCCTGGAGCCGCAGTCTTATGGGATGGACCGAAGTCCCCGAGCCAGTATTTCTCGGGAGTGTCTGGCCTCCATTTCCCTCATTGTCGCAACAGGTTTGATCAGGATCTGGGATTGGGCCCAGAGAGATGGCCTGGGACGGGTGTTCTACTGGGGAGAGACAGAGGCAGAAAGAACCGGTGGGGTCCATAAAAGCCAGAGGTCTTTGTAGGAAGTTAAACCTGGCTCTGGAGCGACCAGATACACACTCTCAGATGGAAAGTGCAAGAGAGGAAGCTGAGAGAAGAGACTGAGGATTGAATAAAGTGGACGTTGCTCCAAGGTACCCAGAGAGAATGAGGGGCAACTGCCCTGACCTCAGTGGGATTTTCCGCGATGGGAATGGGAAGGGTGCGTTGGACTCCTCTGAAGACTGGAATTGAGTCAGACAGTCCTCAACTTTTCTGCCACCTAAATTCTTTATTTAGGAGGAACAGAGACTCCCTGAAGTCACCTGGAGCAGTGTAGTCTGGCTATACGGATCTATGGCAGGAATCTCATTAGGTCGCCTAGACCCCTGGGAACAGTCGCACACATGTCATTTAGGAAAAGGAGAGTTATCATCAGGACTCCAAGACAGCTGAGACCTATGACTATCTTCCGGCCGCCCCAGCTCACCAGGCTTTCAATAAATGTCTATTCCCCCTCTTGTTCAAATTCTTATTTAACAAATAAGCTTTCTTATTTAATAAATTCTAAAATTAAAAACAAATTGCAGGGGCTTCCCTGGTGGTGCAGTGGTTAAGAATCCGCCTGCCAATGCAGGGTACATGGGTTCGAGCCCTGGTCCGGGAAGATCCCACATGCCACAGAGCAAATAAGCCCTTGCGCCACAACTACTGAGCCTGCGCTCTAGAGCCCGTGAGCCACAACTACTGAGCCCACGAGCCACAACTAATGAGCCCGCAAGCCACAACTACTGAAGCCTGCACACGTAGAGCCCATACTCTGCGATAAGAGAAGCCACTGCAATGAGAAGACTGCACACCGCAACGAAGAGTAGCCCCCGCTCGCCGCAACTAGAGGAAGCCCGTGCGCAGCAACGAAGACCCAACGCAGCCAAAAATAAATAAAAATAAAATTTTTTAAAAAAATAAATAAATAAATTGCGGGGGCCGTTGATGTAGTTCACTTCTCTCTCTGATTCTGTTTTCTTTTATCTGCCTCAGCTTCTACCGCCACCACCCATTGCTGATCTATCATTGTAAGTCTCAAGTTCACACTTGCACCAAGCAAGGGTGGTATTGGTTTAGTTGGCTGGACTATGGCCTAGTTGCTGTCCAGCAGGCAGGGGGACGGATCTTGGGTCAAGGGCCCACCTCTGGCTGTCACATGGTATGAGTGTGGTGACTTGTGGCAGAGGCTGTGGGTTTGTTACCACCCCGCAGCCTGGCCACCCAAACACACGCAGCCCAATACGCCACGGTGTGCACCATTGCTAGACTAATTCAGTGCCCGTAAACATTGTTTTTACTTCCATATCCTCTGATTAAAAAGTCCTTAATTGCATTACAAATTTACACTTTCTTACTTGGCATGCAAATCCTTAGTAATTTGACCTTAAACTGCCTTCCTAACCTCCTTTTCCAACAGTATTCTGTTCTAACCTTCCCCACTATCTTGACTTGCTCTCTGAATTTCTTTCCCTATCAAATTTTGCTCCTGAACCTCTTTTTTGAGAAATGTGACAGGCACAATGCTAGACTTGGACTCAAAAAACTGCTAGAGAACAGAGGAAACTGCTGTGTGATATTGGATGAGTTACTGTCCTCTCTGGGCCGTTGTGCCAGTTACAGAATATACTAAGGGACCTCATGTTATGTACGTTCCTTTCTTCCTCTTACACCCCCTGGAGGGCTGAGCCAGTGAGTGGACTCAGTCTTCTCTCTCTTTCTCTTTTCTAAAATCATTGCATTTAAAGTCTCAGGTTTTGTTTGAAAGTTGATTCTGATTATATTTTACAGAGTCACTTGTTCTGTAGTCTGCTCCCCCTCTCCCTGCACCCCCTAGAGTGACTGTGCAGTGCAGAGGGAGAGTGTACAGACAGTGGGTCTCTGCCCTGTGAATCTGTAGCTTTGCTCCCCTGTTGAGCACCCTGAGCCTCTTAAATGCCTCCTTTGAGCCCCACGTGCTAGGAGACCAGTCTAACCCATGGTCACAGTCTAGCACCTTTCTGGCCAGGGAGACATTTGGGCACTTACCTGTTCACTCATACAGGGATTATTCTGTACACCTAACAGCTCTTCTCTTCCACTGGCACACTTGAGTCATTCATTTTCTCCTCCTGATACCCTGATATCACCAGACACAGTGCAGTGACCACCAGACACATCACGTGTTGCCTGGGCTCAGGGTTAGTGAAACTTATGGGAACTCAGTAGCCTGATATTTCATTAAATGTTTTTTCAATGAATCAACTAACACAAGAGAAGAAAAAAGTGAATGCAAAGAAAGCAAAAAAAATTAGATTAAGTGCAAGAGGGGGAGATGGAAGGGATAAGGAAGACGAGGAGGGAAAGAAGTAAAGAAGGGGGAGAGACGGAGAGAGCAGAGGCAAAGAAGGTGGTAGAAGAGGAAGGAGAGAAGGAAAATTGTGAGAACTGGTCTTTGTCTAAATTATACATTTTTCTCAACCAGTGCTCCACAGCTGCACCTCCTGTTCACATGCATCCACTAAGTGACTATTCATCTGGCTTCCCTTCCTATCTTCTCTTGGCGATTGCTCGGCAGAATGGGGGCGTCACACCCCAGGAAGCTGATTGAAATATGTTTTTTTAAAAAGGCATGATCGGAAAAGGAGCTGCTAATGTTGTCTTGGGGAGATCGAGAAGTGCTTGATGGAGGAGATGGCGTTGGGTGAGCCCAGCAAGATCAGCAGAATTTGTTAGGCAAAGAAGGTGGCATCTGAGGTTGAGAGATCAGCCTGCAAAAAGATGAGCTGATAAAAACAAGGGCCGATACAGACAATACCATGGTCTCAGAATCTCAGAAACACTATGTTGAGTCAAAGAAGCCAGGCACAAAGAGACATTCTTATGACCCCATTCTACAAAGATGAAGAACAGGCAAAACTAATCTATGATTTTAGAAGCTGTAAAGTAATTACCTGGAATTGGAGGGTAATAACTGGGAAAAGGGGTACAAAAGAACTTTCTGTGATGTTGTAAAGTTGCTATGTGTTGATTTAGGTAGCGAGGAAATGGGAGCATACATATGTAAAAATTCATCAAGGTGCACAATTAAGGTTTTTGCATTTCACTATTTATGAAATATACTGCAATTTTTAAAAAAGGCTAAGTAGAAGAAAGTTTACAGGTAGAATAGTACATTTAAAATACCAATACCAAGAGAGTCTATTAAACAACTAGCCTGATTTTACAATTTATATTTCCAATTTTTACAAGCTTGTTGAAATTTAAAATTAGGCTGCATTAACACCATGCAAATACATCATAGTTCTGATTTGAAGATTAGATTTAATAAATGGGTACCTTTAAATATATATCAGCTTAAAAATAGATCACTGATAATGTTTGTCTCATGCTTTTCGGGCACCTATTTTCTATGACTTCGGGAAAAGTACTCATTTTTATTTATATCAACAACTAATAAAATTGAAGAAAGTTGAGATTTTTATTTATTTGAGATGCAAAGTATCCATTATTTCATTCATGACTGTGAACTTGTTTATAAGAGCCCTCCAGAAATAGCTGAGGAATTTGCCATGCCTACTATACTAGTGAAATCCAAATATTAATAAATGTTTAGTTCTTTGAAATGTGCCTGGGGTGTGTGTATAAACATACTTTCCTTAACAGAGTGATATGAAAATGTTGGCTGCAAAGATTCATATTTTTTGTGAACTAAAAGTGTATGCATGAGTATTTTTTTAATAAATAAATTATATTAGGCACAGTTTGAAATATACTAAAGACATAAACAGGTTCTTCACTGTAACTCTGCTACTCTGGACCAGAGGTCATGACTTTAATCTTGGCTTTTATGTTGGTAAGAGAAAATGCTGCAGAAGACCCAGGAGACTAAATAACTCAAAGTATTTCCCCTTTTACCTTGGCTATTAGGAAGTTCAGTTATAAATGCAGTGTTCACTTAAGTGCTTACTTCAAGGACATGGTGACTTTTAATTTTTTTTTCATTTTAGATTTCCAATTTTATATACTTCTTTTAAATGAGAATGGGGAAGATGTTATTTTTGAATGGTTTGAAAGCATATCTCCCATTTTACTATGTTTTTGCAAAGAGTTCCAATTTCCAAGTTGGAGACATTCTCCTTAAGGATGAAGTAACTTAAAAAACATTGGTGAGCCCTGGGGGTGTACCAAAGAAACACAAGGATTCATGCTTGGAAGAGATGAATCCTATTAGTAGACGTGTGTTGCTTAAATGACTTACTGAGAAATGGAATCCCAGCTGCTAATACCTGCCGCCACGTGTAGCCTTGTGAAAAGTGAATACACGAAGGCACAGGGTCTGGCATATAATAAATTGCTCGATAAATTCTTCCCTCCATCCCTCTCTCCCTCCTTTCCTGGGGATACCGTGGCCACTGCCATCCCTCTATTAGCTACTCATACAGTAGCGTTTAGCTTTAATAGTTCTATTCACTTACCGTACGGTAATTTCAGAAGATAAATTAGTTAAGAAGAGAGTGAGTGATATTTGGTTCAGATAGATTTTCTTCCTTGTTTTCAGTGTTAATAAATACATTCATGTTGGACATAGCAGGTTGAAGTTATGGGATAAAAGTTTCTCATCTGTGAATTCCAATAATTGGGATCATGTGGATCTCTCTGTCTCTTCATCATGTGAGGGATATTGTGAACAGTCTTTTTCTGGGTGACTCTTACCTGGTGTGAGAAGATGCTGTTCTCTGAATGGGAGATTTGCATAGGGCTATGGTAACCCAAAAAGATATTAAGAAAAATTAATAGTATTTCTTGAAAAGCAAGGGAGAAACATGCAGGAAGCCCAGTAAAAGCAAGATCTCTTGTGTAGGCTGTGTGCTTAGCTCTGGCCGCCATGCCACTGGGCCCCAAAGGACTGAAAAAGATACCTGGGAAAAGCAACTTTTCAGATTCAATGGCCTTTGGAATTGGTTTGTGACTTATAAACTCGACTTAGAACATAATTATGTCATTTCCATCTTTGCAAATGCGGCATACTCTCAAATCTAAGCTGCAGGGGTTGCTTTATGAAATGAAATTGCTTCATAGTGCTTTCAATGGAAATTGCTGCATCAGCTACACAGTAGTGTCTATTCTGGAAGCTAATTGAAATTACTCTGGCAGATGCTGGAAACAAATGCTGGGTTACATTAGCTTATGAGGGTCACTTTCTCCACTGGCACATGTAAAACTTGTCATACTGGCCTGGATTCTAGGAAAGTGCACAGACCTAGGAGAAAGGGAATTTGGCCACTGGCTCCCATACAGTATATACTTCTGGTAGCATTCCAGCCCTGTCTGTGACAGGCATGTGCCTTGAACAATAATAATATCTACATCCCATGACTACCACACAGCTTTGCTGACATAGATTGTTTAAAAGGCAAAATTTACTGGGCAAGTGAGTCATTTAATTTTTAATACTGATTTTGTCATTATATCCATATTTATATATAAATTATATATATATCCATATTCTTTTATTCACATTAGAATATGCCAGAACACTCTACTTTTTATGTTTCAGCTCACTTAATCCTCACAATAGCCCTATAATCTCTGTTTTATGAGTGAGGAAACTGATGCAACTGAGGCAAAGAGGTTAAATATTGGATCACCATTTGCTGAGTGCTTTCAATGTGCTTGCACTGTGCTGGGTGTTAGGAACCCACAGATCAATCAGATACAGCCTGAAGCACAAGGACATGAAAGCCTAGATGGAGGGAGAACAAGAATAGAAAACTGACTGGCCTGAAGATGGAGGGCCCGCTAAAGATGCAGCCCCGTGGAGGGACACCTGGAAGCACTTTAGACCAAATGATGGGGAAGGTGGGTGTGGTTCTAAGAGAAAGGCGGGTCTAAAGGGAGCCTGGAGCGTACACGGAGCAGCTGGACTTTGAAGCCAGTGGTTAAAATATCAGAGGTCAAAGTAAAGTGAGCTATCAGGAACTGAACAGACAGAGCAAGGTGAGGCCAGAAACTCAGGGAGACTGTCCGCCCCTGAAGCCATATGTGAGGAGACAGAGAGCACCTCTAATACGCAGACTTTAATGGGGAACCCATTATCTAGCGAGCCTGGAGAGCTTTGTTTCTGCTGAAGCTTTTGGCCAATGTGGGATGTGTCCCTCGGGGTACCTGGCCACTTCATGAGTGCAGAAAAGACATTTAAAGAAACCATCCAAGCTTGTTCTCCTGAGCGTCCCATTTCTTAGTAAGTCATTTGAGCAACACACATCTGCCTATGGGATTCATCTCTTCCAAGTGTTGTATTCATGTGGCACATTCCCACGGCTCATCGATGCTTTTTAAGTTACTTTCTCTTTAAAAAGGAGAATGTGTCTCTAACTAGGAAGTTAGAACTCTTTGCAAAAACATAGTAAAATGGGAGCTATGCTTTCACATTGTTCAAAAATAACATCTTCCCCATTCTTATTTAAAAAAAAATATGACATTGGAAAATTAAAATAAAAAATAATAGAAAGTCACTGTGTACTTGAAATGAATTAAATATGTAAGTGAACATTGCCTTCATATCTGAACTTCCTAGTAGCCAAGGTAAAAAGGGAAATGCACTGGATTATCTAGTTCCTATAACCTGACAGAAAAGAAGCACAACACCTTGATCTGGAGAAAAACTTTCCTGAGTTCTATATAAGCATTTCTCGATAAGCATGGCAGATATGCTACTCCTAAGGAGATTTTTAAGTAAAGATGCTCCTTGAGACTTCTAAAGTCACAAATTATATTGCAGTTGGCCAAGAAGTTCATTCAAAGTTTTCCATAGAGCGAACTTTTTGGCCTACCCAATACAAGAAGGGATGCTTGTTTTTTGTCTCTAAATAAGTGAATCGGAGAGGAAATTGTACCATTTCTGCTTCAGTGTGATTTCTAAGCGTGAGGGAGAATTGCCCCCTTCAGAAATTTTTGAAGAACAGAGCAGAAAGGAGAAAACTGTTCTCCGTATCAGGGGCTAGAGATAAGTATTTACTTTATCTAAGTAAGCCTGCCCTTTTTCTTCTCAGTGCCCCGCACTGTCCTCTTCCTCACAGATTCTCATCCCTTTTCACTCCTGCTTGCAGGAGTGTTGGACCATAATCATTGTTATCCTATATCTAGAGAGACCATTCGCATCTCAGCTAGGCTGCCTAGCAAGGGAGGGCGCCCTCTCGTGGTGATTACCCCAAAGACTGACACCCAGGCATTAGGGTACCAGGAGCCCCTGCAGGCTAGTGCCTGGTAGATCCTCTAGGGAAGGTCTGGTGGAGTTCTAGTAGACTGCGGAAGCTTCCGCTGCGGATCTTTTCTGGTCAATGGCCTCGTGCTACATGATCACCCTTTCAGCTGTTTTGGATTCTGTATGAAGTACAATGTATTTCATCAAAACCGATTGACTGTTGATGCTTCCTCCTTGGAACCACGTGTTACCCTTGCTGGAAAGAGCCAGGGCACTGTGCCCTTCCTCGGTCCTGGGCCACCCTGTGGGTCGCATCCCTTTTCACTAGCTGTCTTGTCTCCGTCCTACCTGCTGTCTGCTCCACTTTAGCAAACTCGGAGCGCAACCCGCATGGCTAGCCTGCCCCTTACTGCGCTCTTGCTCACAGATTCTAGCCTCAGCCTTACTGCTGTAGGACCCCTTGGCCACCGACTTCGCCCACTTCCTACTCAGCTCTGCTCTCAGAACCAAGGCCACAGTGCACAGTATTTGACGTGCGCTTTCATTCCTGTAACCTGAACACGAATCATGGACAAGGCCTGGGTAGGAGTTCACGGTCGGGGGTGGGGCGGGGCCGGGGCCGGGCGAGGTAAGACACAGGCATAACTAATTCTGCCTCAAGGCCGCAAGAGCACGTATGTAAATCACATGCTGCAGGAGCGTGTAAATTACCGGGGGAGAAAACACTTCCAGAAGGACCCGGAGAGGCTTCATGAAGGAGGCTGTGTTCCCTAAAGCAGCGAGCGCTTCTTGCCTCCGGTGCTGAGAATAGGATACAGGTGAGCCCAACAGCCATGGAGGGCTTGGCCGGCTTGGAGGTTACCAGCCAGATCAGTTTACCTCGGTGGACTGTACAGAAGTGACCCTTTCCCGTGTGGATCCTGATGTAAAGACGGTAAGAACACTTCCTTACAGAGGGGCTAGATTTGGACGTCGGGATTGTTGGTATGAGGGGCAGTTCCAAGGGAGACAAGGTTAGACGGAGGAAGTAGAAATAGTTCTGTGTTTTTCTGCGTTTGTGCACGTGACTGGGTTCTTGTGTGCGTAGCAATGGCCGATAAGGCTGAAAAGATGGATCAGTGCCGTCATCACACAGGGCCTTCTTCCACGCCTGGCTGCTGAGCTTGAGTTTTACTTTGAAGTTTGGGTTGTCGGTGAAGTTTGCCTGGTGGAGGGTTACAATCTGAGCGAATCTTCTTTTGTACTTATATACTTCTTGGGCTAGAAAGGGGAGAGAGGCTGGAGAAGTCCTAGGGGGAGGTTTTGAAGTTTCATATGTAAGAAATAAGGGAGGGATGGAATCCTTCATTGTCAAAGGCACCAGGAACTTCTTCCTGTCTCTCTTCTCCGGAGACCAGCCCCAAAGGAATATAGTTACTTGGCCCCAATCTCACATTCTTGGGCAGACAGTCTGGCCTGGTGTGATTAGCTGCTGGAGACAGTGAGATTACAGTGCACAAGCCGGGTAGCTGTGTGTGTGGGTGTGAAGGGCAGGGGGCAAGCTAGGGGGGGTCCCTGTGAGCTGCCCAGGCTCCCCAAAACATGTCTACTGTTCTTATATTCTTATTGCTTACTTGGCTACTATCTTACAATAATCCCTCACGCACAAATAGGATTCTGTGGTTTCTTTTTTTTGGCCACGCCGGCAGGCTTGTGGGATCTTAGTTCCCTGACCAGGGATCGAACCCGGACCCTCGGCAGTGCAAGCATGGAGTCTTAACCACTGGACCACCAGGGAATTCCCACAATAGGATTCTTAACGGAGAATTAGCCACCTATGGCAAACTATTTTAATGTCAAAATCATTCTTCTGGGCTTCCCTGGTGGCGCAGTGGTTGAGAGTCCGCCTGCCGATGCAGGGGACACGGGTTCGTGCCCCGGTCCGGGAGGATCCCACGTGCCGCGGAGCGGCTGGGCCCCGTGAGCCATGGCCGCTGAGCCTGCGCGTCCGGAGCCTGTGCTCCGCAGCGGGAGAGGCCCCAACAGTGAGAGGCCCGCGTACCGCAAAAAAAACAAACAAAATCATTCTTCTAATACCAAAGGAATTTGACACAAAAGTCATATGTCTATATTTCAGGTCATATGCTATGCTTTTGAGCTGCAGCAAATACTACACTAGCATTGTAAGAGGTGTTTGGCCTCCTCCCGCGCTGAAGCGTATATAGGAAGGAATAGGGTAGATGATGTAATCTGGTATTGTCTTTGCTATTTCCATGATTTATTTTCCTGTTAGAACATTTTCATTGAAGAAGACAATATAACTCAGCAGATCCTTGTGACAATTCTTCCTAAAAACAGTGTATATTATGGAAAAATAAGCATTTGCTCATCATATCTCTGACCTCATTTTGCCTAGTGTATCTGAAAGCCTATGACCTCAAAGCGCCATTGAGTTTAAGTAAGATTGCACACATGAGAGAAAGGAAGGATGGGTAAATGGTAGATGCCAATTTCAATTAGACTGAAATTTAACAGAGATTTGATACATTTGTTTTTTTTAATTGTGTTTATTTCCTGGGTAAATTTATTTTACTTTCCAAATTTTTGTAATTCTGAAATCAAAGGAGAGAGAAGAATCTAAAAACCCCCAGTTAGGCTAACAAGGAACCTGAAAGTGGGTCCTGGCTGGGGCATGCATATCCCTGCCCCTTCCCCAGGGATGTGGAGGTCCTCCGGTAACAGGGGCCTCGGCAACCATGGCTCATCTGCCTCGGGCACTGGTTTTACTTAACGTGAAGTAAAGAAAAACATTGTTTTTATGTTAAAGCAAACAGAGGTAGATTATAGAGAGAATGCACAAAGAGCTTGATTTTTTTTTTTAAATTAAACTTTAAAAAAATTAAAAACTGCCTGTTTAGGGCAGTCCTCCTTCGGCTTGGCATTTAGCCTGGGAGTTGTAGGGGAGGGGGGAGTTGGAGTGAAACTCAAGTAGGGAGACAGAGAGAAATAGTTCTTTTATTTCAGACCAGGTGTTCCATCGGGGTGGGTTTTATTGGGGTGCTGGATGCACATGGAGAGTCCATGTGAATATCAGCGTATATCCATGTGAATATCCCATGTCTGGGAAGGGCTCAGGGTCTCCCAGTGGGTTATACAATCAATCCGATAATATTTTCTGGTTAATATGGATGGATGTTCCCATTGTTTGGGCTTTTAGT
The DNA here is from genome assembly GCF_002837175.3 of Physeter macrocephalus. Taxonomy (NCBI): domain Eukaryota; kingdom Metazoa; phylum Chordata; class Mammalia; order Artiodactyla; family Physeteridae; genus Physeter; species Physeter macrocephalus. The sequence continues at coordinate 18,105,789 of NC_041223.1, read as the reverse complement.
CATCATGATAGATGCTGCTGCTTTCATCTTTTATGCTTTCCTAAGGTTAGAGTCTCTCAGTATTGGAGCTAGAAGGGACTCGTGGCTTGTCTGGTCTAACTCTCACTCTACAGAACGTGGTCTGGCTGAAAGAGCTAAAATTATTAGGTGAGTTACTGAAATAATTTAGTTATTAAATCACTCAGTTATTTATTAGTTAATTTATTAGTGTAGGAAGTTGGTTTTCCTAACTTCCAGTCTTATTTCTTTTGAGAAAGTAAAAGTTTAGATATAGGGATGTGTTAAGGCTTCTAACCAGTCTTAACTGATTTGAATTTCTTCAAAGCTACATTTCATACCTGGAGCCTTATCCCAAACCTCAGGCAAACTACAACCCACTCACAGTCGATTTTTAGGTAGCTTAGGAACTAAAAAATTTTTAAGGGTTGTTAAAACAAAAACAAACAGGAGTATATGGCAAAGATCATATGGGGCCCTGAAAGTCTAAAATGTTTACTCTCAGCTTCTTTACAGGAATAATTTGCAGACCCCCTAAGGCACATATCTGGCTATGGTAACTCCAAATCCAGTCCCAGCCTTGCTAGCAGAGCCCCACTTCAATCCCAGGCAGCAGGGTGCTTAGCTCCAGCTAGTTTGTCACAAATGGCCCAGCCAGTCACGATGATTCTGTTCATATTTCTCAGCCTGTTTTGTTGTTAAAAGTAGCCATGTAACTTAATTCTGACTTAGGAGACCTAAGCGGAAATCTTTTGACTGGGGGACTGGGAGTGGTTTGGGGAAAGCTTTTGCTTTTCTGATTTGACAGCACCTGTTTTACTTCTTTGAATGTGATGTGATGGCTGGTGTTACCATGAGGAAATGGCCAAGAGGATTGCAGGGTCATTGGCCTCTACATTATTAAACCAAGAGCAGCAAACACCTATCTCAAGATGTGTGTAAGAAAATTAAATCCATGTTTACGTAAAACCACTGCAATGGTTTTGTCTGTTACTTGCTGTGAACTATCTTCCTACTGATAGGGGCACTGCCCACTCTCAAAAATTCCAGTTGTTTCCAGTTTTGTTTTGTTTTGTTTTCCTAGCAAATAGTTTCTGGTCAATCAAGAGTTACTGGACTTTTTTGGTTCTTTATTTTTATCCATAATTGCCCCACCTCCTTAGTACTTACCCTGATATAGATTTAGCCTTTGTAATTTGGGTTAATTTATGCATTTTAAATAAACTGTGTAACCTTGGAAAATTACTTACCCTTTCAGTTTCCAGATTTCTAAAATGGGACTAATAATAGTACCTAACATCATTAGGTCCTTTGGGGGCTTAAAAATTAATGCATGTAAAGCATTTAGTATAGTGTCTGGCACATAATTACAGCTCAGAAATGGGTATTGTTGCTGCTGTTATTTTATTTTTGTGATTCTCCTGTTCCTTTTCCTCCTCCTCTTTCTTTCTCTGGGTCTTAAACGTAAAAGGATAAACATTTTAAGTTATATATGGAACTGCACACCTTTACGAATAGTACAAAGGCAATGGCCTTAGAACTGCTCAGGAAATACTTAACCGAAGGAGGAGAAACTTAAACTTAAATTCAGGGTTGGAAATAGCCTGATGGTTTCTCATTGAATTTTAATTTGAATTTTTGATGTTGGACAGATTTGGAGTACAAAGACAGCAGAGGAAGCACTTCTTTTTCTTTCAGGTTTCAAATGTTACCTGGGTAAACTGGAAAAAGATATTTACAAAAGCACCTTATTACCTACTGAAGGCCTCTACTTATGTTTAACACAGTTTGATTTTTAAAGGATCCATGTGGTGTGTCACCTGAGTGATATACATTTTGTGTAGGAATTTTTTATCATACCAATTTATATTTCTCATAAAGTACCCTTGGGGTTTTGACAGGGAAGAGAATCTATTTAGTAAAATTAGGAACAGGGAAAAAAATGTGCCTCTTTTTAAATTGATGCTTCAAAAGGAGGAATATTTCTATTGCAATAAATTATTCTTTGATGCCTCTATACCTCTTCCTGCCCCATATCCCCGTTCTGAATGGCATCATTAAACAGTGCCCGACGTGAATATTAATGTGAGTCAGGAGAAGTCTGCCAGCCACACACAATGCATTCAAATGTTGGCTTTACATAATTATCCTTCCCTTTTCCTGTGTTCTTTACGATGCCCAGTCTAGATTTTGCAGTGCTGTCTAGTAAATCTGCAGTGAAAATTTCTTTGTATCTGGATGACAGCCTAAAGTATTGCTAGCCTTATACCTCCATGAAATTTGGCTCAAAAGGAACCAAGCTACTGGCAAAAATGAAATTTTACCAGAGTTTTAAAGACACTATTCACATTCCACTGATGTTTTATTTCTTTTTTGTACAGCCATTCCCTGCCACTAGATTATTGTTCTACACCTTTGATATGTACAGAAAGGTTAATAATATCAGCCTCCATAGCTCAGTGCCTAGGATTTGTTCAGAATAGTTACTGACTATTGAAGGAAAGCCTGGTAAATATTTTCAGTCTGTGAAAAGGTATAGTTCCTCGTGAATGAAATTATTATTGTGGACCAATAGATATTGCTGATAGATGTGCTTGTTGTTTGATTCCCCTAATGTTGGTGAAATTTCTTTAACCTCATTACAAGCTTTTTGTAGGGGAAATAAGGCCCCAAATACAAGGAGATTATAAGAGAGCTTCTGGCTCCTTTAAATGGCTTTAACCCCCTTGCTATGAGTGATTTACAATCTAACATACTGAAATAACTTGAAAATTGTATTTATAGACCATTACTAATCATTTTGAAGGCTTTGTGGGATAAATGATAATTTCTGAAATTCTATGGTTTGGCAAGTATGGCCCTAATTTTTAAAAATAGTAAACTTAATGCCCATTCCAGCCTAGTATAAGAGGGTTTCTTAAGCAAACATATTTTGAGAATTAAAAAAAAAAAAAGGAGTGGATCACCAGGAGCCAATGTGGATTTGCTAAGATGATTTGCTTTGATGGTAGGATTATGGGAGTGCTAGTGAGGAGAGGTCAGGACAGTCTATCTGAATTTCAAAAGACATTTGTCAAAGGATCTCCTGATGTACTCATAGAAAATAGAGAAATTTGGTCTAAATCAGTGGTTTTCAAAGATTCGTTTGAACACAAAGGATTTTTTTTTTCAAACAAAAGATCATGAGGAAATACAGTATGCAAAGAAATAAAAAGGAAAGAAAAAAGAAAAGAAAGAGTCGGCTTAGGGAGAGGAGAGAGTACCCACCCTTTGCTCCCTTATTTCCTGCAGCCCCTGGACCTCATAATACTCTGGAGAACAGATGGGAAGCCACTGGCCTATAGAATAACATCTTTGCTTGGTTTCGTAATTGGTTGAAGGACCATACCCAAACAGTGCTCGTTATTATCTTGATGACATTCTGCAATACTCCTGCAGTGGAATGTCACAGAGATTCATTCATCCTCTATTTCTCATGCTTCCCATTTTCTAAATTTCTTGGGTGGGTCAAGACATGGGTGATGATCAAATTCCTGAATATGAAGCTAGAGGAAATATTAACATATTGGATGGCAAAATCAGACTCTAAATAGCTCTCAAGGGGTAGAGTGACAGGAAATCCAATAGGATGAAATGCGATGGCATAGATGAAAAGCCCTGCATTTAGGTTATTAAAACCAGTCATATGCATACAAGACAGAGGCTATAATTCAGCAGGATATAATTTTTCTCATAACGTATGAGAAAGGTTTGGGGGTTTCAGTCCATTTTAAAATATTTGGTAGTCAAGAGTAGTAAAAAGATAATATCTGGGCCAGGGCAACCCAGGAGCTCACATTCACTGACTGTCAGAACCAATCTGAACCGTGGGGTTCAGTATGGTAATAATGACTGTTAAGTACTTGCTCTGTGTCAGACTTACTTTTACTTTACATGGACTGTTATCCCCAGATTCCTGACCATATAGCTTCTTCGTGTGTGTGTGTGTGTGTGTGTGTGTGGGGGGGGGTGCATCAAGAACCTCCTGTTTGTACCACCTCTCCTCACAGCCCAGAGGCAATGGGGGCGGCATCCTGACTGCCATTCTAGCCACCGGCAGTGATTACTCTGAAAGATCCAAGGCCGACTCCCATCCATTGAAGAGTTTTTAATGAGTCATGATCCTTGGATTTTTCTAAAGACAAAACTGACCTAGTTTTTCACCCATTCATTACAAAGGATGAATCAAGGAGTCAGGGGTGATTCAGGCCATAGACTTGATATGTGTCCTGTGACAACAGACTGATGTTGACTATTTGTTCACTTCTAATCTAGTCCTGAGTCATGAAATTTGAAAGTGTGTGTAAATGGCTAATGCTCTTTAAAAATTAACAATAAGCCTTAAAAATAATATTCTTTCCAAACTCATGCTGTGGAGAACATTAGATCAGTTCCACTATTTGTGCCTCGTAACAAATTTTAACAGGCAATTTAATTATAATTAAAATCTTATAATTAGTATAAATTCTCCCTTCCTCTCTCTTTTTCACATTTTTCCCTTCTCACTGTCTTAACCTCTTTTCTCCTTCGTTCCTTCAACACATAGTAAACATTTTCTATGCCACAGGTCCTGGAGAACAAAAAGAATAAAGTGAGGTGGGTGAGTCAGTGTGCAGGTGTAACCCTTGGACTAAGAAGTAAGTTGAATGAAATGACAGATGCACAGGCAGTTTTAGTTTTTGGTTACTCTCTTAAAAGAGACCATCTTACTCAATGCCTAAGGCTCAATGCGGTTTCTTCCAAAATGCACCAGATAGAGCATTTTTGAGGCAAAGTACCTAGTTCTTTATTTTCAAACTGTAGTAATTATTGCAGATAAGCTCTCGCTGGGGGTTATACTCTACTTGCTTTGAGAAGATGAAAAATTCCAGCTGGCACCTCTTGCTCTCACTTCTCTTTGTAAGGTTTCCTGGCCTTCATGCTGCAGTTTCTCATTCCTTCTGTCACCAGGGGGCAATGGCCAATGACAGCGTTAGCTTTGCTGGTTGCTGAGTGGATCGGGAGTGACTGGGGACATCTGCTCACGCTAGCGCAGTCTAGCATTTTGTGGAGATAGCTGTAGGAGGAAGCTTATACCCATGTGAGCCGACAACTGCTATTTTTCCAAGTAAAGTACTGATATTGGTATGGAAATAATTTTCTCTGGAGGCCAATGCATCACAGCTTCTATGCAAAGCATTTAACTTGACCTGGTAATTTGTATATAATTTTAACATTCCAGTTCGTTTTTTTACAGCATTCCAGAAAGTTATGCTACTGCTGCTTTTTCTTATTCCTTCTCCTCTTTTCCGTTTCCCTTTCCTTTCCTTCCTTTTGAGAATTTAAAATTTTTTGGTGCAAACTTTGTTTTCCCCTTTATTTAAAAAGAATATTATTGAGATATCATCAACATACCATACAATTTGCCCATTTAAAGTATACAGTTCAGTGATTTTTAGTATATTCACAGAGTTGTGTAACCAGCACCACAGTCAATTTTAGGACACTTTTATTACCTCAAAAAATAAGCCCTGTATGTGTTGGCAGTCACTACCCACTTATCCCCAACTCCTACCCAATGCCAGCCCTCAGCAGCTGCTAATCTGCTGTCTGTCTCTATAGATTTGCCTGTTCTAGCAATTTAATATAAATGGAATCATATGTCTGGTCTTTTAGATGGTCTAATGCATGGTCTTTTATGATGGGCTTCTTTTACTTAGCATAATGTTTTCAAGGTCCATCCACACTGAAGTGTGAATCCGTATTTCATTCTTTTTTATGGGTGAATAATATTCCATTGTAGAGATATACCATATTTCCATTCTCTCATCTTCTTGAGGCCTCAAAGTTTTTAGCTCGTCTATTGGATTATAAGTATTTTAAGGGGAGGGATTTTTTTCCCCTACAAGTCTTGTTTTCTGCAGCATATAATACAACACCTGCAATATAGTGCAAATTCAATAGTGTTGAATTGATGTTATAGAAGTATATGTGGAAAAAATGAGTTTGTTCTCTTAGCTTTGGCAGAGTGAAGGTTCTGAAGGAAAGCTATGAAAGGGACAGTGAGAAATGATTTGACATAACAGATTGAATGAGTATGAAATTTAACAAGGAGTAAAATAAAGAAGAGGGGCAAAGCACCTTAGTGGGACACAGAGGACCTTGGAAAGAAGGTTCAGAGAGCAGGAGTAGCCAATTAGAGACACACATAGACACACAGAAGCAGTTTGAGTTAAGAGCCAAAATTTTAGAGTATTTATCACAGATTATGTTGAAAATTTTGGCAGAGACAACTGCCAAAATTTTGCTTTGTTTTGTTTGTTTAGTTTTTTAGATATCATGAAGTTGTTGAAATTAGAATGGGAAACTAGTTCATTCATGAATAACTGACATTTTTGTGGCTTGTCACCGTCTTCGTCATTGCCATCACCATCATGTCACTGCTATTGTCACACCACCATCAGCAGAAGCATCGTGAACGTTTATTGACTGCATATTGAAATGTTTTGAAAATGGCCGTTTCTTGGTCTTCAGGACTCTAGCCTAAAACATTTTACATGTGTTATTTTGTTAGTCTTCCTAACAGTTCTATGAGGTAGGACCTATTAATAACCCCAGTTTTACATAGGAGAAAAGTTAGGTTGGAATTTGAATTAGATTTGACTACTGACTCTGATAGCCATACATACATTTTTCTAAAGTAATTTGTAGTTGCAGCTCCTAAACTTTTTTTTTAAGTCTTTTTTAAAAATTAATTAATTTTATTTTTGGCTGCGTTGGGTCTTTGTTGCCGCGCGTGGGCTTTCTTTAGTTGTGGTGAGCGGGGGCTACTCTTGGTTGTAGTTCGGTGTGCGGGCTTCTCATTGCGGTGGCTTCTCTTGTTGCGGAGCACGGGCTCTAGGCACACGGGCTTCAGTAGTTGTGGCATATGGGCTCAGTAGTTGTGGCTTGCGGGCTCTAGAGTGCAGGCTCAGTACTTGTGGCGCATGGGCTTAGTTGCTCCACGGCATGTGGGATCTTCCCGGATCAGGGCTCGAACCTGTGTCCCCTGCGTTGGCAGGCAGTTTCTCAACCACTGCGCCACCAGGGAAGCCCCGTAGCTCCTAAACTTTTAATCCAATTTCTGTTTCAGTCCCTTTTGGCTTGGTGATGATTTCATAGTTATGGTGGTTTGGATGACTGTTAGTAAATATTCACACCCCTCCTGTTCTCCTTGTGGATGGCATGTGCTTCCCACCCAATTAATCTGGGCTTCTGTGACTGGCTTTCGCCAATGGAACATTAAGGGACATGATATAAGCAGAGGCCTTAAATGTGCTTGCACTCTGGCTGGCTTTTCATGCTCTATTGATCCATCACAAAAAGAGGATGCCCAAATAGCCACTGCCCCTTCAGTCTAGGGCCTAAAATGAATATGTGTGGAGCAGACCTGAGCCAAGCTGCCTGGCACCAAGCCCACCTGACCCTTAACCTGAAACCCACTCGGCTCAGCTTAACTACACAAATCTAAGAGCATGAGACTAAATGCTTGACACTGCAAGCAACCGGGTTGGGGTGGAAGGTTACACTGACCTACTGCAGCAGTTTTGACTATTATAATAGTATCTATTTGTTCTTTCATTTATTTAGTAATTAATTTCACCAAGGCTGATTTGATTGTCTACCATGTGTCAGTCACTGTAGCAGGTGTTGGGCTTATAAAGATGCATCCAGTAAAGTCTTTATTGTCTTGCATTTGGTGTTTATTTAGTCAGAAAGATGATGTGTCCATACATTATTAGAAGACAGTATAAAACCTGGTTAGTCCCTAGCAGGTGGCTAAATCTATGCTCTGGGAGTTCCAAGAAGAGGATATTATGACTGATTGGATGTATCCAGAAAGGCTAAGGGACTATGAAAATGCAAGGTAATATATGTAACAAATGATAGGATTAAACTCTGCTGAACACCAAGAAATGTACGTGTTCATGAGGTTGGCAATCATGTTTTTAGCAAACAGAGGTAACACCCTCATCAAAAATTGAAAAATTAGAATATCTCCCAAGAATTCATTTTTATGAGCACGTGATCAAGACACTTGCATGAAACTGTAGAAATGAAATACAAAATCCCCTCATTTTGTTCTTTTTATGTCACCTGGCCTGGATCATAAAAAATAAGATACCTGTCATTGGATTCCTATATTTGTCACTTCTCACCAATTTTTTTTTTTTTTCTGTGGCCAGTGCCTGGCATTTTGCTGCCCAGTGGTTATGCATTTAGGCTCTGGGGTCAGATAGACCTGGGTGAAGATCCAGCCTCTCTACACCAAGTAACCTTTATAAAGCGTCAGTCACGTGGCAGACCATTACCAAATGTTAAATACTATTATTCACAGTAGGATCCAAACCCTTGAGGGACGGCTCCTGAGACACAGGAGTCCCCTGCTGCTACCTAATGCTCAACAGACAAATTTTAAGTATACCTTTAATTTAGATGAAAAAAGGATTTAGCGAAATTTTTTTTGAAAAGACATCGTGTTGGGTGAATAGAGGAATGTGTGTTAGAATCACTCATCACAGAAAGTAATACTCCAGCCATGTGAGGACAGCGAGGAGAGAGAAGTGGCAGCAGCCAGCAGCAGGCTGAGATCTGGGTGCTGGAAAACCCATGGAGGACTGCTCACCTGACACAGAGCTGCCCAAACGCCGGCCAGCCACCGTTCCCTGGGACCCGCCGAGACACTCGAGGCAGCGCGGCTCCATATGCCAAGCCTGCATCCTGTTAAGTGAAGAGGAGATCCCTCCACAACAGGGGGAGTCCAGGTTCGGTGAAGAGTGCCCCCCATATTCAGCTCAGCGCCTAAGGTTCTCCATCAAACTTACATTGAAGGAGTAAACTCGTTTTAGCTCCAGATCCCTGGTGAACTTGCCTCATCATGAGCAAGTATGGCTTTATGTCTCTGAACCACAGCTTTTTCTCTCTGTAAAGCAGAGAGGATAATACCTACTTTTTGCCCTTGGGGTTATTTCACGGTTGGAATGAAATATTGCATATAAATGGACAAACCCTCATGTCCCTGTTGGATGTAAGGGATGAAACACTAGAAAGCTGTTGCCATCTTGGTACTTCCCAAAGATGCCCAGGTATGAACATCTCAGCAAAGCTTTTTTTTTTTAATCGACAGGCTTCTCTTAAAGAAAACATGCAGGGCTTCTCTGGTGGCGCGGTGGTTGCGAGTCTGCCTGCCGATGCAGGGGACGCGGGTTCGTGCCCCGGTCCGGGAGGATCCCACGTGCCGCGGAGCGGCTGGGCCCGTGAGCCATGGCCACTGAGCCTGTGCTCCGCAACGGGAGAGGCCACAACAGTGAGAGGCCCGCATACCACAAAAAAAAAAAAAAAAAAAGAAAACATGCAGTTTAGCCGGCAAGGCTTAGCTGGCTCTTGTATGCCTTTTCATTTTGAAAAAAGAAAAAGAAACCGTCTCATCAAAATTTTTAACTTTTCTAAATACCCCCCTGTGCGACCAAAGGCTGTTCACCATGATGGGGACATGAGGACTAATGGGTTCATTCTTACTCTTTGGCGCAGCAGCTGTTTCAGGAAAATGAATGGGGGACTGTCATCAGAGCACTTTCCTGTGTATGATTTACGTGTCTTCTTTTTCATGGGTAAAGTCTGCTTTTTTTTTTCATTTCAACCAGCTTAATACTTTTGTTCAGTAAGAGCCATTATTAATTTCTCTCATGCACATATTTTAAATTCCTCACATGACAGTTTAGAGAAACTAATGAAAATTAGAGTGTGCTAGCATATCACATCCCTACAGAGACCTCCTCGTACATTCAGTTACACTTAGTGATGGTAACAGAACTACAGAGAAAGGCATTACCATTTATACCCGCTTGCTCCTGTGCTGTCTCTCAATCTCTCTCTCTCTTTCCACCAAATATTTGGAAAAAATATAGCATTAAGCAAAGGAAAAGTCAATTTTGATGCTAGTTTAAAATACAGTTATTTCTGAAAATGCTTTTTCGAAACAGGATGGTTATAGCACATGTAACTTACTTATTTGTCAGTTAGGAACATTAGTCCATTTATCTACACTACTGAAAATTTTTCCTTTGCTCACCAAAGGCTTCAAAGGAATTAAATAAAGATATTTTTTTTCTGCCTAGATATATACTTTGGCAATTTGATTTTGTTTGAAAGTAGCATAATTACATTTTCTCCGTCCATTCTATGAATCCCAGCTACCTTGGGAATGCCTTTGAAAAGCTTGATTAGGGATGTAAGACACGAGAGACTGGTGTCTGAGGGTATTGATGTTCGCCCCGTCTCCTGAGCCTGGTTTGAAATTCAGCTCTGCCCAGCAGGGCCTGCCCTGAGCTGTGTGGTATTATTTTTAGAACCGTGGGCCTGAGTAACCGTGTGTGTGCCATGGCCAGCAGATTGGCCAAGTCATCTTCGAGTAAATAGTGTGGGGCTCTCAATCCTGATACCAGACACTTTTATAGCCTATTATGGAGTAAATTAAAGGCACAATTTATTCTTCATGAGTCTGTCAACTTCGGGATTTTCTGTTTTAGATGGTGACCTTCTCTAATTCAGGGACAGTGCTGTTAAGTTTATTTTGTGTTACCTGTATGTGCATTTTGATTCAAATTTAATAATATACTCATTTACTAACTAATGATTTGGTAGACTAGTGTTATCAAACATGCTTATTAATTTGTTTGTTTCAGACCAAATACTTGCTGATTTTTCCCAGTAAGAAAGAACAGTTAGGGCACATATGTAGACATCAGTTGACCTGGATACGTTCTGTGCAGGCATTGTGCTATGTATTCTGGTTCTAAAGATAGACAAGACAAAGTCAGTTATTTAGGCTGTAAATTGCAAATACCTGGCAAATGAAAGTTATTCAGTTTCTAACCTTTTGTGAATTTTTATAGTCTTGGAATCCATACCAGGAAGCCAGAGTTTCTAACTTTGACGTGGTTGCAATTCTGATCTAAGTATAATACTGTAGTTAATATGAATTAGTAACAAAATACAAAAGCACAAGTGATGAAATTTGTAATTTTAAAAATGCTGAACCTTATCCTGTACTTGATCTGTGAAAATATATGTATGTTCAAGGTGAGGATATTAAAGTTTTATTCTGTATACCCAATGTATATGTTTACTAGCGTGAATGGTATTTGCAGTATGAGACGTCTCCAAGCTTCGTGCGTAGCTCAAACCTATATGCTCACGCTGGTCAGGAAGGATGGAGCTGCTGCTTTGGGGCCCCCTGAGGAGTGATGCTCATCCTCGTCTCAGGGGGCTCCATTACCAAAGTGTGGGTGCTGCATCCTCTCCACACCAAAGTTCTTTTTTGTTAGCCAGAAGGCCTGGCAGAAAAGCAGGAATAGAGAAGAGAGTAGGCTTGCATTCCCTCAGAGCAGCTGCCTTTCTGACTCAGAAAGATTGAAAAACATGCTTACAAATGTTTCCTCTGCTTCTTTCTCTGGAAGGATTTTCATATGTTCCCTCTTAGAAAATCGTAATAGTTATTCAGATTCATCAGTTTGAACATCCACTCTATTTTGATCGGCTGCCCATTCCCTAAAAACTTCAGTGTAGGTTTTCTTAATAACCATGTAGGAACAAGGGCAACTTCCAATTGAGACAGTTATTTATTGATTTATTTTTATTAGGAAAGGTTGCTTCTGATTGTAAAGGGCAAGAATATTGCAGGGTCTTCTTGTGAGGGTAAAGATGGGGGAAAAGAGTAAGTTACTATTTGAATTATTCAGCTGAGGCTGTACACATTGCAGTTAAAAGGCTTAGAGGTAAGGGATTATGAGTGTAAAATTAAGCAGAGCTCTTCAAAACCTCGCCAAGTTCTAAGGAGGAATCGTAAAGTATGGTTAAAATGCTAAAATGTTCTCACAAATTGAAGAAAGATACATTTTTGAACTTCACATCTACCCAGTAAACCAGGATTACTTTGTTCACCCCATTTAAAACAGCTTCAATGCGAAGTTTCCTTATTAAAAGAAGTAAAATTTTATGATGCTTTTGCCTTAATACCAAAATGGAAAAGCACCTAGAAAAGTTGCCAAGTCAAACTGGCCACTGGCTTTGTCAGATTTTGCTTCAAAGCCATGACCTACAAAGTTAGACCTGGGGACTTTGTCTTCAAGAAGATCACTCAGATGCTTATCTTGTTGCTAAGCAGTTAAGTATTTTTAAATTTCATGTTAGCTTCCCTTGTTCTGCCCCCTCAACTCCTCAAATATCCCTTTGAAGATTCACTGAACTCTTGTAGAAACTTTAAAATTGCATAATAGTAACTTCAGTTTCCTTAATCCTCTGTAAACCTGCATTAACATCCAGGAGACATTAATAATAGTTGGACAATGATGGATGGGCATTGCTTTGTAGGGTGGGGTGGGGATTCAAGATCTGAGAAGCCCAGATTTTTAACCTGATCCCTGAATTCTTCTGCCTGTAACGGCTCGTTCAGTGCTCAGCTCTTGCAGCTGAAATATTTGATTCAAAGTTGGAGGTCCAAGATTGGAAGATTTCCCCCAAGAATTTCTTTTCCCAAGTCCTTCCATTAAAAGGGGCTTCAAACAACACGTGATGCAGTCAGTCCTCTGCCCACTTGCTGGGGGGCTCTCTTTAGATGCTAGCTGATTCATTGGCCTCAGTGAAGTCAAAGAGCTCTCTTCACAATGGGTGTGATGGAACAAGTCACCCCCGTTGGGAAGGTGGACCTGTTGGACATGGTAAAATGCAGTGTTCAGGAGAGAGGCACAAGGAAGGGCACCTTTCAGAACTTCTGCATGTCAGGGTGCTCTCTCCAACTTGGTTATTGTCTTATGTGACCCTGACTGTTCCTCTCTCTGTCTTTTTAAATTATTTGCTCAAAAATTTAATGGTTGGATGACTAGACTCTCATCGTACAATTTCAAAATGTCTGTAAAGAGTGAGTGTTTTTAAATGATTCAGATCCTAAATTTTAAAGAGTTTTGTACGTGATTAGCATCCAGCTGTCTCAAACCCTGCTGTGAGCTTTCTTTGGTATTCTGCCCTGCATGCCATTGCAAGACTTGTGTGGTTACATTTATAGTGTTTGATGGGAGGCAAGCAATACAGAATCTATTCATTTTACCTATAATCGTGGAATAACTTAACTTTTAGAGGTTTTGCAGTAAAGAGGTTTGCAGTAAAATTCCTGTTTGTTTCATTGGAGTTTGAATTCATGATGTACTTACTAAAATTAATTTCCTCTTAATGCAGTTATAAAATGCTTAGAAGATAAATAATAGTCTTGGAATACTTGATTTTTTTTTTTTTTTTTTTTGGCTGTGTTGCTGCGCGTAGGCTTTCTCTAGTTGCGGCAAGTGGGGGCTACTCTTTGTTGCGGTGCGCGGGCTTCTCATTGTCGTGGCCTCTCTTGTTGCGGACCACGGGCTCTAGGTGCGGGGGCTTCAGTAGCTGTGGCGCGCGGCTCAGTAGTTGTGGCACACAGGCTTAGTTGCTCCGTGGTAGGTGGGATCTTCCCGGGCCAGGATCAAACCTGCGTCCCCGGCATTGGCAGGCAGATTCTTAACCACTGTGCCACCGGGGAAGCCCTGGAATACTTGATTTTTTTGTTACAGCGATGACAGTCTAACATGAAGTTGTTTGACTTGTTTTCCTATTTTATTCTTCTGTTTGAATTCCTTCAGTCTGGAAATAATGAATTACACCTTTTGTTAAAACTTTCCCTTTTGTTTCCTGTAAAGTGAACAATGAGATTATTACACACACATCACACAATGTTTTTTCTTTTTCTTTGTAGGAAAATAATGAGCTAGATTATAGCTTACTGCAAAATGTATGTGGCACTTGTAATCATTTCTTAGTTAAAAAATATCCATTTTCTTTTAAACTTTCTTGCTTTAAAGATTTTTTTTTTTTTTTTTTTTTTTTTTTGTGGTATGCGGGCCTCCCTCTGCTGTGGCCTCTCCCGTTGCGGAGCACAGGCTCCGGAGGCGCAGGCCCAGCGGCCATGGCTCACGGGCCCAGCCGCTCCGTGGCATGTGGGATCTTCCCAGACCGGGGCACGAACTCGGTTCCCCTGCATCGGCAGGCGTACGCGCAACCACTGCGCCACCAGGGAAGCCCTAAAGATTTGATAAAAGTTTTTAGCTTCTGGCTTTTCTCATTCTTATTCATTGTTGTTCTTGGTGCATTTAATTTCATATATCACAGGCTGTGAAAAAGGCCCTGAATAATATCCTTGGTAGATATGTCACTTCTCTGGGCCTCAGATTCCTTATCAGTAAAATGTACCCTAGATGATCCCAGAAGTCTTCTGAAGCTCCAATTTATTTATTTATTTGTTGGTTTATTTTATTTTTTAATTGAAAGATAGCTGATGTGCAATATTATGTTAGTTTCAGGTATGCTATGTAATGATTTGACATTTTCATACATTAGGAAATGATCACCATGATAATGTTTGGTAGAATTCACCCATGAAACTGTCTGGTCCTAGACTTTCGTTTGTTGAGAGTTTTGTTTATTACTGATTCAGTTTCATTATTGGTAAGTGGTCTGTTCATATTCTCTATTCTTGTTTCAGTCTTGAAAGATCATATGTTTCTAGGAGTTTATCCATTTCTTCTAGGTTGTCCATTTTATTGGCATATAATTATTCGTGGTAATCTTATTTTCCTTTGTATTTCGGTGGTGTCAGTTGTAACTTCTGCTCTTTCATTTCTGATTTTATTGATTTGGGCCCTCTCTCTTTTTTTCCTGATGAGTTTGGCTAAAAGTTTATTAATTTTGTTTTTCTTTTCAGTGAACCAACTCTTAGTTTCATTGATCTTTTCTATTGCTTTTTAGTCTCTATTTCCTTTATCTCTGCTCTGATCTTTATGATATCTTTCCTTCTACTAACTTTGGGTTTTGTTTGTTCTTC
>NC_041223.1:18083502-18088024 GCF_002837175.3 Physeter macrocephalus | reverse complement strand
TTTCTTAATAACCATGTAGGAACAAGGGCAACTTCCAATTGAGACAGTTATTTATTGATTTATTTTTATTAGGAAAGGTTGCTTCTGATTGTAAAGGGCAAGAATATTGCAGGGTCTTCTTGTGAGGGTAAAGATGGGGGAAAAGAGTAAGTTACTATTTGAATTATTCAGCTGAGGCTGTACACATTGCAGTTAAAAGGCTTAGAGGTAAGGGATTATGAGTGTAAAATTAAGCAGAGCTCTTCAAAACCTCGCCAAGTTCTAAGGAGGAATCGTAAAGTATGGTTAAAATGCTAAAATGTTCTCACAAATTGAAGAAAGATACATTTTTGAACTTCACATCTACCCAGTAAACCAGGATTACTTTGTTCACCCCATTTAAAACAGCTTCAATGCGAAGTTTCCTTATTAAAAGAAGTAAAATTTTATGATGCTTTTGCCTTAATACCAAAATGGAAAAGCACCTAGAAAAGTTGCCAAGTCAAACTGGCCACTGGCTTTGTCAGATTTTGCTTCAAAGCCATGACCTACAAAGTTAGACCTGGGGACTTTGTCTTCAAGAAGATCACTCAGATGCTTATCTTGTTGCTAAGCAGTTAAGTATTTTTAAATTTCATGTTAGCTTCCCTTGTTCTGCCCCCTCAACTCCTCAAATATCCCTTTGAAGATTCACTGAACTCTTGTAGAAACTTTAAAATTGCATAATAGTAACTTCAGTTTCCTTAATCCTCTGTAAACCTGCATTAACATCCAGGAGACATTAATAATAGTTGGACAATGATGGATGGGCATTGCTTTGTAGGGTGGGGTGGGGATTCAAGATCTGAGAAGCCCAGATTTTTAACCTGATCCCTGAATTCTTCTGCCTGTAACGGCTCGTTCAGTGCTCAGCTCTTGCAGCTGAAATATTTGATTCAAAGTTGGAGGTCCAAGATTGGAAGATTTCCCCCAAGAATTTCTTTTCCCAAGTCCTTCCATTAAAAGGGGCTTCAAACAACACGTGATGCAGTCAGTCCTCTGCCCACTTGCTGGGGGGCTCTCTTTAGATGCTAGCTGATTCATTGGCCTCAGTGAAGTCAAAGAGCTCTCTTCACAATGGGTGTGATGGAACAAGTCACCCCCGTTGGGAAGGTGGACCTGTTGGACATGGTAAAATGCAGTGTTCAGGAGAGAGGCACAAGGAAGGGCACCTTTCAGAACTTCTGCATGTCAGGGTGCTCTCTCCAACTTGGTTATTGTCTTATGTGACCCTGACTGTTCCTCTCTCTGTCTTTTTAAATTATTTGCTCAAAAATTTAATGGTTGGATGACTAGACTCTCATCGTACAATTTCAAAATGTCTGTAAAGAGTGAGTGTTTTTAAATGATTCAGATCCTAAATTTTAAAGAGTTTTGTACGTGATTAGCATCCAGCTGTCTCAAACCCTGCTGTGAGCTTTCTTTGGTATTCTGCCCTGCATGCCATTGCAAGACTTGTGTGGTTACATTTATAGTGTTTGATGGGAGGCAAGCAATACAGAATCTATTCATTTTACCTATAATCGTGGAATAACTTAACTTTTAGAGGTTTTGCAGTAAAGAGGTTTGCAGTAAAATTCCTGTTTGTTTCATTGGAGTTTGAATTCATGATGTACTTACTAAAATTAATTTCCTCTTAATGCAGTTATAAAATGCTTAGAAGATAAATAATAGTCTTGGAATACTTGATTTTTTTTTTTTTTTTTTTGGCTGTGTTGCTGCGCGTAGGCTTTCTCTAGTTGCGGCAAGTGGGGGCTACTCTTTGTTGCGGTGCGCGGGCTTCTCATTGTCGTGGCCTCTCTTGTTGCGGACCACGGGCTCTAGGTGCGGGGGCTTCAGTAGCTGTGGCGCGCGGCTCAGTAGTTGTGGCACACAGGCTTAGTTGCTCCGTGGTAGGTGGGATCTTCCCGGGCCAGGATCAAACCTGCGTCCCCGGCATTGGCAGGCAGATTCTTAACCACTGTGCCACCGGGGAAGCCCTGGAATACTTGATTTTTTTGTTACAGCGATGACAGTCTAACATGAAGTTGTTTGACTTGTTTTCCTATTTTATTCTTCTGTTTGAATTCCTTCAGTCTGGAAATAATGAATTACACCTTTTGTTAAAACTTTCCCTTTTGTTTCCTGTAAAGTGAACAATGAGATTATTACACACACATCACACAATGTTTTTTCTTTTTCTTTGTAGGAAAATAATGAGCTAGATTATAGCTTACTGCAAAATGTATGTGGCACTTGTAATCATTTCTTAGTTAAAAAATATCCATTTTCTTTTAAACTTTCTTGCTTTAAAGATTTTTTTTTTTTTTTTTTTTTTTTTTTGTGGTATGCGGGCCTCCCTCTGCTGTGGCCTCTCCCGTTGCGGAGCACAGGCTCCGGAGGCGCAGGCCCAGCGGCCATGGCTCACGGGCCCAGCCGCTCCGTGGCATGTGGGATCTTCCCAGACCGGGGCACGAACTCGGTTCCCCTGCATCGGCAGGCGTACGCGCAACCACTGCGCCACCAGGGAAGCCCTAAAGATTTGATAAAAGTTTTTAGCTTCTGGCTTTTCTCATTCTTATTCATTGTTGTTCTTGGTGCATTTAATTTCATATATCACAGGCTGTGAAAAAGGCCCTGAATAATATCCTTGGTAGATATGTCACTTCTCTGGGCCTCAGATTCCTTATCAGTAAAATGTACCCTAGATGATCCCAGAAGTCTTCTGAAGCTCCAATTTATTTATTTATTTGTTGGTTTATTTTATTTTTTAATTGAAAGATAGCTGATGTGCAATATTATGTTAGTTTCAGGTATGCTATGTAATGATTTGACATTTTCATACATTAGGAAATGATCACCATGATAATGTTTGGTAGAATTCACCCATGAAACTGTCTGGTCCTAGACTTTCGTTTGTTGAGAGTTTTGTTTATTACTGATTCAGTTTCATTATTGGTAAGTGGTCTGTTCATATTCTCTATTCTTGTTTCAGTCTTGAAAGATCATATGTTTCTAGGAGTTTATCCATTTCTTCTAGGTTGTCCATTTTATTGGCATATAATTATTCGTGGTAATCTTATTTTCCTTTGTATTTCGGTGGTGTCAGTTGTAACTTCTGCTCTTTCATTTCTGATTTTATTGATTTGGGCCCTCTCTCTTTTTTTCCTGATGAGTTTGGCTAAAAGTTTATTAATTTTGTTTTTCTTTTCAGTGAACCAACTCTTAGTTTCATTGATCTTTTCTATTGCTTTTTAGTCTCTATTTCCTTTATCTCTGCTCTGATCTTTATGATATCTTTCCTTCTACTAACTTTGGGTTTTGTTTGTTCTTCTTTTTCTGGTTCCTTTAGGTGTAAGGTTAGGTTGTTTATTTGAGATTTTTGTTTTTTCCTGAGGTAGGCTTGTATCACTATAAACTTTCATCTTAGAACTGCTTTTGCTGGGTCACATAGATTTTGAATACTTATGTTTCCATTTTCATTTGTCTCCAGGTATTTTTTAATTTCCTTTTTGATTTCCTCAGTGACCCATTGGTTGTTTAGTAGCATATTGTTTAACCTCCATGTGTTTGTGCTTTTTGCAGTTTTTTTTTCTTGTTGTTGATTTCTAGTCTCATATTATTGTTTTTGGAAAAGATTCTTGATATGATTTCAGTCTTCTTAAATTTACTAAGACTTACTTTGTTGCCTAGCACGCACTCTACCCTGGAGAATGTTCCATGTGCACTTGAAAAGAATGTGTATTCTGCTGCTGAACCTTCAGTTCAGATGACAGTATAATCATGGCAGCAATCAAGGTTAATAAGTCATTACAGTGACTGAATTATCCTGCTCATGCACTGCATTTTTGAGACGTGACCTTTACATTCAAACTGCAAGGTCCTCTTTTACATGTTCCCTGAAAGACATTCGTTCTTAGAGACATCTACCAGCATTTAGTGCTAGTGGTCATGTATCCCAACCTTTTCATTTTACAGATAAGGAAAACAAAACAGTATTTTATTAAAACATCAATGTGAGAGCAAATAAACTGACTTTTTCTTGCTTTCTAATAGCTATGGGACCCCAGTCTTACTATAAATAATCCCAAACCAAGGCTGCAAAACTTCAAAGCTAATTCTCTAAAATATTCGTACGGTCAGAGTCTTCCCACTGCCTCTGAGGCTGCTTTCTTGCTTATCTGGGTGGAGGCGCTCAGTGCAAATGTGAATGGGGTTGGTCCCTGTGGTTAGTTGGTTGCCATCTGCACCATTGTCACCCCAGAATAAAGTCACTGAAAAGAAACAGAAAATACATACCACTTAGGTGTGTCTTACTCTATGGAGATAATTATTACTTACCCAGATACAAGAAATTTAGCCAATAAACTTATCATGATGTAATAATTTTATTCTTTATTCTGGTGAGGAACACTTAGTTGTTTCATATCTGTTTCATGCTCTCTACTTTTTTTTTTTTTTTTTTTTTTTTTTTTTTGGCTGCGTTGGGTCTGTTGCTGCATGCGGGCTTTCTCTAGTTGCGGTG
>NC_041223.1:18073187-18075374 GCF_002837175.3 Physeter macrocephalus | reverse complement strand
GCGCAGGCTCAGCGGCCATGGCCCACGGGCCCAGCCGCTCCGCGGCACGCGGGATCCTCCCAGACCGGGGCGCGAACCCGGTTCCCCCGCATCGGCAGGCGGACGCGCAACCACTGCGCCACCAGGGAAGCCCCGGGGCTACTCTTCATTGAGGTGTGCGGGCTTCTCGTTGTGGTGGCTTCTCTTGTTGCGGAGCACGGGCTCTAGGCACGTGGGCTTCAGAAGTTGTAGCTCACAGGCTCTAGGGCACAGGCGTAGTAGTTGTGGTGCATGGCCTTAGTTGCTCCGTGGCATGTGGGATCTTCCTGGACCAGGGCTCGAAACCGTGTCCCCTGCACTGGCAGGCAGATTCTTAACCACTGCGCCACCAGGGAAGCCCCTTATGCTCTCTACTTTGATACTCTATTTGATCCTGCAAATCCTCACATCTACAGACATGTGAATAGTTACTTTATTTACCGTTCATCTTAAAAGATTGAGATGGGCTTCCCTGGTGGCGCAGTGGTTGCACGTCCGCCTGCCGATGCGGGGGAACTGGGTTCGCGCCCCGGTCTGGGAGGATCCCACATGTCGCGCAGCGGCTGGGCCCGTGAGCCATGGCCGCTGGGCCTGCGCGTCCGGAGCCTGTGCTCCGCAACGGGAGAGGCCGCAGCAGAGGAGGCCCGCATACCACAAAAAAAAAAAAAAAAAAGATTGAGATGTTTAGTGCTTGCATTTTGCACATGCCAGAGATTTATATTTTAAATTTAATGCTCCAGCGGCTGGGCCCGTGACCCTGGCCCCCTGGGCCTGCGCGTCCGAGCCCTGTGCTCCGCAACGGGAGAGGCCGCAGCAGAGGAGGCCCGCATACCACAAAAAAAAAAAAAAAAAGATTGAGATGTTTAGTGCTTGCATTTTGCACATGCCAGAGATTTATATTTTAAATTTAATGCTCTGTCCCTAGTCCTCTGATAAACTTAAGAATGTATTAGGAGGAAAGAATTGCTTGGCCTAGAGAAATGAAGATGTGATGGGAGAAAGTCTGGCAGGAGATGAGAATGGAGGTGTGGGATCAAATTTCTGTTATTCATCTTTCTTTCAAGACCTTCAAATTATACAAAATGAGTACAACTCTGAAAATTCATAAAGCTGGTTGTGGAAACAGTTTTCCATCTTTAGCAATATTTTTGCCTGTGGAGCTGACTTTCCTTTCAGGACTAGATCATTAGGTAGGACCTAGATCATTAGGTTGGGCAAGATATGGTGACCTTCCCTCCTGTGTCCACAACTCAGTCCTGCTGGAAATTTTGATTGGATTCCAGAGATATCCCTAGTCTGATTGATCTTCCAGCTGGGATGAAAAAAAATTCATAAAATCTTTCACCATCGTAACGTTCCGTTTTCCTACAATGTCAAATGTATCATTCTATTTTATTTGGTGAGGTTTACCCAAGGCCTTTCCAGCTGAAGCATCTGAAGCAACATCTCCACCAAACATTCAACAACATAAATTGCTTAGTCATTTGTATTGGGACTAGTGTGGGATTTCAGGATTGACATTAGGTGATAAAACGGCTATTGTAACAAGGCTCTCCCTAAATTGAAAGCCAAATTTAGTTATGCATGCCGGGAGAAGGGTCTGCATGGGCTCATAGCTTTGAGAAAAGCATCCATAGTTTTCACAGATTCTCAAACAGCTGTTGTTGTTGTTTAAATGCCTTGAAAGGAAAAATAATGTAGCTAGACTAAAGAAAAGACCTCAGGTTTCATGAAGGGACAAATAAAAGTATATTGTTGCCTCTGTATAATTAACGATACCAGATACGTGGTAAACTGAGAAGTAGCCTGATGGTTCCTGGACCAAGAGCTCTGCCACGACCAGTGCCACAGTGAGTCACAGCCAATCTGTGAGTTTTGTTATATGGAAGCAGGAGAAATGGCAAATTCTGTCCATTGACCAAAGTATAAGAATGCGGAAAGAGAAGAATGTGATGACTTGTGCAATGTTCATGGGTGAACCCTGTGTATTCAATAAAAATATCCATATGCTTCTATAATAGAAGATCATAGTTTTCTGTTTGGTAGTGATCAGCACATAAAAAGGTAAACCTCAGGCTTCCCTGGTGGCGCAGTGGTTGAGAGTCCGCCTGTCGATGCAGGGGACGCGGGTTCGTGCCCCGGTCCGGGAAGATCCCACGTGCCGCGGAG
>NC_041223.1:18053323-18073100 GCF_002837175.3 Physeter macrocephalus | reverse complement strand
TCTGCTCCGCAACGGGAGAGGCCGCAACAGTGAGAGGCCCGCGTACCGCAAAAAAAAAAAAAAAAAAAAAAAAAAAAAAGGTAAACTCAGTGATTTAAATTGGGGCAACAGAGGCGGGAGGGAGGATTCATAACCAAGTGACCATAAAACACCTATATAAAAAGTATGAAATAGAGGCATTTTAAGTTACAGGTTCTCAGTGAAAGGTATTTAGTAGAATGACTGAACCAACAGGTGACATAATTATACTAGAGGAGTGTATGCAATGAAGTCTGAATAATAGCTTAATATTGTAATACATTGAGAGCTCCTGAAAATTATTTGTAAGTTGAGGAGACCATGTTTCATTCATTTGTTAATGCTTCTTTTAAAAATTAAGAATTTATTTTTATTTATTGTTAACTCAAATATATTCCACATATTTGATTTTTATATATGTTCTCTATTCTTTTTTTTGTTTTTTTATGTTCTCTATTCTATATACACTATATATTTTTCTCTATACTTGATATATTTTTCTAAATGTATTTTTCTATGGGCTTTAACATTCCATTAATTTTTGAAAGGAATTAAATATTTGCTTAGCAATTAGATGTCCCTTCTACAGTCCTTTAAATCTTGTGGGGAGACTTTTTCCTTAATTATCTATGGCCATGGGGATGAGAGCAACTAAAACACAGTAAAGAAGCTAGTTTTATCCAACTGTGTAGTAGTAGTTCTTTTCCTTCATTTGACTTTGATATAGTTTAAAGAAAAAAAGTGGACTATTTGTCTGATTTGAATTTTATTTCTTTTACCCTGTGGTAACAATTAGAGGGAAGAGGATAAAATCTCCAACTGGAAAATCATCCCAAATTCATTAGACTTGTCACTTATTTACCAGTAAGAAGCAATTTTAAGTTGTGCTTTTCTGCTTGGGTACAGTGTATAGTCTGAGGCATTTTGTTACACAGAATTTGGTATATGTTTATGGAAGACTTTACTAGACACAAAGGAAGAAAGAAATGAGTTCCTGACAGGTTAGCAAGGGTTTGTTTGGGATCTTAACTCGCCTGGGGTTAACTAGTGTTGTAGGTCCAAAGTAACTGGGTTTAAATGTCACATATAATGACAAGTAGGAAAATTGGGACGATATTTGCATGCGAATGGGGATAAAGGTGACTGGTCGTTGATTCATTGGCACGATGAATGTTTGCCCTTGGTGAAATGGTTTACCTTCCGTGAAATTATAAACAATATTTCTTACTGTAAAATGTAGACGCCAAGCCTAGAAGTGTATGCTTCTGAAATGCTGCTCCAATTAGAAAACTGTTTTTTTTAAACCCAATCAGAGGAGGCAAGGAGACTTGGAGTTTTGCCCTTTTGAGGTTTAGATTTCCCTTAGTGTCTATCTTTCTGTTTAGGAGAAGTGAGAGAGGAACTGGGCAGTATATTCCAGGAATATATAGAATATGTCTGTTCAGAGGTTAGAGGACCAAGACATTTTACATACATTCCTTAGGAAATATTTTTAAAGTCTCTAGAAGAAATTAGATGTATTCTTATATTGTTTTATGTTATTAAAATTCCTCTCTCTATTGATCTAATGTGCTTTTTTATTTATAAAGTTAATATCTCTGTGGAAATAAACACAACTCTCCACTGTGAGACTGTAGGAACAGAGTCTCTTCAAGGCTTTAATAATTAGAGAGTCTCAGAACTTGGTCAAAAAATAGATATTTCTTTTTTTTTTTTGTAGAAACATTATCAAATACTTTCATTGATTGAAAAGATTGATTTTTTTTCAAGACCACTTTGCTTCGTAGTGCTTTCATTTCATTATATTAAAGTAGAACATGATTTTATAGGGTGTATGTTTGTAAATCATTTTATGTGCCTGTATATGTATGTGTGTATGTGTATCATCTGTTTTAAGCCATTAATTCTCCAAATCATCAAAGAGAAATAAGATTCCTAGAAGCCCCTTGATTAACCTCTCGGTCAAACAATAAATTAGGATCAGGGTTCGAATTAGAGCTCACCATTGGCGCTGAATTTTGAGTCCGTTATTGAAACACGCTGGTCGTAGTTTGATCTGCATAGAATCGTAGGTCAAGATACTCACAGACGGGTTTCTGTGTTCTGTGAAAAGACACAACAAAACCGAACATCAGAGACCGCCCGGGAAGCCCTCTTTGTGATGTGAAACACCAGCATCCCAGGACTTTAGGAAGGAGATGCCCCAGTCGGAGGCTCTGTGGGACTGCTGGGCTGGAGCACCCCTCCTCCCACCCCGCACAACGGGACGCCTCGCTGATTTGAAGAAATGCCACCAACAGCTGATGGCAAGTGCAAAGAGGGAAGACAGTCCCCACTTGGGGGTCACTGAGCCTGACATCTTTCTTTCAAGAAATTGAGAAAAGGCCAGCTCCCCTGGGCTATGTGAGGTCAACATTCCAGACAGCACCACCTGTGGAAGCGGGTTTGGAAATTGTCTTTGAAAAAGCACTCTCCAACTTCATTTCTCTGAGCTCATGCAATCTGTTTTTAAAACAAAAGGAACATTGTCCCTTCCTCTGCTTGTGGTGATAATGCTGACCCGTGGGTTAGAATCATAGAATTTTTCTCTAGCTGAATATGTTTATACATTTACGGCAGCTTAAACGTGTAGGCCATCTGGAGAAAGGGAAAGAGCCTGTTACACTGAAGTCCATTGTACTAGGTATAATCTTGCACATGTATGCTAACACTTTTCATCTCAAAGGATTTGCCATCATTTTGTACAGTGAGGGTCTTAAGCGCAGATGGTCTTCAGCTGAGAAGCAGGTCAGGGATAAGAGCTTAAGGATTAGTGGGATCTGAGGAAAACTAAGGCCTGTGTCTCATCCAAGAAGAGTTGGTGTTACTTGGCTTTAGCTGATGGTTGCATAAAAGATACGGATCCAGGGCTGTCAGATCTTGACTCTTAAGACTTGTTTTCATAAGAAAGTAAACCTCACATTTTCATTTGAGAACTTTCAGTCTTAAACAGCATCTTGAGCCCAGTGAAATGCACCTGTAGGCCAGAACTGGCGCTTGGTTCCTCAGTGCACTGGGGTCATTACCAATGGCTCACTCCATGGCAAGCCCTGTGCCAAGTGTTTTATATCTGTGAGCTCCTTTATCTTTGCCACAATTTTGTGAAATAAGTATTATTATCCTGTTTTCCGGATAAGGATACTGAAGTTTGGTGTGGTTAGGTAACTCACGTAGAATTTAGTAGCTAGGACGTCGGAAGAAAAGGAGACCACCCTCAAGCTCAGAATCTGAGTTAGCAAATATTTATTGATATGTAATATCTTTCAGAGACTTGCTAGGCTCTAGGGATCTAATAAGAAATGAGACAAATGCAGAAGACTTATAGTTTATTTAAATTAAAATACAGCAGGTGAAGGCAAGGATAAGATACTCAAGGAGCACACAAGAGGAGAAGGATTCCGGGGGGTGATGTTCATCTGGGGCTTGAGGGATGGGTAGGAGTTGACTAAGTGAAGAACGTAGTGATGGTATTTATGGTGTTCTAGGCATAAGTAGGTAGGATTCCCAGAGGTGAGAGGACGGGGGACCGCCTATGAAGTGATAGATGTTCGATATAACTGGAGATAGCATGCAAGATAAGGATGGAAGATGGCAAGGAAAGATAAAGCTGGAGAGATAAAGCAGAGGGGGCAAAACAGAGTTTTATTTTTTCTAGCTTTATTAAGTTATGATTGACAAAGATGGTGTATACTTAGGTTGTACAATGTGGTTTTTTTGAAGGTATACAACATGATGATTGAATATATGTATACATTGTGAAATGATTACCACAGTCTAGTTAATTAATACATCTATGGGTGGTGAGAACACTTAAGATCGATCTACTCTCAGAGAATTTCAAGTATACAATACAGTATTATTCACTTTAATTACCATGCTGTACATTAGATCCCTAAAACTTATTCATCTTATTACTGAAAGTTTGTACCCTTTGGCCGATAGCTCCCCATTCCTCCCGCACATTCTCTACTACCGGCCCCTGGCAACCAGTGTTCTACCCTCTGGTTCTATAAGTTTGACATTTTAGATTCTACAGGTAAGTGAGATCCTACAATGTTTGTCTTTTTGAGTCTGACTTATTTCACTTAACATAATGTTTTTCAGGTTTATTTGTGTTGTTGCTAATAGCAGGATTTCCTTTTTTACGGCTGAATAATATTCCATCGTGTGTATGTATGGTGTGTGTACAGAGTATCTTCTTTACCCATTCATCTGTTGATGGACATTTAGGTTGTTTCCATATCTTGGCTATTGTGAATAATGCTTCGGTGAACATGGGAGTGCAGATACCTCTTCAAGATACTGATTCATTTCCTTTGGATATATATCCAGAAATGGGATTGCTGGATGTTATGGTAGTTCTCTTTTTAATTTTTTGAGGAACCTCCATAATGTTTCCCACAGTAGTTGTACCAATTTACATTCCCACCAGCAGAACACAAACGTTCCCTTTTCTCCACATCCTTGCCAACGTTTGTTAGCTCTTATCTTTCTGGTAATAGTCATTCTAACAAGTGTGAGGTGATATCTGATGTGGTTTTGATTTGCATTTCCTTAATGATAAGTGATTTTTGAGCATCTTTTCACATACTTGTTGACCATTTGTATGTCTTCTTTGGAAAAATGTATATTCAGGTCCTTTGCCCATTTAAAAAATCAGGTTATTTGATTTTTTGCTTTTGAGTTGTATGCGTTCCTTTTATATTTTGAATATTAACCTTGCCAGATATATGGTTTGCAAATATTTTCTCCCATTCCACAGGTTGCCTTTGCATTTTGTTGATGGTTTCCTTTGCTGTGCAGAAGCTTTTTAATTTGATGTAGTCCCAGTTGCTTATGTTTGCTTTTGTTGCCTGTGCTTTTGAGAGTGCATACAAAAAAGTCATTGCCAAGACCAGAGCTAAGGAGCTTTTCCCCTATGTTTTTTCTAAGAGTTTTATAGTTTTATACATTTAAGTGTTTAATCCATTTCATGTTGATTTTACACAAAGAGTTTTAAACTAGGGGATGACTTGATAATTTGAGTTTTCAGATGATTACTATGGCTACAATGTGGAGAGAAGAGATTGAGGAAGTCAGTGAATATGGAGATGATCACACAGGTGAGGGGAATCTTTCGGAAGGTAATTGGAGTAATCCAGGAGAGGGGATAGTGCATTGAAGCAGAGTAGTGACGTGGAAATGCCATTAAAGTTTGCAAGAAACATTTAAGAGGTAGAATAAGTCAGAAATGGTGACTGAGTAGATACAGGGAGTGAGAGAGAGAGAGGATAATCAAAGATGAAGTTAAGATTTCTGGTTTTGCGAATTGTGCAGTTGGTAACACCATTTACAAAGATTCAGAGTTTGAAGGAACTGGCTTTGAGTGGGGTGGAAGATAAAGCGATCAGATTTGGGGGGGTTGAATCTGAGTGCGAAGTGCCAGTGGGACACCTAAGTGGAAATTTCTAGAAGTCACTCAGTGATATTGATCCATGCTCTGGGGAGCAACCTTGGCTAGACAAATAGATTGTAAGTGTGTAGATGGCGACAGAAAGGATGGAAGAGGATGAGTTGGCCAAAGTAGGAAGTAGCATAATTGCTCTCAGAGTCTTAGTTCCAGACACTGTGGGTTGCTGAAGGCACCCTCATCGGGGCTTCTGGATGAGGACATCCATCGCGATGGCACACTGAGCAGGGGAAACATCACTGCCATCATGCCAGATTCATCTCCCAAGAGAAAACTTAGGCGACTAGAGAATCATTGCTCCCCACATCCTCTTCCAAAAATGTATCCTTTGAGCTGTTTTTTCTTTTTAAAAGAGCTGCATTTTTATTAAAATAAATCATTTGACTTATGATTATTAATTTTCATGATACAAAAGAGAAATCATTACAGAATGATATTGTAGCAAATTTTTTTAAACGACCACTTTTTTTTTTCTTTTCATATGTAATTTACAAAAAGAGAGGCATAAATCTTAAGTGTAACACTTGGTTGAGTTCTCACAATAGTATACACTAATGTAATCCACACAGATCAAGATGTAGACCATTTTAACACCCCATAAAAATCCTAGTTAATAATAAATTCACCATCCTCCCGTGAAGGCAACCAAAAATATTTTATTCATGTGTTGATTGGACTAGTCTTTAATTTTATTGAATTGCAGGAGCTTTTAGACTAATCACTAGTCATTTTTTGTCACTTTTTAAAAATTAATTTTTATTGGAGTATAGTTGCTTTACAATGTTGTGTTAGTTTCTACTGTACAGCAAAGTGAATAGGCTATATTTGTACATATATCCCCTCTTTTTTGGATTTCCTTCCTATTTAGGTCACCACAGAGCACTGAGTAGAGTTCCCTGAGCTATACAGTAGGTTCTCATTAGTTTGTATCCTTTGAGCTTATCTCAAACGTAATACCTCTACAATTTAAGTGACAGTGTTCACGTTCACTCAAATCCGGTGTTCTGTAGGGACTCTTCAAGAGAGTAAGTAAATTGATCAAGGTTATGTGACAGAATTTGAACCTAGGTCTCTGGGAGTTGATGTCACCACATCTCAGCTGGTTAGCAGGATCCTGGTTAGTGGGGAACTTCCCTCTCTGATGCTACCTATCAGTTTTAGAGAAGTAGATGGTAGATGCATCAGTGCACATCCCAGTCCACTGCCAAAAATGGAAATTAAAGCGTCTGGTTGACCAAGATGCACCCCCTCACCATTGTCCTCCTTTCAGTTGATGTCCAAGACCTCCTAATTATTCCTCTGCCAGAAATATTCAGCTCCGGGAGAGATGCAAGCAGTAGTCTCAACTTTGGCTCTGCAAAGTTGGAGATGATTTGTCTTAAATATCTCTGTTCAGGGAGAACAAATGTACATGTACTGTTCTCTTTTAGATGCATCTGCAAGTCAGTGAGAAAATAGAGAAAGTAACTAAAAGTAATTGGTCCAGAACTTTATTTGGAATTGTTAACTCGATCAAAAATTTGCTATTAACTTGTATATTTAAATACTGGTTAAAAGTTCCTGACCAATGATGCTTCACTATATACATTTAATCACTGTAAAAACCTGATAGGAAACATGATTTCTTACTTTTTTTTCCATTCTAACATTCCATTAAGCTTTAGCTGTTTGAACTGATAAAAGCCATTGCCCTGCGAAGTAGAATGGATTGTGGAAGCGCATTCACACAAGAGGATGTTTTTTAGATTACCTCTGTTGGATTCTGATTAGCAATGTTTATGTTCCATTTAACGTTTTCCATATGCTGTTACTGATTGAAAGTTTGGTTCCTGCATTTATTCTCATCATCAGCTGTGGAAGTCAGGACCCTATGCAGCAGCTTCAAACCAAATGTCTGGATATTCTGGCATCCTGACTGTCAGAACTGTTTATTTTAGTTGAGTTTAGTTTCATTTTTCATGCAAGGAGGGGTCAGGTGACATTTGTGAATGTAATCACAAGCTCCTGATGTCCTTTATCTTTATGATGGGGCCATTTTGCCATATGCTTAGTTGACCTACAATATGAAAAATCTTGGCATTTTCCATAGCCCTAAAGATAAAGCTGAATATTCTGGAAAATTCACATGAGATGAATTATGCTGTGACACTTTCAAAGTAGCTTTATTAGTTTTGTAAAAGCGATGTGTGCTGAATGAATGAAAGCAACATCAATTAATCAAAGTACAACCAGGAGAAAAAAAGTCACCTGAAATGTTACCACCTGGGCAAGAACATAGTTCAGTGATAATCTTTCCCAGATCTCTCTCTGTGAATGTATTGCCATGTCTTTTAAATGATATTGATTATTAAGAAGGCTAGAAGTGCATCTGGTATGTTGACTCATAGACAGTGGTGATGCGATTTATTGTCCACACCTGGACACTTGGGACTGAAAGGGGGGATCTATTCATAATCAGGCTGGAATGACCTGGGCTGGACCTGGGTGTACCTGGACTGTCCCAGGCACCTTGAGGTAGGATTACTCTCCTCAGAGACCCTTGACTATGTGCATGTTTGTTCATTTATTACACATTTATTGAACATTCATTATATGCCAGGCACTAATCAGTAAAGTAAATAAAACGCAGATTCTACCTTTATGGACTCACCATCCAATAGCAGTTAAAATGCCACGTGGTGGGGACTGTAGTGGAAGGACACCTATCATGTTATGAGAACACACACGGACAGTCAGTGCAAGCTGAGGCTGAGCAGTGAAGGGCTGAGGTGAGTTTCAAAGGATTAGTGGAGTTAGCCTGACAAAGAAAGGAGCAGGGAACAGTCCCATTAAGAAAAGGCGATTTTGGCAAAGATTAGAGGAAAAAAAGTAGATGAGATATTGGGAAAATGTAAGAGGCTTAGGATATTGACAACTTTTGGTGGAAAGAGGAAGTGGCTTAAGATGAGGCTGGCCACGAGTCAGAGCCCTGATTATGAAGCATCTTGTATGTCATGCTCGAGTGATTAGATTTTACCGTAAGGGCACTGGCATATTTTTAAGGAGGAAGGGCATCAGACTTGCACTTTAGAATGAAGGGTTAAGGTTCCATTCATGGGAAAGAGTGAGATGTATCTGATGAAATTAAAGGGAGTTGAATCAACAGTGTTTGGGGCAAAGGAGAGGAGAGTGTCTTGGAGCCAAACTCAGGCACCAGGCTGGGCGGTAGGAACATTCACAGAAACGCAGAACACTGAAGGAGGAGCTGGTATGGGGGAAGGGGAAGAGGGTGTTCAGTCTGAGGCTCCGATAGGACATCTGACTGTGTGATTTTGTCTGGTGATGTCTGTCTGTGTGATTTTGGCTGGAACTCAGTAGAGAGATCTAGGCTGGAGAGAGAGATTGAGGAATTGATAGCTTATAGGCACTGTTTGAAGCCATGGGAATTTGAGGCCAGTTTGATTTTTATTGCTTATCATGAATTTCTATTAACTCTGGTTCAAGATTATTGAATTTGTAATAGAGTAAAATAAATGGTAGCTAAAATGATGACATTTTGAAATTCATTCATCCCCACCCATTTTCATGAAAGAAACATTTGTCTGGGAGATATAAAATACCACTATTCAGAATTTATTGTCTGAAGGCATTGGCAAAGAGATTTTTGGACAAAAATCAAGTTTAGAAAAGTCACTGTTCTTTCCACTTCATAACAAGGAAAGGTAATTAAAGCTCTTTAATTGAAAATAGCAAGTGATTGCCCTTCAGACTGCATTGTGGGGACAGGGAGCCCCACGTGGGTCATGGAAATTTACAAACAAGCCTGACATGCTCTAGCCACCCGACTTTCTCCATTGCTAATCTTTAACATATGATTTCCCCTCAGAGAGTTGCTTGTTTTGCTGGTGTTCAACTTTTACATAAAGAACAAAATCAAACAAGAGGGAGAATGATCAGAGAGTAAGGGAGCTATGAGTGACGTTAAGATTCTTTATTCAACTGCATCATATTTTAGACGAGGATACAGAAGACCAGAGTGTTTCAGTGCCTTGCCCCACGTCACGCATGTGCCTGCGGTCAGAGCGCTACATACAGCTCAGCCACTCCTGCAGCCTCCTTCCAGCCTAGGATTCTGCAGAAATGAATGATCAATGCATTTATTATTCAGTAAGAACAACTTTTATTTTATTTATTTCTTTTTTGCCGTTTCAAAACCATTGCTGTCTCAAAAACTGATAAATAAAAGCATGTAGTAACTACATCTGAACTGGCCAAAATGTGGGAACAGAAAATGAAAGGAGACAAAGGAGCATTTCTTATGCAGTTGCTTTGTAGTTTTCTCCTTAAATGCAAATATGCAAAGTGCGTTATCTCTGTGGTTACAAGTCCTTTATTTAATTGCACTAAAAGCTGTTTGGTTTCATCCTAAGGTCCAAATATTTGCCTTCCGTTTGATGAGTAAGTGTTTTATTTTTTTGTCAGTGGTTTTGAAACCATATCATAAACATTTTATGATAATTGCCATTTTCCTCTCAACCTAGAAAAAACATAGAGATATAAGAGGAAAGTAACGTAGAGATTATGATGTTCTCTGTTATTTTCTCCCATTAATTTTCTGCAATGCTATTGAACGAAAGCTCACCGAATGAGAGGGGTCTAGATGCTGGAGACACCATGGCCCAGTAGAAATAGTGGAGAAGCCAGGGACTGTTTGGCATGTGGCCTTCCGTGGCCTCTCATCTCTCTGATCCTGATTCACTCCCTCCTTTCTATGTGTGTCCTTATGGCTCCTTGCAATTCTAAGAGTCTTTTATCCTACAGTCAAGACATACGTTTTCGTTTCCCCACAATTTTTGACTCCTCGCCCCTCTTCTTCTTCTGTCTAATGTGTCACTGAGTCCTGTCACTTTATCTGGTCAACATTAGTTTACTATTGATTATTTGCTTGCTGGGTGCCCGCCACGGTCTTAGATGCCTTTTCTGCTTGTCATCTCTTACATTCATTACACCCACCTCCCCTGAGAACTGAGAACACCCAATGTCAGTGACTTCCGTTTGCTTTCCTCCTGGAAATGAAGTGTTACCTTCCTAGTTCACAAATGAAATGCCCATGCTTAAAGTATACACCTACCTTCCGAGTAGCCCAAGATGTTGATGTTTTATTGTCTTGATTTAGTATGGGAAAATGAGAAACAAGTTGAACAAATTAGGACACGTTTAAAATCCATATATTTCCTAAAATGTACCAGATTTTGATCTAAGTAAGAAGCAAAACAGTGTTAGAAATAAATACTTTCAGATGTAATTAATTTGACTTCCCCTATCCTCAAAAGTTCCAGTAAGAAAATTATCTAAAGCTTGCTTCCATTATTCCTATTTTTGATTCCATTTTCATTTGATTGTTTCATTTACAAAATGGCAGCCAAAGACATTTAGGACAGTGGAAGTGTATGTCTTTGCTACACATATCATGAATATAAAGTATACATGTGAAGACTTCACACATCCATATGCATGCTATCTATTGCTCCATCAAGGAGTCCTCTTAATTACGCTTTATATATGCTTTGTGCAGCCAGGCATTGATCTTCCAAGTACCGTTGTCTGGTTCAAAGATTTGTAATTAGGCAGAAAGATCTGGTAAAACGAATGCTATGGAATTATTCAAATGCCCTGTGTGTATGAAATTGTTCATCTAGAATTATTTATCTGGAAAAAGGCACTTTTAAAGATGCGCTGAGCCTACTTTAAAATTTCTATTCCTCTCCATTATTTACTGATATTTCATGCATTTCTTGGACATTTGCAAATTGCAGGGCTTCTTTTCTCTTTTGATATGAAACTGCTTTGTGCTTTCCTGTGGCCCTGTTAATTGGTGAGCTCTTTATCCATGAGATCAAGAATCAGGGCTTCTTTATTAACCCATTGTGAGCTCTAAGATATTCCCAGGGGTGCAGAAAACAGGAGGTGCCTTTGAGAATTCATGCTCTTCCTATTCTGTTACAACACCAGTCACAGCCTGAAGATGCAATCAAGAAAGGCAAGAAGAATTTAATAAACAGTTTAGAATAGAATCCCCTGATACTGTGGATTCTGTAATGAGCCTTTTTGTCTTTTTTTCCCCTTTTTGGTTAGCATTTGCAATTCCTTTTACTTACCGGACCTTTCTCCTGCAGGATGAAACAATCCTGTTAGGGATTTTAAAATAAGTAATTGAATTTTGCATTGCAGTTTTGGAAACCATGAAAAGAATGATGTCTGTTTTTCTGAAAGGCATTGTCCTGGTCTGTAGGTGGTAGTATGAAATGTCTTTGAATTTTCTCCCTTGAAAATGGAGAGACCAGTGATTCCTTGTTCCTCTTTCACACATAAATACACCATCATCACACGCCTTCCTGTAGATGTGTGAATTTACCATCTAAGTAGTCTGAGAAATTATCTCTGCACAAAGAGTTCCCTCGGGGATTTACAAGGTTTAGAACTGGAGGAGGGAGGGGAAGCAGCCCACCACAGTTTCCAGGACTCTTAGGGATTTAAATTCTCCATTGCTACATGGTTTATTTTTTTGACCAAAACACATGACACCCCTTTCTAGGACACTGCTATTGCTCCACGTTAGCATTTGCAGAGTATGTTTTTTCTTCCTTCTCATTAGCTTCTGCTTGCGGCTCCGGTTGGTGCTGTTCCGATATATAAGTGCCTGTGAGTAAGCAGTAAGCTCCAGCATGCAGGGAGAAGTTTTTTCCTCCATGATTCATAACAGCTTTTACATCAGAATGATTTTCTGCCTGGCTGGTTTGACTATTTTTTTTCTTAAAAAAAAAAAATATGTAGACAAAGTCCAAAAGCAGACAGGAGACCTAAAAATATCTTTCCAGCACTTTAGAAATCTGCTTGTTGTCAGTTTGCCATCCGTCCTCCTACCTGAGCCAATAGGATCTTCTTGATCAGCCTCGGCATTGGTGGCAGAAACATCGGTATCCTACAGACGAAGCAGAATGACAAGCCCAAGTGCCACTCTTCACATACCTGTTTAGTCATCATTGTAATGGACACCAGGCAATTTTACTTTCAGATGCTGAAATCCATTTCACTCATTCCTTCTGTCTTTTCCTTGTCCTCCCCACATCTTTTCCTAAAGAGGAGGTCAGAGCACTTTAAGGTTTCATTTCTCACGTAAATGGCTTGTGAAAAAAGGATAAAAATAACACATTGTGTGTCACATAGGCTTGTCTGGGCACACAAAACTTCTGTTTGCCAAGGTATTTGCAAAGTGAAGGCAGTCTGCTGTGTGTAGAAATAGACTTCATATGTAAGCGTGAAAAGAACACTTGACTAGCCGTTAAGCAACCTGCATGATAGGAGTGATTTTGTACTAACTGGCTATGTGACCAGGCATGTCACTTAACTGGGCCTCACTTTTGTCATATGTATGGCTCTTCCAAACTGAAAATTTTAGTTATTTTTATTTATATAAAATTTCTCTTCTGAAACAATAATTAAGCATACATATCCACTTTGTCCTCTTATAAGCTCTTTAAGGTTCTTAAAACTTTAATATTGGGGCTTCCCTGGTGGCGTGGTGGTTGGGGGTCTGCCTGCCGATGCAGGGGACACGGGTTCGTGCCCCGGTCCGGGAAGATCCCACATGCCGCGGAGCGGCTGGGCCCGTGAGCCACGGCCACTGAGCCTGCGCGTCCGGAGCCTGTGCTCCGCAACGGGAGAGGCCACAACAGTGAGAGGCCCGTGCACCGCAAAAGCAAACAAACAAACAAACAAAAAAAACACTTTAATATTACTGAATGGACAGACAAACAAATCTCTACACAAAGATATTTAGAGTGACTATATTAATCAGAATTTGTGTAGCAAGATCAGCTCTCGCTGTACACATTTATAACCACCACAACAAATGCAAAAGAGCATTTATATAATTTATTAATTGCAATATCTGCTTGATCCTCTAGAGTTGCCATGTCAGGTAAACAGAAGAGGTTGCAAACTCTTCACATCATACAACCAGTTAATTACTTTTCATTGCACTTTTCTGGTACAAAGCTGTGCTAGTGATCAAAAAAGGTGTTAATCATAGAGTACAATGGCTAAGACATTTAAAATCATGTAAATGCAAAACTCTTACAGGTTTTTAGAAAAAGTAGACTTCAAACCCCCCAAAACATTAAATAAGACAAAAATATAACATTAGAAGCCATTACGACTAAGAAGTTGTAAAAATTATGAATATTTATGTACCAAATAACACAGAAAAACAGAAACCAATGGAATAAAATACAAACTCCAGAATAATCCAGTTACACCTAGAAATTTAGTATAAAATAAAAGTAGTATCTCAAACATGGAGATAAATATGGTCTTTTTATAGTAAATGGTGTTGGGAAAATCAGATAGCCATTTTGAAAAAAGGTAAAATTAGATCCATTTCTCATACCATACACAAAAGTAAACTCCAAATGCATCAGAGATTTTAAAACGAAAAGAGTATACATATACCAGAAGAAAATGTCACTAAATCCCTCTAAAACCTGGGTATAGGGAAAGACTTTCAAGTAATTATTAAAAATTCTAACACAACAGAACAAAAAAGATAAATTTGGCTACATAAAAAATGAGAACTTTTGCATGTCAAAAAGCAAACAAATGAAACATTCAAAAAGGAAAACGCTATGCACAAAGAAGTTAAAAGACAAGTGATCACTGGGAGAAAATATTTTCAGAATCTATCACAGATAAAGGGCTGATACTCTAATTCATGATCATCTTTTAAAAATTAAGGGGAAATGAACAAAAATCCTATAGAAAATGGGCAAATGACATGAAAAAACAATTCACAAAAGGAGAACATGTGAAAAAATGTTCAAATTCACTCACAATGGGAGAAATGCAAATTGAAAACAACACTAATATATTTCTCATCCACCAGATTGGCAAACTTAGGTGTTTGAGGATATATTCTTTTGGCAAGGCTGTATAGAAACAAGACTCTCATATGCTGCTGATGAGAATAGAAAATGGCACAGTCTTTACAGAGGAGGATTTGGCAATATCTAACAAAACTATATGTGTGTTTGCTTTTTGACTCAGCAATCTTACTTCTAGGAATTTACCCTGAAGATAAACCAACAATGTAAAAATATATATGCACAAGGTTGCTCATTGAAGCATTTGTTATTGCAAAATATTGGAAACTACTTAAGTGTTCAAGCATAGAGATTGGTTGCATAAACTATAGTATATACACACTCTCTAGTATTATGCAACTATAAAAAAATTATGAGGACCTCTATAATGGAGTGATGAATGCCACTTAATATATATGAAAGAAGGAAAAATTAGAAAGCATACTTATCTGCTTATCTTTACTAAAAGATATACAAGAAGAAGTAACCAGAAAACAAGGAAGATGCTTACCTATAAGGGGTGAGTAGAGAATAGGGTGAAAAGGCTATGGAAGGAATGATTCTTCTCTGAGTATATCTTTTTATATATTTTTGACTTTTGAAAGCATGTTAATGTGTACCAATTCAAAAAATAAAATTAATAAAAATTGGAAACAAACTGAAAAAAATGAACTAATTTCATAATGAGTATAACCCTACTCAAAGGAAAAGGAAGGAAGGAAGGAAGGACCCCCTGGACCTTATGAACATAGAATTTGACTATATATCCTCAGTCTTGGGAAGGATGGAGTGGCAGTCATGAACCAATCCTCAACTCTGTGTAGAAAGTCTGTGTATGTAATGGGCAAGAAATTTGCAAGCTATTTTAGATATAGGATTGAGAAAATATGTAAATACGTTGATGTTGGGAATCTCACTGTGGAATATGGGAAGGGAGAAGACAAGAAAGAGCCCGCAAGAGGGTATATTAGAATTGGCGGTATCTGGGTGAACAACACATGGTTTAAAAGATATACATATTCTTATGTGTATGCATGTATATTTGTAACTGTATTTATGTATATATATATATAAAATTGTATGTGTATGTTTGCATCTGCATATATTTCTGAGCTCTTTTTGCTGAACATGTGAAGAAGGAAAGACACCCCAATAGCAATGATCCTACCTAGCTCTATATCTTGGTCTCTAATACCATTCCCCACTAAAAGGAATTAGAGATCCATGAAGAAATTGCTGATTGCAGGACAGGGGTAGGATAGGTAAAAGGACTTGTATCTTATTACACCACAAAGGAAGAAGGTACTGGGGAAAAAAAAGATGGGACCATGCTGAAAGGACACAGAAACCAGCATGAACAGACTTCTCCTGGCCAAACCTTAGACAATTTGAATGCTAAAATAACTAAGTGCAATCATGAATTAGAAATCATTAAAAATAATAGGAATTCATGAATCTGTGCCAGTAACTAAAAGGTAAAACCAGTAATAAATGGGGGAGAAAGGCAGGCTGTGCTTCCAGTAGAATCCTGAGGGCTGACTGGTGAATGGGGAGGGCTGGAGAGCGTGCAGGAAGCAGAGAAGTCATGGATCAGGCAAAAATCATCACTTGATGCTACAGGTAGGGAGAAGTTTTGATGATGAGGAGGTGGATAATTTGGATGGTTTTAGTGTTTCCCCATATATTGCTTATTACTGGTGATAGAGAAAACCTATGATAATTTTACAGTCCAGAAATTGGGCAACACCTTGACCAGGTAATCAAAATTAACATCACCAGTGAGACGTTCTGTATCATCAGCTATGACACTCAGGACACATTACCTGTGCAATCTTCTGGCCTAGAATTATACCTGAATATAATCACAAGGAAAATGAGACAAACTGGAAATGAGGAATGTTCTATTAAAATAAATAATAAATGAGAGTGTGGGGAACTATATTCTTCAAAAATGTCAATTCTGTGAAAGACTTTGAAAGTTATTATAAAAGATTATGTAAATGTTCTAGACTAAGGGCTATAGACACGTGACAAGCAAAGGAAATACCTGACTCTAGGCCAGATCCTGTGCTGGAGGGTAGAAAAATGGGATAAAAGACGTATTTGAGACAACTGATAAAACTTGGAATACTAATTTGTAGACTAGAGAAAAATATTAATGTAAAATTTATTCAAGTCGGTAACTATACTGTGGCCATGTAAGAGAATACCCTTATCTTTCGATGATAAAGGGCTTGATGTATGTGATTATGTTATAGATAAAGGGGTATATAACCTACCTTCAAATGGCTCAGAAAAAAATGAGAAAGAGGGAGAGTGAATGTTAAAGCAAATAGGGTAAAATGCTAAAAATAGGTGAATCTGGTCAAAGGGTAGATGGACATTCTTTTTCAATGTATTTTTGCTTTTTTTTAAAGTTTAAAAATATTTCCAAATTAAAGGTCTTTAAAGATTTCTCACATACACCCAATGGGGGCTTCTACAGCTGTTAAGAGATGGCCCTTGTCACTTTGTTCAAAGGTGTCAAATAAACCTTTAAGATCAGACCTGTGGCCTCTGGGATCAGTCCAGAGCTTTCTCCAGAAGCCCTTCAAGGGACCCACCTGCTCAGAAGCCCAGGGATGGTGGGCACATTTAATTAGTTTCCCTGAGACTGTGTTCCAGAGAACGTTAATAAGACGGTTTGAGGATTAATATTATTTCCTAGCGCTTTTTGTGAACTGCAGAGGATGCTGACTCTACTTAAAGCCACCAAAACTAGTAGTACCCAAGATGAAAGACCATAGTTAAATGTGGAATTGTCTCTCCTGAATATTTCCAGGAAAAAGATAGTTGATTTAGCAACTGGGACAGCTCCTCTCCAAATGCAGAAAGCCTCAGTGAGAAAGCGAAAACAGTGGTTATTAAAGGACTTAGCACAGTTTTCTACCCATCTATGCACTTAAAATGATTTACTAGTTGAGATGGTATGTATGAGAGGCATTAAAGAAATTACAGGGCCTGGTTTTCATGTCCTATTGGGGATAACGTGGGTTTTTGTCCACTTTCAAGGCAGAACGTGAGTGGAAGAGAGCGTTCACTGAGTACATGGAATGAAGATAAGAATGTGGTAAAAGGTGAATGAAGATCATGTTTATTTTGTGAGGATTGATCTTGATCTTCCTTGATATGTAATAATGATACTAGTAAGAGCTAACATTTATTGAGTGTTCTGGCGGACACATTCTAAACCCTCATGTGGATGAGCTAATTTGATCACTGTGTTCATTTTAGAGATGAGGAAGCAGACATAGAGATATAATTTACTCAATTAATGAGTGAGAATTACTCCAGAGTTACTAAAACGCTGACTCTGAGATTAAGGGCATTTAATACAGAATAAAAGAATGAGTTTAGAAGACACCTCTCAGAGGCAAACTTTTGTACAGAAAACGTCAAGGATCGTGACTCTAACAGAATGGGCTGAAACATTTAGCCCAGTGTGTTCCTAACAGCTTTAAAATTGGCAGGTGACAGTTGGTGTGCTGTGACTTGTTAACAGATTCATAGGTATTCTTTGGGGAGAAGAGTTCCCTAATCAAATAAGATTGGGAAACAGAGCATGTTCTCAGAACAGCTAAAGAAATAACTTCCACATTATTGGTCCTGGGAACATGTCTGAGAAATTGTGGGGTTTTTCATCTCCCTGGTTCTGTGAATTTCTTTTTTAAAGACTGTTTTGCTGTCAGCAAAGCTTATCAATGATGACCTAGAAGATTCTCCCCAAAGATCATGTAATCAGGAGAAGAGAACAAATACGAAAGGATTTGTATTTGTATTTTTGCACGCTAGCTTGATTTCCTCCTGATCAGATGGGATGGTTTTAATGGTGGAGAAGTGGTTCATTAGAAAGATAAAGGACTCTTAGAGGTGATCAGGAAAAGAAGCAAGGACAACTTTCTCTGTGGTTCTCCCACAGTGTAATAGAATGAGTATATTCCAGTTTTGCTTTTATTAAACAAATATAAGAGAAGTAGCATCTAGAGTATAAGTAATAGGCTATAGCAAATAATTCTTTGGAAATATCTAGCAATGGGGTACATATTTATAGCATTAGGGTGTATTTCCCATTCCTCCCCGCAGCGTTAGCTCTTCATAACTTGTAGTGGCTGAAAATAGAACTAGAAAAAGCTGTAGTAAATCTCCTGTAGGTCACTGCCCTATTGTGCCCGTAGAAAGAAAGCAGCTCTGTGGGGAGGGAGGAGAGATGGCCACGAAGTCCTAATGGGCCATTTCTGTCTTCTCGCTTTGATTGTCCTCAATCATCTGGCAATCACGATGCTATTAGGAGTCTCCTGACCGAAGACACTCATGGGCTTAGATTTGTCATTAGCAACATTGACAGGAAGC
The DNA here is from genome assembly GCF_002837175.3 of Physeter macrocephalus. NCBI lineage: Eukaryota > Metazoa > Chordata > Mammalia > Artiodactyla > Physeteridae > Physeter > Physeter macrocephalus. Next base: position 18,054,308 of record NC_041223.1, on the reverse strand, counting down.
TTTGAGGTTGCTGCGTACCTGATGGGTCTTGAGAGCCTTGAATTAGAAGTCTGCCTGTCCCTATGACATGCTGAAATGGCCCAGCTCCTTCTGTGGAAGGAAGCTCAGGCAAGAATTGCAACTGTACACGTGCAAATGTTTAAATTATTTCTTCTCCTATATCTCTTTCTATATTCTACAGTTTATTACATGCAAGTGCAGTAAGTCATGGTTGTTTTCTGTAACTGTGGTAGTGGTTTGTACTAAAGCTCATGTTCAGCACACCCTGGAAAGAGGATTTATAGAGTGATTTTCGGAACACCTCCCTTCCGCAGACCTTTGCCCTCTGGCCACCCTGCATCCCCACAATGCTGAGCCAATGTTGGGTGAAACAGACACTTCCAAGGTTTAATATCCCATCTGGGCCCTTTAGATTTCATGATCTGATAGGAATTGGGAAGTCAGGTCAAGGTTTCTTTGAGACAGTGTTTCAAGATTGATCTACCAAGCTTCATTAGATCACCCCTCCTATCTGGCTCCGTACTCAATGAGGTCATGCACAGACTTGTCGCTAATATATAGCATCAGGAGGATATATATAATCTCCAAATCGGCTAGTGCTAAAGGTCTGGATGGCAATTAGACAGCTATATGTGTGTGTATATTCCCTTTATCAGCAAAATTCCCAATCTTTCCCCCCACCCCAACCTGGGAAAAGAACAACATGAAAAAAAAAAAGCAGAATCTTAAGATTCCAAATAAGTGTTATCCTTAAAAGGCATTTATGTTTGAGACCTCACCTTCAGAGTTTTTACTGGAGAATATACTTTAAAAATATAAAATCAAAAATGAAAGTGTTGTATTTCACTTGGAAGAAGGCAGTACATAAAACTACTTGGGAAAACACATCTGGTATCATGACAGATTAAAATTAGACATCAGGGCTTCCCTGGTGGCGCAGTGGTTGAGAATCCGCCTGCCGATGCAGGGGACACGGGTTCGTGCC